>NC_086247.1:83522093-83829025 GCF_021018805.1 Prinia subflava
GCAGCTGTTGGGTGTTAGGGTGAGCTGCTAAATAATGCTGCTTATTGCCAGTAAGTGAGCAGTTTCAGGGCATGCTTGGTAGAGGAAGCGCCATAGTGGCGACACGCACGATTCTGAAACACGCAACATCTTTGATGCAGCACGAGAAACCGAAGCTGTGATGTACTGAATAACCTGTTTGGCTCAGAGCTCAGGGCCCAGGTTGCGCCTAGCTGACAATACCACCTCCACACAAAGGCCGGTGTGCAAGGAGCTCCCAAAATGCCACAAGACAAGAAGTCTTAAAGGGGCCTTGCAACACCTGGGCACTGTGCTATCCATTCTTCAGCACCATCTGCTGGTACCGTACCCAGCATCAAACGGGTTATCTGCCTGCAGGCCACAGCCAGCTGCCACTTGCCCATTCCTCCAAGACACCACCAGGTACAGGGTCCCTCTGTCACTAACAACAAGGTGGATAAATCCCAATTGCACTGCTGGGACTTACCAAACTCCTTCCCATGCTGAGACATCTAAAGCTTAGACTTGAACCATTTAATGTGATACCAGGGGCGTGGATAAAGGCTGTTCCAGCTCAAGAAATGAGATGATGTATTCCCATGACCAAGGTGTTCCTGACCATACGTGTGACACTGACCTATAAATATCCTTGGCTCTGCTGACCAGAGTGCTATCTGACAAGTGCTATCTCTCTTCCTCTTCACACCTTTATCACCTTTTGGCCTTCAGTCACATCTAAGTGGGATCATCACACTCAAGTGACTTGGATGCCACTGCTCCACTCACTCCAGAGTGGCTTCAGGAGGACAAGAGTCCAAGTGCAAGGCACAGTAGCATCCCCAGGGATGGTGCCCATGCTAATTCCATGCAAACAGACTGGACTTGCATGGGGGAAGTGCAGACCACCCCAGCTGAGCCTCCCCCAATTGGAAAGGTTTGTGTCTCACCGTGCAAATACAGCCCCCAGCAAACACTGCAAGTGCGGGTCACAGCTGGTTAGGCTGCTTCTGGAAAGCAAAGCAGTTGAAGGAAATATTCCCATTAATAGAAAGAGGCTTTCTGGGGCCACGTGGACAGCTCTGGAGACCGGAGTCAATACAATGCACAGGCTCTCATCTCTGCTTCAGCGTCCCCATGATCTGTTGTTTCACTGCCTTAGCTAATGTTGGGAAAGTGCTGACAGGGATTTCAAAGGGAAGTTTCTGGTCTAAACACATTGTTGAATCCAGGCCCTTGGTAGTTGTTTTGTTGCACAAGAGAAAGGAGGGAAAACGTTGAATAAAAACCCCACAGCAAGCACTTTCCCAGGGCACAGGCACAATCACCCCAAGGGCTGAAGCCCGGCCAGTCCTGTGCCCTGCCACCCCACCCATCAGCTCCTCCACACCACCCGCCACTACTACCCCACCCCTGCCAGCCCAGCACCCAGCTCCAAGGTGGGGATATTCCCAGGGATGGTTACTGGGGTACTTGGTAGAGCACAGTCTGAAGAGAAGATGAAAACTACTGCTGGCAAAAATAATTCCAACTGGGATTTTTCAGCCTGTTTTGGGAAGACACAGTACATGTAAAGACCAAAAGAAAAAAATCATCTTTCTTATCTTACTGCCTAAGAAAGTACCTTTGAAGACCCAGAACAAACAAAATTTACCCATAAGGGGAATAAAGGAGGACCCAAATAAAGATGATAACTACTGACATTCTACTTGAAGCCAAATTTTTAGATCTGAACTTGGAATTTAAATATACCATACATAATCCTGGGAGAAGTGAATTTCAACCTCTTGTTACCCGTGGTTTTGTTTCCTGTTTGGTTCAGTCATTTAAAGGAACAACTTTCCCCTTGAACTCTAATCACTTTTGAATGAATTATTAAACAGCCTGACTTTACAAGCAGATTTCCTTTTATATACAACAGCGCACAAATAAAAGAGGAAACTGATTAAACAGGGAACATGACAGTATTCACTTGACAGCGTACTTTGTAAAAACCAAATTGGGCATGTGTGGTGCATGTGTGTACAACTGCTGGCAAGGAGGGGTGGGTTTTTTTCCAGTCCTCCTTCTCGTTTAGAATAACTGTGTGCTGTTCTGGCACTTTTAATTTTAACATATCCAGCTAATTATGATCATTTTTAAAGCTGGCAGTGCCTCTTTAAAGAGATAAAATATTTTAGCTTGCAATTACATTTATTTCTATAGCTTTATTTTGAAGTAATGGAGTTTAAGTTGCATTCCTGAATGGCTTGCATTTCATCTAAAAAATACTAATAACTGCAGAATATATAACTTATTCCTTGTCTTTGCAAACAGATTCGATACATTATATCCATAATAAAAACCAAGAGGTGCTGCCAGCTCTCTTTTGAAAACTCATGGCAATAGGAATTCTGTGTTCTGCAACTTCATATACTTACTCTTGACTGTTAAAAGGCTCTTTTTGAAGTCAATTACAAGCGTGCAGTACCTTGAAGTGACTAAACTGGAGTAAAATAGCTAAATATGAGTAATTTTTGTGTGAAAGCAACCACTTTTATAACAGCAAGGACATAGCATAAATGGGAAGTTTTCCCCTATCTCCACATGTTAAAGAAAAGCTGCTGTCAGCGTGGGTGGGCACACAGGACCAACCATGGTTTCATGACTGCTTACACTGAGGCTCAATGATGACCAAGGAACCACAACCACCCACCCCCATCTCACCTGTGTTATCTTTGCAACAAAGACTTTGCATTCCAAGAACAATTTAATCTAAAATGTAACAGGCAGAGTTCCCTTAGCTCTGCACTTCCTCTGTAACATATTTTATTTTCATATCCTTTCTGTCCATTTCTGCAGAGGGCATACACATCCAGTAACTTACATGTTTGTCTGTATTAGATACTTTTAGCTTCCCACATGACTTCCATTAAAAAGAAAAAAGTTTTGAAAAAAGATTTATGAGCAGCATGAACCTACTAGCCAGCTTGCTTTCAGAAAATTACAAATCTATGCAAGAACATGATGACAAGATGATTTTGAATGAAAATAACACCGGCATAATCCCAGTCTGGGAAATCATTCCTCTGAAATTATGTTCACAAAACACTAAGGCTGATTTTTTTGGGTGCAGATTGGACTGTGAATCTCAAACCACGTGGCTGCTCAGAGCAACCCTGGTTACCTCGGTGAAACCCTCCTGCACTCAGAGGACCAGCACAACCCTGCCCAACACCAAGCTGAAGGTCACTGGGAGAAGTGCTGTGACTCTGATGCCTCGCCCTGACCCTGGGCACTGGGGTGAGCTGTGCCCACAGCGAGGAGGGGACCTGCTGCCAAGTGCTGCACCCGACACCGAGCAGGCGGATCACATACCCTGCTGCCGGCACGGAGAGAGGACACGCAGCCTCTCCGGCCTGCGATCCCGAAACCTCCACTGACGCGGATGGCCAAGGACCGCTTGCCAAGACACTGACTGCTGCACTGGGCCCTGGGGTCATACATCAAATGTTCACATGCACTGACAGATGTTTATGTTGGTCATCCTGATTTAACTCCCATTACATCATTTACCAAGCTACTGATGTTATCATAAACGATTAAACAAGCTGGCAGAGGGGACTTGAATACAGAGTTGATTCTCATGGTATGAGGGCATTACCACTCCAGACTGTGTCTTGCTGTTAAATCAAATTGATCAACTGCACAGATTCTTTAATTCATTAGAATTCTGTATGGAAAAGTACTCTTTTTCCCAGAAGACTGATTCCATTCATCATTTGACCATCACAGGATGAATGAAAGATATTAAAAGGTAAAGGGGGGAGTCAGCCTTGGAATCACAAATTATTAGTGTAAAACTAAAACAGTTTTGTACTTCAATTAAGGAGCTGCTCAGGCTGGGATTCATTTAAACTACCTTAGTTCTTCAAAGTCTGCTGCATTATTTAGTGTTTCCAGTCACTTCTGGTTTGTGTCTGGATTATTTTAACATACTGAAAATAACTGAAAGATCTGGGGGAGCAAAATTAATATGCAGAGGAAGTCCTCAATCTAGTGTGTACATAACATGCTTGCTGCCTGCTGCTGAAATACAGTATTATCAAATACAAGGGGTTAAATTTAAACTCCATGACCACCTCCCTGCTTGCTTGGTTGTCATTAAGTGTGGGGAGGCAATAGGAAACACTTCACACATCTTGTTTTCCGCTTCTAATATATTTTTGTGTTTTCTCGTGCAGGCTTTGCTTGGATGTGTAATCACTGTGGAATGGCTACTATACTCTTGCTTCACTACATAATACTTTCCCTTCCTCCTTCTGTAGGATTCCTCATGAAAATAGGCACTTTGTGTTTTTGGCCCTAAGGACAGAACATAATGTACTGTTTCTAGGAAAAAATTAAAAAAAGAAAAAAACATTAAAACATTTTCCACTACTTAAAAAAACCTCGACACATGAAGTTCTACTGTATTTCTGTTACACACATGACCTCATAGATAGATGTGTGCATTCACACACACAAACTCATTCAATTTGCAATTTAGCTATTTATAGAAATCTAATTTTTCCTGGCTCAAGTTTTAGTAAGCCTTCCCCGATGGAGTTCAGTTCACACAGTTTTGCAGCCCTTCATTTTGCTTCAAGTTCATATCCATGGAACATCCTCTCCCCGATCCTGCCTCCTCCTAGAACCCCATTTAATGTTTTGCTGATTAAATTGGCCCTTTGCTTTACTGAACTCATCGCAAGAAACAGAAAGCTTTTTCTTTCCTAAGGAGCTGTGTGTGTCTTGACAATTTTTCTTGCAATCTACTAGCAGCAAAGCCCAGGGATCTACAACCACCCTTTTCTTGCTGATGTAACATGCAGTGCACACCTAGGAGGCAGAGAGGCACATAAAGGTCTTCCAGTCATGCTGTTGCTCCCTTGAGTAGGAACAATGGAGGTTTGGGGAATGTTTGAGAATCATGGAGCCTTTGTCCAAGCTGGCAACAGAGCAGAAGCTCTGGAAGATGGGCATTCATATGATGCTGCTCCACTTTGCTTGCTCCACTTTCAGTGAGATGAGCAAAAAAGAATGAAGTGTTCAGAGACCTCAAGGCAGGGAGAACCTTTTCTTCCCTGTCTTCAGTCCCCTCATACTTCAACAAACCAACCTATCCCAGGGTAAAGATGTCCCTAGCTGATTTAGGATAGATGGATCTGATGGTACTTCCATCTCTTCCCATCCTCCATTACCTTCCCAGCTCGCCAGGTGGGAAGGCAAGGCTGAACTGCACTGCAGCCCAGCAGTTGTGTGAGTGCCCACTGAGAGCTAAATGCCCATCTGTGCAACTTCCAGCTAAGCTCTGCTTTTGTTTGGTAAGAAAAGCCATTGTGCCATGTCAAGGTGCAGTGCTGGAATGCACAACAGCAACAAGAGGGAACTGCCCCCGCTCTCCACTCTCCAAAGCTCAGCTTACTTGGGCAGGGGGCATACAGTCTGCAAAAAGGACAGAGAGGCAGTGCTCAGAAAGTAAAAGGTCATTAGAGTGAAAACCCATGAGGCAGATAACAGCTTGCTGCCAGACTTCTCAAAATTTAAGTGTTGATTGTTCAGAATTTATGTCTAGATTTTTCTTAAGAATGCAATTTCCTGGCACATGGTACAAGTCGCTCTAGACCTGCATGTCAGCACAGCAGGCATCCTGTTGCAAAGGTTATTATGGAACTATTGAATGTTTTCATGCCAAATTTGTCCAAATTAAGCCAAGGGGAATGGAAATACTTTCCCTGGATAGGTGGTGGTTGCATTAGGTGGATTTGTTTATAAGGAGAATAAAAGTTACAGCTAAATATAAAAGCAGATATATCATAATATTGTCTGAGAACTTGAATAACATGTCATTCAGCCTGTGTGCTGTGGAAAGAACACGAAGGTCAAGTCTAAAATAAGATCAGTGACTGTTTGACAATAGAAACATGTAGGAGGTAGAGCAGGAGAATTTTCCACATTTTTTCAAATGGCACTTTTCTTTCAAAAAATATCCTTCTCTACCTTGCAACGGGTCTGATGCAAAAAACCTGTTGAACTCCGTGCAAAACATACTGCTGAATTCAGTGTGTTTTTGATGATCTTCCTGGCAAACCTGTATTAGTAATTTGTGCCAACTGTTTACTTTTTGCATTATGCTCAGTTGGGAAAATGAAAGAAGGCTGTTCTGTTGCATTTGTCTTTTTAAAGAGTTTCACTTTCTGCTTGAGGCCTCTTATGCTCCTTCCCTGGAAGTCAGAGACTTCAGAGAGTCTATTGCTACCTTTTAAAGGTAAGCACATCTGAATTCACAGCATAAGGGAGCACACAGAATCCTTGCCAAGGTCAAAAAGGGGGGGGGGGGGGGGGGGGCGGGGAAAGGCCCAGCCAAATTACTACTTGGAAGTATTTTATAAAATCGAATGCATTCCTTTTTAATTTTGTTCATCCACCAAAACCTAGGGTGAAGACATGATGCAGGTCTTGCCATTTACCAAAGTGCAACTGAGGTGGGGATTTCAGCCTCTGCCCCGCAGCAGGCACAACCACCCCTCAGCAAGTCTCGTAGGAGAAAAGGAACTTGCAATCCCAATCTTGACAGAGACATCCAACTCCCTCTACTTTTACTTCAGTCAGTGATGTCAGACATACATTTTTTTGGCTCCTACATTCACTTTCAAATATAGTTACAACCACTTCTCTCCAAAATGTGTTACAAAAGGAATCTCGCAAATGCTCCAATCCCCCTGCCAACAGCTCCAGTCCCATGACTTCAAAGCAAAGGCAAGAGACAGAACCCAGCCCAAGGCTAAGGCCTGAAGGCAGCTGCCCTTCCTTTCCCTCTGAGCTGTGGTACACAGTCCATGTAGTTTCCAAAGCCAATGTTGAAAGATTCATCTCCAACATGTTCCTCCATGGGAGGACTCTCAGGGTTCCTGGGAGGAAGGGACTGGCAGAGGAAGGAAATGTGGGGTAGAGCATCCTCTCCTCAGCTCCCCCAACCTGTCCCTGTCCTCTGCAGACTCTGCACCGAAGCTCAGGGTGGCAAGGTCCCTGTGCAGGGGAGGACTTGTGCCCTCTGAGGAACCTTCAGTGAGGCTGCAGGGGAGGAGGAGGAAGGAGCCAGTGCCTTGCAGCACACCAGCCTTGCCAGGGGGTCAGAAGATGCCCCAGGCACAGGCTGGCCAGAGCACACTGTAGGCAGGGGGCTGCAGGGACAGGTCTTGGTTGGGTTTGTGCTCACCAGCCCCCTTCCGCTTGACCTCCAAACCCTGGGGAAGACACGGCCAAAATTAGTATCACACTGAGGGCTGGCACATGGTGGCTCTGACCCTAACGATCCCACTGGGAATGCAGTATTGTTCTGGCCCTATTAACGATAATTTGCATGTTGTCTAATGGCCCTGGGAGGAAAAAAATAAAAATAAAAAGGGTGGCAGGCCCCAAGGGAAGAGAAGAGGAAATGGGACTGCTGCCATTTTCTTCTGAGAACTGGCAAAGTAAGAAGGCTGACTTTCTGAAGGAGCCAGAGGTAAAATCATTCTTTGCAAAATTATTTAATCTCTAACTTAATCATTCAGCCTTCATTGCTTCAAGGCAGGGTTTTGAGAACCCAAGCCATTTAACTATTCTGAAGAGCTCCTGTCAAGCCAGCCTGATGGGGACCTTGATCATAGGAAACTGATTTTAGCGGGACTCTGGGTCTCTCCCAAGGCACTGGTGGCAGGGACCTTTCAGGATGAGGAGCTGCTCTCAGCAGAAAGGTCTGAAATACAGAGACAAGGGACACCTGCACACAGCGCTTCCCCATCGAACTTGGAGCTTTACACAGAACGAGCAGTCAGTAACACTGAGCTGCCACAGTTCCAGTCATTATTTCTTTTGTTGAGAGGAGTTTCTTTAGGGATCAAAGTCTCCTGAAAACCAAACAAGCTGCCTGTCCATCCCTTCCAAAAGAACAGGTAGTTTATTCCAGCTGTCAGCAACTGCAAACCAAACAGCTCCTCTCTCACTGTCAGTTTTTGCTCTAGGCCAGCTATTAAACAGTTGTGTTTGCAAGAATGATGTATTGTGTCTGCAGGGGGGGAAGAGAAGGGAGTAGAGAGAGGGGGAAAAAAAAGGCAAGCAAGTTTTCTAAACCAAACCCTAGGCCAGTTCACACAGCCTAACTGTGCCAGTGCTGCCTCTTCCTTCAGTCCATTGTACTCACACAGAAGTCCCAGTCTGCAGGATGTACTAACATGTCACAAGCATCCTTCTCACCACACTGGGGAAAATAAAAAATATTTTTTAAAAAAGGCAGGAAAAACCCAGTTGCTTGTAAAATAAATACACTATTCCCTTGTGAAACAATCCACTTCAATAGGTATGAAAAAAGGTACAAAAGTATGCCTTGGCAGGTTTCCCCACCAGCCATGCCACTCGGACTGAGAGCAGAGCGGAAAGGCCTCCCTCTCACACTCCTGGAGCACCCGGAGGCTCCCCGGGGCTGAGGAACAGCTTTACCGGCCGAGCTGAGCAGGACCAATTCCTAGAAAACTGCTGTGGTCCTGGTGGGACACTACCCCCCCTGCCCCACACAGGCTCGCTCAGAAGGATGTGCGTGGCATCCTGGGCTCCCCTCACAGTGAGGACGCCTGGGGAGGCTGAAAAGCGCTCCCAAGGACAGGCCCGAGGCAGCCTTGCTCCAGCTTCCCACCACCCACAGCCGTGCCCAACCATCCCTGTAACCAAGGCTCTGTACAACACTTTCCTGACCCCCTTCTGGGTCTGTCCCCACACTCACTGCTGTGTGAGGCTAGACACCCCCAGTTCTAGCACCCACACTGAAAAGAAACAGCTACTGACTCCAAACGGGCAAGGATTCCACACATTCAGTCCGGAGCCAAACACGCGGATTTTCTACTGCAGGGATTTTTTGCAGACAGCTGTGAGCTACTGCAGAAGCCTGAACAGACTCCAGGCCAGCTCATTTACTTGCAGCCTTGATTGCCACCTGACATTTCAAGGGACTGGCTCATTTTCTCCCCTGTCAGGGCGCCCTGCTGCGGCACTCCGGCCCCGTGAGGAGCAAGCCTTTCCCTCAGCCAAGCTCCACAGCAGCGCTGCTAATTATTGCAGATCTGGAAAACAGAGAAAGGAACAGGTCAAGCTGGAACCTGGAAATAACACAAGCATTAGGATTCCTTCTCAGTTATATCTGAGACCTTGCACATCCAGCAGCAGGCTGAGGATTAGATATTTGGAGGGTGTGATTTAATGTGATGTGCCAGATCACTTCAGGCTTTGGATATGTCTGGCTTGGGCTAAAATTTGCAGGCACTTGAAGCACAATATGGACTTTGCTTCAATTATGAACAAGAGAGTCATTACTTCAGGTTTTTTAGTGTGTTTTTTTTTACTTAAGATGTGAGTTCATTCTTGAGAATTTCAACACGTTTTATCTATCTATAGCACTGACCACCTTATTCTGCTAAGGGAAATGCCAATTCATTTACTAGTGTATTCATGTTTGATTTATTTCTAACTCTTTTTTCTCTCTTAAAAATAAGAGATTAGAAATAGGATTCTCTATTACATTTTATAATACACAGTCTGAACATGTGAAGAATATTCTTAAGAAAGGAGCTCATTCCTTTAGAGACAAAGCCTGCAATAGTTATTCCATCACAAAAACAGGCTACAGGACTGTCCCATAGGTTTCACTGGCCTGCTGTGTGTGGTCTTATCCCATCTTTCTAGATTGCATCCTTGACTCATGCAAGTCTGTCCAAGGCACGCAACAAGAATTTTGTCTCCTAAGCCTCAGTTCAGCAAGATAGTTAAGACTAACATCAAGCTCATGGTTAAACCAAAAGGTTTGATTACTGACCATTAAAAAAAAAAAAAGTTTAAAACTGCTTTTGCTGCTTGCATCTGAACATTTAATGAAGCTTGTGAATGGAAACACAAGAATACAAGTGTATAAAGATACTTCCTACAGGTGCGTATGATACCTATACTACTCCTTCCCTGAAGGGCCACAGACAGCTTTTACATTCAGAGGGAAAAGGAAAAACAAATTCCTTCTTGAAACACCCAATGAACTGTGCTGACACTTAAAGTAAAACACAAATAGTGTCACTTGCCATTTCTCACTGCTCACCCTTCCCCTACATAAAAACTAGAAATCAACACCTGAAACTCATCTTTTTAATCTGCTTCCATCACAAGCATTGCTAAACACATCCAAACTAAACACATTCAGCTCCATTCAGTGGAGCTGAAAAAGTGTAAGACTAGTTTCCATTTAACTTTTTTTCCTCTCCTTTATCTCTTTTCCACTCAAATCTCACCCAAGGTAGTTTCACAATCTGACTTACTTTGCTCTTTCCCAGGCTAGCAAGCTCCAGCAATGATAAAATGTAATGCTACACATTTGAGCTTTATTCTAAGCTCCAAATTATTAACCTGGACATTTTGTTCAAAATTGTACCTTGTATCTCTCCTTTTTTTAAAAAAAATTATATACCATCAGCCCAATTCATGATAGCACGATGGGCAACAACAAATTTCCCATACCTTGTGTGCTGTATAGCAAGAACACCTATTTCATATATGGGTTAACTGAAAAAGGGAGATATTAGTGATTTGCCCCATTTCCTATCCTGTACTCAGTACTACAGCCAAGAAGAGGAAGTTAAGTTTTGACTGTTAGTTACCTTCTCAAACAACTGTGCGATGGCCTCTTTCAGTCACTACGCAGGGTAAAATGAGGCCTTTTCTTTTTGATTGTACCTGGCCCACATTCTTAAATTACTCACTGAAGTACCCTGAAGCCCACTGGGCTGCCTTTTCAATCAACAAAATGGAATCATTCTTTTTATGCTTCCTAAATAAAATAGCAATAAAATGATGTATGCATTGAAGGATGCAGACTATTTCTTTCAACTAACTCAAAATCACAGAATCCTTTAGGTTGGAAAAGACCTCTAAGATCATTGAGGCAAACCCCTAACCCAGCACCTGGTTCTTTTCACAGAACTTCGATGACAAATACAAGGAAGATGGGCTTGCAACTTGAAGCGAGCAGTGGCAACGCAGAGCTCCAGTCAGGACAGGAGTAAATTCTGTAATGTGGGTGCTCTTAGAAACACATTGAGTGCATTTACAGTTACCTTAACAAAACACATGCAGGAGTAAGTTTTCCCAGGATGGATGAGACCAGCAGCACATCCATCCCAGTATCCCCAGTCACTGACCAACACCAGGTGCTCTGGGGGAGAAGCAATGAAACTGATAATTTTGAAATGGCATTACCTGGAGAAAACTATGCCCTCAGCACCTGGTGATCTGATTTCAGCAGCTGATGTTGAATTTACCCCAAGGTGTATGACTGCCCTTTCAAGCAATTTGAGTCAAACAGAAGCATAGGTGTTTTCCTCACTCTTATAAATAAATATCTAAACCTTTCCTGAATGCAACTCAGTACTTCCACTCACAGCTTTCCCACAAAAACAATTTCTAAAGGTTAATCATGTGTTACAGAAAAGGCTGGTTTTTGCTATTAGCAGAAAACTTGTGGTTTTTCCATTTGATCTTATTTTTCTTGCCGCATATACAAAGTAAACACAACTACAATTGTCCAATTAAGTGCCTCTTCCTGTTCCTATTGAAGTCAATGGCAACACTTTCTAACATCAGATTTGTTTTCTTACTCATTAACTGTAAAATCCAGAAACTGGCAAGAAACTTTCCAGCAAGGGGGAATTTTGCAAAGTCTATCAATATACAATAATTATGACAGCAAACTAACATTAAGATAAAATAACAGAAAATAAATTCCAGACTTTCTGATGCACTTGGTAAAGTTATCTGGTTTCATAGTCTTTTGGGAGCCAAAAGGAAAAAACAAAGGCAAAAAAATATATAGGCCATCAGATTGTTAATGAGACTGAAAGCCAGAGTAAAATAAAAATCCCTCAAATCTGTCATCAGCATTCATGTTTGCCAAGAAGGCCTGGATGTTATCCTGCTGGGGAAGAGAAGATTTATGGCATCACACACCTTCATCCATCCTATTATTATATATGAAATGGAAAATAAAACAGGCCAGTACTGCCCGTAGAAATAATCAGTATTTTGCTGCCACTGAGTAACAAATGTTGTTATTATTATTACTAAATCAGCAGGAAGGCAGCCACGAGGTGCTCATAAATAAATTATTTCTAAAAAACCAACAAACCAAACAGGGCTGGGCTCCACCCTCCAAAGGGTGTGAAGGAAAATAAAACAGGGATGGAGGTGGGCAGGGCAGGGCCACACCTGGCACACACAGTTCCTGATGGCTGGGTGGCAGGGCCCAGCACCCTGCCCAGCAGCAGGGATGGGAGGCGGCAGTCAGGAAGCTGAGGACTGCTGGTCCACCTTGGAGCAGAAAGCAAAAACAGGACAAGAACCAGAACGTCTCACCATAACTCTGATCACATAAACGGATGGAAATGAATCAGACAAGAAGTAAAAATCCTCTTTGCTGAAAGGACAGTCATTCAACCAGATCTTTCACACTGTTTTTTAGCTCCATGACTGCCCAGGCTGCTGACCCAGTTTGGGGCTACCTGGACCTCAGGTCAGACGCCAGTGGCCACCTCCTTCCCAGAGCCCTGGGGCAGGACCGTAGTGCTAAAAGACTTTGGGCTGGTTCGGCAAGGGGGCTGCAGAGCAAGACGGGAGACAAGGACACAGCACAACTGCCAGCATCTGGCACCAGCAAGCAGAGAGCCACCACGTCAGCCACCCTTGCCCCGAGCCCCAGCCCAGCAGCCCTTGGTGGCGATGGCAGAGCTGGCTCTCCGTGCGCCGGGCACAAACCACTGCACGAGACCAAAACCACAGCAGAGGTTTCAGAGCGACACCTGAGCGCCACTCCTGCTTCTACATCCACCTCCCTCCACCGTGCCAGGTCCAACCTGCAGGGAGATGACCCTCTCATCCAGGACACCTGCACTGAGCACAAGGGCTTAATGTTTGCTGGCGATGCAGGACAAAGTTCCCGTGCTGCCTTAGGAAGCCCAGGCCCTGGGATCTGGCCGCTGGGAAAATGCTTCTGCTCCACATGCAATTTCACACATCATTGCATAGGTCTTGTGATTCTCCTGCTAGAGCCGTGCTTTGCCATCGGAGGAACGCTTGTGCCTCGGCAGAAAAATTCAACTGGATTTTCTTCATGGATTACCGACTCTGAATTTCAAGCTACATACTGAAAAAACTAAGCTCCTTACTGTCCAGCAGAGCTAACACAGCAGCTCGGGAGATGCCTGCGTTAATGCAGGCACAGAACAAACTTCTTTCTCAATATTGAAAGTAAAGTGAAACTTTTTAATAGGATTGCTGTTTGAACTTTGCAGTTCCGTGAAAGATCAAGGCAAATGACATCATCTCCACAAGTGAGACCCCTGGTTCTAAAATTTTAAAGGTCACAGTCAATACCTTTTTGTTGTTGTTTTGTTGGGGTTTTTTAAATAAAACAGACTTCTGAGAAAATGTGCAGCCTACTGTTTTTGCAAGTTACAGAGAAAACTATTACAAATGAAAGGGACTAAAGAACCACAATAATTTTCTCTTTCTGCCCTAGCTCTTCTCCTCCTTGCTTCAGCACAGATCCTCCACAGAATGAATTTCTTGCTCTACAGCAACAGCAAAAAGAAAAATATTTTGATAATATTTTGAGAATTCAATTATAAACCCACAAAGCCACAAAAACTGGCAAAGGACTTAGAAGGTGCAACACTTGAAACTGCCAATTCACTTATTTAACTGAGTGGATTTCAGATAGTTTCCTTTTACCAGTCAAACAGTGACTTGGGGTTAGCCCCACTGGGTATTGAATCGTTACAAGGCCACACGTCACCGCTAAAGAAAGTCAAAGCGCCTCTGCTCCACGCTCTCCTTGGCAAAGCACGTAGCATCCCTCTCCAAGCAAGGTGAAGTCCTGTGCTGAAAGAGCAAGAGGCTTTTTCTTGGGACCTGCACAACAAGCAGCATGTTGTGCAGGTGGGTGCCTGGCACAGCAGCCCAAATCCAGAGCCTCAAAGGGATGGGATTCTGGCCAGTGCCCCACACAAGAGCATTGGAAGGGCCCTGTGCCACACTGATCCATGATCTCCAGCTCTGTCCAGGAGGCAGATGCATCTGCCAGCCCTCAACTTCGTGACACAGCCATGGACCACTGCAGGGCACAGCGATCCTCCAAGCTTCCTTTCCAAGGTTTGCCACCAAGCAAAGAAAATTAATGATTTACTAGGCACAAAATAAAAGAGGAAGCTCAGTGATTACGGCAGTCAGCTCAGGAGAAGGGAAACCTGGGGTCTCATTGCTCATCTAAAAAGCATTTATTTGTTTGACTGTGGACAGCCACCTGAGAAAACACATCAGACTGCAGGAATTAGACACCCTAGCTGTTCCTCCTCCATGAAATGAAATCTCACCCCTGTAGAATTAGGAGTCCTGTTGCCAGAAGGGAAGACACCTCAGCAAAATCAGCAGCAATCTGGAAGGTGAAACCTCCTGAGACGTTGGAGATGTGATGCCCCACTGCCAGGCTGGAGAGAGTCTCATTGCCAAAGCTCAGGAGAGGCCTTAACTAAGGAGCCACCAGGAAAAGTGGGGGCTTCTCCTCAGATGTGTTTGCAGGCTGGGATGGCGCCTAAGTGACAGCAGCTGGTCTAGAGGGTGTCTGCCAGCTTCAGAACATGCAGGTTCTTGGGAATGGTGTCCCACAGAGCCCCAAAGTGCCTCCCTTCTCTCACAGCAGAAGCAGCTCCTGACTAGCTCGTGTGAGGAACAGTGAGAAGCCAGGGACTTCTGTCACTGCTCGGAGGATGCAAGCACTCATGTTCCACCTAAGGTTCACTTCAGACATCTAAATCCTTCCCTGTATGTGACCTTAACTCTCAAGCAGAATATAAAGAACCACAATAAAAGAACAGAATCAAATGAAAACACATGGCCATTGCATTCCTGGTTTGAATGTAAATACAGTAATTTAAAATTAAGTGTTCTTGCTGAATTTTCTCCCTGCTTCTCTCACCTGGGCTTCTTTGCATACTTTACGTCAAAAATGTACATGTGTATGTAAATATGACAGTGTCTGTGTCTCCTTCTGTTAGTGTTCATGCTCCTTTTTTTCTTGAACAGCTTGGGGAGAAAGCCATATGTTGGACTAGAAGTGCCCAGAGCTAAGCATGGTTCCTGCGTCTGTTAGGGTGAGTGCCCAAAGAGGGAACCCAGCACTGCAAGACAAACACAGTTGTTTCTCCCACACCGACTGCATCCTTTCAGTGTTCCCTGTGTCAATGTCAAAAAAGTTGCCAAGTGCCACAAGCCACTGCCAAGCCAGTCCTTCTGCAGCTCTGGAAACCAAAATGAAGCCATTAAGTTTTTAATCAGAAAGCATACATTAGACCAAGTACCACAAAATTGCAGAGATGAGCTAGTTCTTCTCTTTTTTCTTTATTAATACAATTAAGATGTTATCAGGCCAAAGTACAATATTGTGGTATCCTGGCCAAAGTGAAGACCTTTGAAGGCAGCATTTTTTTGCCACCAGAACCACAAGCTAATAATGCAGATTACGTGCAGTCCCCATCTGTTGCTTTTTCTAAGTTTTGAACAAACCCATGAGGCTGTGTATTGTAATGGCATTAACAACCCCAGACACCATTATCAGCGATGTCTAGTGCCTAAAATTTATACTCTACCAGCTATGTCCCCTTCCCACCCTGCCCTTTGATACGCTTGCCTTCTTTGTTTCCCTTGCAATATAAAGAATTCACATCCTGAAAATATATTGCCAGCTTATAGAATGGGTTCAGACCAAACAGACAAATGAGAAAAACATGTCAACCAAATTTCAAACCTGAGTGTAAGACACAGGCCTGCCCATTCATGAGACACAAGGCCCATGTTGCCCAGCTTACCTGCTGTGCAAAACATCCTCTCGTGACTAACTGTGATGCTCTCTTCTCTGATATTGTGCATCCTCTAATAAACTTACCACTCCACAAAATACCAGGGAGCCAAAATATAAAGGAGAAGAAAGCTACAGCAGCCAGGGCTCCTGCCTGTTGTAGCACCCTGCATGACAGGGAGATCTTGCAAGTGGCTGTGCTGAAGTCCTACCAAGCATGACCACACACAAGGATACTTTGGAAGAGCCATTTATGAACAAGGTTCATACATGGGGTATGGTGCAAGAGGCAAGTTGAAGACTGAGCATATATTAAAGCAACCTTTTACACTGAGAGAACATGAAATCTAGAAAAAAAAAAAAAAGAAAAAGAAAAAAGAAAAAAGAAAAAAGAAAAAAAAAAAAAAAGAAAAAAAAAAAAAAAAGAAAAAAGAAAAATCCACTGCCCCATGCCCTCCTTGATTTCTTCTGCCTGGAGAGATGATCCCAAAAGATGTGTTTGCAACTTCATGTTAGTCTTTTGTTCTTTGTAACTAGCTAGAAGGTTTTGCCTGTGTTTAATAATGCTAGGGCTCAAAGGTACCAGCCATGTACCAGAGAGACTGGCAAAAGCGACCTTCAGGTAATACTCTGCACATCTTCCATGTGTACATTACAAATAACAAGCGACAGTAAATGGTATCACATGCATCCAAATTCTGGAGCTTTTGTTGATAGGAAACCTCAATAAACAATTAAATGGATATCAATAAGAAGTATCCTTTCCTTTTAAAGGCAGCCATTGTTTACAGTCTGAGTTTCTTGTACTTCTAACTGTCGAGCAACAGCTCCAGCACTCGCCTCCTCTGGCCAATCACGCCTGGTAACACCTGTCTTTTCACATTCTCAGTTTTATTCATTATTTATGTTTCTCTTTACACAATACACCCACAGGACAATACATCTCCAGCACGCTTACAATTCGATCCAAAGCTCACTGGAGTCAACAGCATGACTTCACTGGCTCTGGAGCGAACCAAGGGCCCCAGCTCCGCAGACGGGCTTCCAGCCTGAGGAGGGACTTACGCACAAGTTAGGCATCCCAGCCCAGAAGTGCAATCACAAAATCCCTAACCCTTTAACTGCTCGTCTCTGAAGAAGCCAAGGTCTCCAAAAGCCTGAACCATCTGCAGGTTTTTTTCCCCTCCAGTTATCTGTCTTGTGAAAAAAGACCCCCACAACACTAACAAACTCTCTTTAGTGATCCATGAACTAGGGGGTCAGGAGGTAGATCTCCCTCTCCCAAGTGTGGTCCCAACAACCAAGTGCTGAAGTCATGCTGTGTGCATGTGTGTATATACATAAGTGTGTGTCTGTATATGTGTGTGTATTTGTATATAATACACACACACACACACATTTTTTGCTCCCCCTTCTGGCCCCATGAATCTTGAATTTTTTTTCTTCTTGATGGAAGCAGAGGAGACCAGGAGAACAATCCTGCCTCCAGCGTGACTTGTAGCCAGGGATCGGCAGCACTCCTTTGGGAGGTGAGCAGTGTGGATTCCTGCTGAGAAAAGGGTCCCAAAGCCTTGCTCCTTCCATTACAGCAGCAGGAGATGTCCTCTGCATCCCTGGACATGAATCCCCTTTAGTCAGGTGGGTTCAGCAGCAGGTAAGGCAACATTTGCAATTTTTAGCAGAGATGGTCAGTACGAGGCAGCACATTATTTAGCCTAACACTGATTTACCAAGAGACCCAGTGCTAACAAACACCAGCCTTGAAAAACAGGTTAACTGGGAAACATACATGTAATTTATCTTTTTTTTACACACATCTGTTAAAGATGTGCTGTGTAATTGAGCCAGCTTTCTGTATTTCACAGGAGACCAAACCTGAAATTGCCAGTGTCCTACCTAGCTGACCTCCATTTCTAGGTGAGTTATGCTAGGTCTCAAACCAGGTTTCTTCTTCAGTATAACTTCTGCCACTTTTCCCTCCAAAACAGTAGTATCATAAGTTTTACACATACAACAGGCTTGGTTTGTGGGAGAGCAGCTGGGACCACATTTTGTTCCAGTATATCAACTAATAAAGGAAAAAAGGAAAAGAATACCCTTCTAATTCAATGCAGTTACTTATTCTGGAAAGAGAGGGAGAGAGAAAAAGGAAAGGCTTTTGACTGATTACAAGTGAAAAAGCTGTCCATTTACCACAAGTGGAAATCTTCCCTTTCTTGTTTATGCTGAAGCCTACCCCAGACAGAGGTGATCTCTACCCCAGAAACACAGCCACACAACAGATCACAACAAATACTAATTTTCCAGAACAATCCCACAGACACAGCTCCCAGCACCTTTGTTTCATATCAAGACAAAGATTTTTCACTCTAAACATATCTCATACCACAAAACCCCACTCCAGTGACAACCACAGCTGCAGACCCTGTCACCGATGGCCACCTGCTTGCTGGTAACCCCGTGTTCATTGCACACCAGTGCAGTGCATCACCCCTCACAGGTAGGGATTCTGCATGCTCACACACAGGTGGTGCCTGCTGCCCCGACACTGCCTGGGACTTGCCACAGTGTGCCTCTTCTCCCTGGCAGATGGATGGGCATCTCTGCCGCCCCCTCCCACTGCACGACCCTGCCTTGGCTAGGAACCTGCCTTGGTTCTGCCAACAGGCAAGGAGGGAGAGGAGAAGTGGAGACCACAGGAAAGTGGAGACCGCTGATGAAAACAGGGCCTCGCTCATCCCTTTTGCTCACGAGCTGTAGCTGTTCCCCCCACCTCAAACCACTCCACCATACCCTGCATCGAGGTGAAACTTGACAAGTGGCAAAAGGCCTGCACTGCTTTGGCACATCCCAGTGCAGACATCCCCCGGGCAAACCTTTTGCTCGCACAGGTGCGATCTCCTGGGCACTGCCCGACCCAGGGCTCCACCAGCCACAGGCTGGAGCCGGGGGAGGAAGTGAGCAATCGGGGGACTTACCCAGCCTCCGTTGTCCTGGATCCAGTTGTGCAGGTGTCGGTTCAGGTACTCAGTCATCCAGGCAGCAATGCTGTCCACGAGGGGAAACATCTCCCGGTTGACGCTCTCCACACACATCACACCGCCAAACTCGAAGAAGGCCACAATTCTGCCCCAGTTAACCCCATCTCGGAAGAGCTCTTCCACCACGGCCACGAAGCGGCTCCTGGCCGTGACGGGCGTCAGGTGCAGCTGGCCAGACATTTGGGAAAAGTCCCTCTGGTAGCGTCGGGAGAACTCATCTCCCGCCTGGCGCAGGACGAGGTGGACGACCTGGGGTGCGGGGTGCAGCCCCTCGGCTGGGGGCGCGTGGCTAGCAGCAGCCGAGCCGGGGGGCTCGGGGTGCGGAGACACCAGCCCAGTGTGATCAGAGGAAGTCCCAGCAGCAGCAGGAACAGAGAGACCTGGAGGCAGGGGTGCCCTGTCCTCGCCGGCAGCCCAGTCGTATCCCCTCTGCGAGAGTTTATAGTGGATGTACTTCAGCACTATCTCCCGATTATCATAGCCTCTTCTCCCCGGATGAGCCATAATTCCCACGAGGAAGCAGCAAGAGGAAGGGAGAGAGGAAGAAGAGGAGCAGGATGAACCCAAAAAAGTAAAGCAGCCAATAATAATAAAATTAATAACACCAAAAATTATAATCCAGTTATTGTATTGGACACGGTTTCATTCATGCTGGTGTGGGGGAGTTCTCGGGGTCTCGGAGGTACTTTTGTCTTCTCAATGTTTCCTCCTTGGTTTGAGATGCACGGCATAAATAGGGATTAAAATGCTGTAAATACTTTACTTCCAGGTGCACATTTATTACTTATTATAAATTTACTTTAGGACCATTTCCTCCTCGGTGTTGAAATACATCTTAAAAAATATTATACCGACTCAAAATCAGGTGCATTTTCCCCTAGGTGCAGGACTACCACGGACACGAAGGAGCTGACGAACACGCACTGTAAAAACTGCAATTCAACACGATTTGCTAAGCAGCCTTGGATGGACGTTAATCCAACACACTTTATGCTAGAAACCTCAACACTAGGTTTTGGGTTTTTTTGTTAAGTTACACAAACTAAATTTCCTCTGTAAAGTACTTACTTGGACTATAAATATGTTCCTCTGTCAAGTTTCCTCTAAAAGAAAAATAGCAACAATAAAATCCAAACATCACAAGTCTTCAGAAGCGTTAAGTTCTGGTTGCTTTGATGCTTCAAGTCACCAAGGGGACGGGAAAGGGGCAAGAAAAAAATATTTCTACGATTTCAAATGTTTTTTCCCAGACTCCTGTTTAACAGACATCTCCAAAGATGTGTCAAAGCTCAGAAAATCCCGCCTCGCAGCCCGGGAAGGCGAACAACCCCAAAGAGACGGAAAATCCTGGAGACCAGATGAACCACATTTGAATCCAAGCTCTCGCAGAAGTGCTGTGTTTTTCCCTCCAGTGCAACGTACAGACATATGCATTTACGTAGTTTCATTCAGACACCGATCGCAGGAACCCGGTGCTTCCACACACACGCACGCACACACCAAAAAAATTAAAAATTGAAAAAAAAATTGCATGTATTTAAGAAATTAATTCTTTTTCACAAGAAAAAGCGCAAAAAATTAATTAAAAAACGAAAATAAAAATAAAGAAGGAAAATTGCTTTTGACTGCTGCCATTTCCCAAGCAGCTTTGTATCGGCGGAGGAAGAGCCCCTGGCGCTGCCGAAGAGGGGCGCGGACGGGGCGTGTGTGCGGTGTGACTGGTGCCGATGGGGACCGCGGCCGCGGCGCCGCTGCCCGCCCGCCCGCCCGCCCGCGCAGCCCCGCGCACCCCGCCGGCTCCGGGCGGCTCCTCCGGGCGCTCCGCGCTGCTGCTGCCGGCGGCGGCGGCGGCGGCGGCAGCGGCTCCGGACGGCGGCGGCGGCGGCTCCGAGCGGCGGCGGGCGCGGGCGGGGAGCTCTCCCAGCGGCGGCGGCGGCTGCGGGGGGAGCGGAGCGGAGCGGCGGGGGCGGGGAGAGGCGGGGAGGAGCGGAGCCCGAGGGGGAGGCTCCGGCCCCGCGCGGCGTAGCCGGGCGCGGTGGTTTCCTAGAGCTCCGCCTCACGCTTCATTCAAGAAAAGGGGGAAATGAGGAGGGAGGGGGGAAGTGCTTAAAAAGAAAAGGAAAAAAAAAAAAAAAATAGGCGGCGGCGGAGGAGCAGCCCCCCGCGGTCCGGGCCCGCCCTCCATCGCGGCGCGGGCCTGGGGCCGGCGGCGGGGGAGGCGCGGAGCGCGGCGGAGCTGCGGGGCGGAGGGGCGGCTCCGGGGCCGCGGCGGCGCTGCCTCCACCGTGCCGAGGAAGCGGCGGCGGGCCCGGGGTGCCGGCCCTCCGCGGGGAGCGCGCCCCGCTCCGCTCCTCTGCCGCCCCGCGCGGAGTCATTTAAATCAATTTGGTTTTTAAAATAATTTAAACGGGGAAGAAAAACATTTTAAAAAGTCTGAATACATCTTTTTTAAAAGCCAAGTGGCCCGCTGCCGGCGCGCAGGGCTCCGTGCATTGTCGTCCGGGGATGTGCGCTGCCCGCAGTCTCTGCGCGGCCGCGGAGGCCGTGCGGAGCCGATCCCGGGAGCCCGCACACCTGCTCCCGTAGGCCGCCCCCCGGCCGGTGTTCAGCGATGGGACAGGCAGCGAGCTGGGGTTTAGGACTTCTGTAGAAACAGAGCTCAGGTTCGTCCCTGTGCCCGGCCTGAAGAAATTTTTTTTACATTGAAGAGGGGCTACTGGAGCTGCTTGAAGATGAGGTCAATCTGGAGTTGGCCAAAGAAGCAGAGTTAACCTTTAAAGCTGGTTAAAGCCACACAGCTGGGAAACAGCGATGGCTTAGTCCCCCTGCCATCCCCAGCAGCGACAATGGGGGCCAGTGGGCTGTGATGCCGGAACTGCCCCAGCTAAAATGGGGCACCATCCCGGGGAAATGCCAAGCCGAACCGGGAGCAGGACATTCCTGGCACCTTTCTCTGCTCAGTACAGGAGGGGGAAAGAGACATTTGATAAATTCCGCCAGTTTTTGTCGATATAAGGGTGATTGCGATGACAATCTCGTCTATAAACTACCCCGAACCTAGAAGGAATAAAATAGCTTGTGACTATGAGTTCGCTTGGACGGGTGGGCACTGGGAATGAACGCACCCTGCCTTCCAAGTCTGTTTTTAGGGATGGTTCCCTCAGGCACGGACCTGTCACGCGTCGTTCACAGGGTGGCTGCTCCTCTGAGGAGATGGCGCTGCTGTGGGAAAGGTGAGCAGCTTTCCCTCCAACAGAAGAAGGGGAAGTCTCCGCATCCAAACGAGAAGGATTCCCCTAAACGGAGCTCACCTGTGCCCTCGGTGATCCAGGGATTTGTTTCCAGGCCGCACCGAGGAATTGGTTTCTGACATGTACGAAACAGCGCCTTTTCAGGTGCCTGAGGAGACGTTCAGGGTGTTTAATCGTTCTGGCTCCTGTTTTTTAGCGGGGCACGGGGAGGCACTCGGCTCCATACCTAGAGTCAGCATCATCCCCTCCCTCCATCTCTTCCTGTCTCCTCTCCCTCTCCCTGCTCTCCTCTCTCTCCTCTCTGGCGGGCGGCTGTTGCCACCCAGCGGCCGCCGCTCGCCCCGAGCTCGGCGGCGACAGCCGGGACAGCGGGGACAGCGGGGACCCCCCTCCCTCCCTGCGGGAGCCAGGAGCTCGCTCGCCTCATTCCCGCCCGGGAAACTGAGGCAGCGAGGCGGTGCCCTCTCGTCTGTCTTGTGTGCACTCCCGCCCGCCGATGTGCGAAACGGGGCTGTGGACGGTGGAGTTCCGGGGGTTAAGAGGGACAGAGATTGCAGGACAGCGAGTGAAATGAGTTCAGGTAAGATTGATGATGCTCTGTGCAATCGTGGAATAAGGGCTGTACCTCACCAGAGCGTGTGTGTCACTCACGGCATGGTTTAAGGCTGGACCACAAGCTCATCGCATCTCATCTCCATCCACATGAAACACTCCCAAAAGCAAGGTGCTTGCAATGGGCTGAGGGATGGCTTCTGATGGCAGAAATGAACACAAGGGATCTGTCAGCCAAGTAACATCACCGCCTTTATATTCTTTCACCCGAAAGAGAACGAAGAAAAAGAGATCTCAACACTGAAAGTAACCTGACATTTCCATGTAACCATTTCCGTGGTTTAAATGGAACAAGAGATACAGGAAATCAGAATGGCCATAACCAACCCGTATGCTCCTTTAGTCTGTCACTGTTCTAGTGATTGAATCTAATGGGAAAATAGTGGTCATAGTTCACCAGAAAGCTTGCTAACACCAAACACAGCTGAGACTGTACCAAAAAATATGCAAAACACAAGGGAAAATCCTGAGAAGTGTTTGCTTTAAGCAAGGGCATTAGTATTGAGTCATGGGAAACAAAAACTATGCCTTGAAGAATGACAAATTGAGACTCTGTAAAAAAGCAAAACAAAATTATGCACATTTAAAGCCTTGTTCTTAACATTAAAGGTCAAAAGCATTGCATCTGACCTGTTGGGCTCTAATTGAAGGGAGCGGCATCTTAAAAGCAATTACCTTGCTACCTGAATGGGTGATAAACATCTATTACAGTCTCACGAGTTTGCATCACAGCAGTGCTTTCCACCTTGCTTGTTTGTCTGAGCTCAGCAGGAAAAAACAACAGTTAAAAAGACATCCAAAACAAAGGAATATGGTTTTGGAGGCAGATGGAAGAAATGGCAAGAGAAGCTTGAAGGATTTATTAAAGAATATGCAATCAGTGCACAAAGTCAGCTAAGAAATCATTATGGGGCTTTTAGGTAGCAGAATAAGATGCTGACTACTCAAGATCTGATCCTGCAAGTCCTTCCACTCACATTTACCTTTATGTGAGTCAGCCCACCAAAGTTAATCAGACTTATAAGAAGAATTAGCTGTACGAAGAATTGGAATTTCATTAGGAATACAAGCAGCACCTCACCTGCAGAAAGCTCTTTTGACACTTAAGAGAGATGAAAGCATTGCCATTAGGCATCACTCAGGTCTGGTACCATGAGGGACAGTTTATTTTCTTGAGATGGCTTTCTTATCTGTGAGGCACCTGGCCAGACAGGATCCCAGAAAGCCTGCTCCTTCTTCAGTGGCTTCCCAGATGCCCACTCTATAGCAGATGTATTATTAATAACAAATGATGTAAAAAAGTTTGTAATGCCTGGCAACTCTAAACTTCCCAACAACCTGAAAGCAGACACCTTTTCCCTGTACCTTTGTGTTAACATCAACAGGCTTTCAGCAGCAATCCTGGTTCCTGGTGACCTGCCCACCCTTTTATTTCCTTGGCTCACATGCAGGGAAGCTGGAGAGAAGCAAATGATTGCTTAAAGCCCTGCCTGAGCAGGCACGAAACAAGCAGGATGTGTGTTTGCACTCACGGTGAACAAGGACATTGCTACATTTTTTTTTCTGAAAATCTGCAGAGGTTTTCTATTCTAGAAAAAAAAATCAAAACCACCATCACCACCAACCAAAACCCCAACAACAGTACACTGAATTTGAGTAATCTGAAAGAAATACATTTAGAGCAATATAGATAAATATAATTTTGACATCTGTAGAGGTCCACTGACTTATGGTGTTGGAGCACAGTTTAAACATTGGTTTTACTGAAAGCATCCACTAAGATTGTGCCCATAGGTGGGGAATTTGTACATATGCAAATTAGCAAGCCGCTCCTCACAGCCAATGCTCTGTAAATGCTTTTTGGTGCCATGTCCAGTGAGGCATTTGTCTGTACCACCCACTGTGGCTGTGCTTCCCTCAGTTCCAGGCATTCAGTGCTGCTCCCTCCCATGCCAGCATTCATTTACTCTGCATGCCTTTGTTCCTGCAAGAGCTTTCTAACTCACCCTGAGTAAAACTAACCACCAACCACATGACCTTTCCTGTTTGTTTCTGTCCGTGAGACCACAATGCTCACGGATCTATGGTATCTCTGCCAAGCTGGATGAAATGCCTTGAAAGCAATATTCTTGTAGAGACTTGCATGGATGCACAATTTTCCATCAGGTGCATGCCACCATTTATTGCTCAGGCTCTCTCATCTGGTTTGCTCAATGTGTGTCCCAACATTGCTGCCTAGGAAGCAGCTGTCTGTTGTATAGAACACTTTAATACGCAGTTCTCTGCATGTAAAAAGCATAGGAAAAGCTACAACCCATGAAGCGTGGATGCATATTTTCCTCCTTCTTAACCAGAATGGTGGCAGGCTAACCTGAACAAACTTCCTCAGTTCTTCAGAGTGCATTCCTAAAATGGGAGATTGCCTTTCATCCTGCTGGTGTTGCAAATGCTACAGGTGTGGAGTGGATCCTTTTTGGCTGGAAGCGCTTACAGAGCAGATAATTCTACTGTAAAACACTTACAGCACGCCCAACCTGCAATTATGGTTTATTTCATGGGCTTTAATTGCGCTCATCAGGCAAGGCAGCTGGATGAGATACTTGGATAATATCCTTAGGGTCCAACATAGCAAACAGCTCCTGGCTTTCAGATGCCTTTTACTGTACTCATCCCTCAACCATCTTCATTTCTTGTCAGGATCCATAGGTCCCATGGTTTCGACTGGAAGGAGACAAACAGCTGCATGCAGCCCCTCTATCTTTTCCTTTGACATCTCTACTCTATGTGGCAGTAGGGTCTTGCCTTCACAAGAGCTGAGCTGTCTCGCCACCTTTCGCAAGACGCCGACCTGTGCTTGTGACTGAGCAGTGCCGCCCATGCCCTGTCTCTCTGCTGCGTGGAAAAGGATTGGACACCAAATTCCCAGATGAAACTGCAGAGGAGCAAAGCAGGCAGCTTCTGCACGAAGGAATGGGAAACTGAAACAGTCTTCTAGACAAACAGGAACATCCATCTCTGATTCATACACTTTTATTACACCTGTTAAAACTTCTTAAATAAAAAGGGGGAAAGCAGTTTTTTGAGAAAATGCTTTGAAATAAAGACCAACAGACTTCATTTTAACAACTTTCTTTGAAGCATTTTTCAGCTTTGAAAAGGTTCTTCCCCTCAGCTGCAAATAACCTATGTCATTAAAAATTTCATTTTAGACTTAATTTTATATACATTATTTACAGTTGATATAGTTATAGATTTAATACCTTTTTTTTGGTCAAGGGAGCTGATTTTTGGTGCTTGGTAGCATGATTGTGTTAGTCATGTATGTTTTGCTCTCACCCCTTATGTTTATTTACATTGCTCTAGCAGCATGACAGCAGAATCAATTTCAGAGTTAGAACTGGAAAGGTTTAAAATTAACATGGGGATTCCCCTCCAAGCTGAAAAAAAATCAACTTGTTTTCAACTTACAAAAAGAAAATTTCAGACTGCATTGGCAGTATTCCACAGCAGAGGAGACTTACTATTATATACGTCAAGTTTTCCCCAAACAGCAAGCCTTCCTAATCAATTCTATGAAATGAATCTCCCACATCAAATTAGATTCTGCCCCACCTCCCCTCCAAAAATTAGATATGCATCTTTTGGGTTTAAAAAAAAAAAAGTATTTGCACTTTCCACTTCCTTCAGAGCAAGTTTCATCCCAAAGCCTACCAGCACTTCAGACTATCACCCACACTCGACCTTTCCCACCAATTTAGGGTAACTTAGGTTGAAAGTAGTGAAAGAGAGGAGAGGCATGGCAAGACAGACACCTCATTTGAAGTCTCCCCCCAGTGAAAGGAAATGACTTCATGAGGTTTTTACTACCAGTTTTTGATAATCGCACACACTTACTCTACAGCATGCCTGGTACCAGCTGGGCAGGAAAGACCCAATTCAATGGAACTACAAGATAATCTTATTACACTTACAAGGCTAAATTATGACAAAGATTGAGAAGAAACCTATCAATCTCCTCAAAGATTGAGGAGAAATCTGTGTTTGGCCTGCTACTTGTACTGAAGTGGAAAAATCAGGAGCTCCAGTTGCAAAATGGCTTTCTCCCATTTCAAAACTTAGAATGTTGGGGAATTAAAAGATTAACATCAGCAACACATTTTAGACAGCATATGCTTTCCTCAATCCGTCTCTGATTTTGTCTCTCTGATAATTTTATACAAATGTCTTTTTAAAAGAGTGAGCATTTGAGATTTTGAACTTACTTTGAGAATAAGTATCTTGGCACTATTTTTCACTCACTATTATGCAGGGGGCAAGCTACACACTCAAGCCCTTCCTATCTCAGAGCTCCAACATAATACATTGATTTTCCAGACAGCTGCGTGCTCAGTGCTGGTACAGAAAGACATCTGCCCTAACTGTTACTTCTATTGTTTCCCACTAGGAAGAATGAGCATCGCCTGGCTCCTCAGGATTCTCGAGCATTTCCAGAGAGCACAAGCCCTGGTTACATACTGGCAGTACCTCCAGCAACAAAGGCAGGTTTTGTCAATTTAATCTCACTTTCATTAGAGTTTGAGGATGCTGGGTCTGCTGACAGTACTCAGTTGAATTTTTTACATCCTTTTTTACCTCTGCCCTAAGCTGCTAAAATAGATGGACATGTTGCCCCCTCTGCTGTCCTAAAAATTAAGAGACTCCTGCTGAGCTAATCTGAAGTTTTAAAAAAAAGAAAAACTCTAACCAAAACCCCCCACCACACCAAAGCCTTGCAAATGAATTTATTCATCGCTCTTTATCCTCTCAAAGAAGTTAAAAGTTACAGGCTTTGTTGATTCTCCATTTATTTTGAGAAATATAAAATATGAAAACTAGTTTACAGTTCTGGCACAAAAAATGATGACGCAATAAGCACAAAGTTTCTTTTTACAAATAATGCTATATATCTTTACCATTTAAAAGTGCCTAGAGTTTTTCACAGCAAATAAACTTTATTCACCTATATATTTTTTCCTTATTAAAATATTAGATCTATTTAAATTGCACGTGAACACCTTGGTGAAGTAAACTAGAAGTAAAATTATAATAAATCTGTATATAAAGCAAACAGTCATTAGAAACTACATGGAATGGAAAAGACTGTCAAAGCCTAAATTGAATCTTAAAGGCTGACCAAGAAAACAAGAGACAAGACTCCAACTGATATGGCACAAGCGATTAAATTACTGCCAATTAGACAATAACTAGAAAGTAAAGCCTATTTGAAGATCTTCATGGATCTAATACAGTGCTAAAACATTTTGATGCAGAGGTTTTGTAACATTTAAACTGCCAAGAGTTTTTCAACTGCTAAACATTTTTCCACAAGATTACAAGGCATCTCCTTCACTTTATATTGGACCTTAAAATGAGTACATTGGTAGATAAGAGAATGTGCATAAGAAAACAAAATTTACATCAAAGGTTGCTGTAGTTGACAATTTACCTTGTTTTGACAGTAAAACAGTTGAGAAGTTTATCAGCTAAAATTAACATCATTAACTTGCAACAGCAGAAACTAGAACAATGAAAAAGATTATTCTTGCTTTAAAAAACATACCTTGTTCCAATCTCCACAATTGCTGAGGTGTTCAACCTACAGTTTCACTGTCAACACAACCACTTACACTATGCAAAATCAGGTCTGCAAAACTGAAGTGTCTGTAGATGAGGGCCATAACTTTCACCTGGTAGTCTTACTTATCCAGACACTTGCACTGAATTCTATCAGTCATTACTGGGAGGTGAGCGGTGATCCAAGATGTCCAATCTGAAAGCTTTAAAGGCCCAGCTGCCGTAGCATTGTGTGTGCTCTGACCTTCTGGGTCATGTTTCTTAAATGCAAACCCTTTAACATTCCAAGCTGAAGATCCAAAAATTCAAGTATCCAAAAGCTTACTGGTTTTAAGTCCTGACCTTCAAGCTTGTGGTGGGATCAAGTAAGCTTTGCTTTCAAACTACAACACAACCAATTTATCCGTTTTAGTATCTTTTCCAGGTGGTCAAAAGAGTATTGATTTGCATCAAAACAAGAATAACGTAGATCACAGGGTCTGAAGAAGTGTTCCAAGGCCAGGTTGGATGGGGCTTTGAGCAACCTGGTCTAGTGGAAGGTGTCCCTGTCCATGGCAGGGGGGTTGGAACAAGATGATCTCTAAGGTCTCTTCCAACCCAGACCACTCCATGATTCTATGAATAGCATTGTTATGTTGCTTTAAGAAACACAGCAATGTTGACAATGGATGTATGATAAATGGTCCTTTATGTCGTTCACATTAAGCAGCACAGGAAACACAAATGCACACTAGATTTCTTTGCACTGAAGCCAAGCTCTTTAAAAATGCAGGAATACACTATATTCTCAAAATTAGTATTATATCATAGGCATGCACAACTTCACGTATCTAAACAAAATCAGGAGGCAGGAGCTAAAACATAGGCTTTGTGAAGAATTCAACAGTGCCTCAAGATTTGCAATCTAATGAATTTTCACCATTTAAAATGAGAGCACCAATGTGATCCTCTCTAAAAAATATGTTTATAACCAGGTGTTAATCTATGTGAAGAAAATTTGAAAAATTATCAACCTAATTCAGAGAGGGAAAAAATATCCTCAATAAATTACATTCTAAGGTTTTCCAGTTAATCACCTATTATTTTTTATCTCAGTTTAATCGAATACCTCTTCTTAAATAGATATAATCTCCTAACAAAAGCAATCAATTTTGCCTATTTTGAATGTTAAATATTACTTTCAAAGAAATAAAAGTGCCCAGTTTTACAAACAATTTTATATTCAAAGTATTGCATGAAAATGGAAATATGACATTGAAAACACAGCAGTGCTAACAAATACAAAATATGCAGCTTTTGAAAAAAAAGCAGCTCACAAGGCACTTACTATAGTGGTCCATTAAATAAACTGTATACATAGTGCACCCTTAAAACATCATCGTTATGCATCAAGCTTTTTCAGTGTTAAATGAGATTTATTAGAAACAACCATTGGGTTCTGTGTATTCTGAAGCAGTTATTGAGCAGCCTTGTTTCATACAATGTAAATGAAACAAATTAGAAGTGGGTCATATAAGGAGAGTATTTTATGTAATTTCTCATGTGAAAGCTTTTCCGTGCAGTGATAAAATGCAGTGTGGAAGGCCATTCTGACACACATCTCTCCCCCCTCCTGACCCCTCTGCCCTAAAAAGCTACATTCCTGCTACTGGAAGAGCCCGGCATTTTAATTACAATTGATTCTATCATCAACTACTGGTTTGGCTCATCATTTGCAGCTTTGAAATTAATGTGCAGAACAGTGGCATTAAGCCACTTTCCTTTCCAGAGCAAAAACTGGCAGATTAGGTATCTGTAAAAATTGTACGTTGTTTCAATGGCTTAAAATGCTGAGTCATAACTGACACACTTGATATTGGCTTGATTTTTTTTTTTGTTCACAACATACTTCAAAGGCCAGAAGAGCTACAGACCCAATGGCATCTAGCATTTCTCTGTGGGAATGGGTTCTTCATCTCCCTTTAGAAAGTATGCATATATTAAACCATACTTTTTAATTACCCCCACACTGAGAAAGCTTGGATCATACAAACATATCTGTGATCTTCAGGTTTCCATAGTCGTATGTTGGACAGAATAAGGAAAGCTGTCATTGACAGAAGGATCTGTAGATTGGCCAAAGGAAAAGTTAACATTCTAAATCAAGAGCAGTCCCAAAATGTTAGCAAAATGTACCAACTTGTTCAGGGGACTTCAATCTACTTCAGCCTGGTCTGTCATGGTACTTACTTCATCCATAAGCACCAAAGTGAGAAAACTTAAGTATTTGTCCAGAATTACCGCACATAGTCCATTCCCAAATTCTACTCTGCAGATCACTTACAAGCTCTCCAAATTCTTTCCAACTCAAATCATCAAAAAAAAAGGTATCTGATCCTCATTCACACTTTTGCATAGTTTGGCATTTTCTGGATTTGTACTTTTGTTTTTTCTTTCATAGCTTTTGAGGGGACTCCTCTGTCACACATGCAAGTACTTCCAGCCTAAATCCTTCAGGAGCAAAACTGAGTCCCACTTAGGCAGCAAGCTGTCCAGGACCGCTTGACATTCTTCTTTCCACTCAAAGTAAAGATTACTCAGTTTTATCTGCACTTTCAGATTTTTCCCTTTGCATCATGCAGCGACGAACTATGCTGTCAAAACTTCCTAGGTAAAATAGGCCAATGATGCGAAAAATGCCCATGCAAACAACCTGGAAACAGAGAGAAACAGCTTTCAATTCATTTTGGATCCTGGATTGCACCGTATTATTGAGTCATAATTTTTTTTTAAAAAAAGAGAAGTTCTAGACAGGAATGTTATATAATCTTCAGAAAACCAACTTACCAAACCAAGCTAACTATGTAACAGTTCAGGACTGAGCAGCAGGGAACACTCTTAGCTCACTCACCAACTTGCTGCTTCAGCTTGAAAATACTGCTGCAGATTCCTAAACTCAAGTGCCACAGTATTAACAGCCATTTGATGAAAAGATAATCCGCGTTTGCATAATGTTCTACATTCTGAAATTATTTTAAACTATCAGAAATTATGACAACAGGTACTTCCCAAATCCTACCTGCTGAAGACCTTCAGTAATAGAAGTGACGGGTGACATTCCACTTGTCAATATTGACAGCATGTAACCATCTGATCCAACTGAGCTGTTGAAGTTCCCTTGCTGGATGGAAGGATTAAGAAAACAAAAAGTAATTTACTCAGTTGTGGCAAATCATGATGTGTCTTATTTTAGCAGCTACTCTTGATGGACACAGATAACTGATATCACCAGCAACAAATATTTTAATGTAAAAAAATATTGCCACAATTAAGAAACAAATTACTCAAAAATATTTTGGGCTATACAGCAACATTCCAAAAGGCATTCACTTAAAAAAGGAAAAGGAAGCTCACTTCTCTTTAGAGAGAGCATGCTAAATTACTGCAGACTTTTACAAGATATAAAGGCTGTGCATTTCTTCTTGAGGCATGCTTACTTCTATAGAAAACACATGACAGTCTTCACAGCTATAAGCATATTTCAGAAACAGAATGATACCCTAACTCCAACAGATCACCAACCACTACTGTAATTGTATGACAAATACAGCTTGCCTTTTGTTAAAATTAGCTTGCTTGTCACATGAGATTTGGCAAGGGGGTGTATTTCAAATGCTAGGTAGCAGTTCTCCTTCACCTACATCAAGGATTTTTAACTGCAAGACACAGCTTGCTAAGCAATTCAGAGGGGAGAAATGGTGGGGAAAGACACCAGGAAGAAACCCCAAACAACCAAACAACTTTAATTGCTTAACAGTAAAATTGCAGTTCTATACCTCTTACTCCCAGGCTTTTCTTATTTGTTTCCATTTGACTTTATGCTAGAAAACAGACTTTCTGCAACATTGTGGGAGTAAATCTATGGGATGTGGAAGTGAAAGGAAAAGGTGGAGTTCCTGAATCAGGGTTAGGGGTGAATCTATTGCAAAGTAGTAGAGGTAATCAGAGCTGATTTTTTCCCAACACACACCTAAGAGTACACAAACACCACCTCATTTCTATTTCAGTCTCTCTGCTGACAGCCAGAGTGCATAAAGACCATGTCTCAACTATGATCCAAAGTGTAGAAAGTATGGTATAGGTATACCAGATGCTTAAGATGAGAGAGCAGATTAATTTTCCTTAATCACCAGGAGGAGAATACTGTGTTAGAGGTAGTATTTGCTTTTAAAACAAAATCAGACATAATTTTGTGTTTATGTGCTGTATTTGTGGAAACACTGTAAAAACTTCACAACTGAACACCTGCTGTAGATGTAAACCATGCTAACATCAAGAGTATTCAGAACTGCAAAGCAATTGCAGATTTTAAGATGCAATGGGTGTGGCTTTATGATAATGAAATTTCATGTTTGTTTCTATTATGAGGTGCTTTATTAAGCATGGAGGCATTCCCTAGCACAAACATTGAAAAAAAATCCTCAGAAAGGCAATACACTAAGAATAGCATTTTATGTATTTTAATCACTCATAAATCCCATACTTCAGATATTGCAAGCCAAAAAAGGTCAGCTGCCTTCATTTACTGTAAAATTATTTTTATATGTACTCATCTTCGAGAAAAATAAGAGAGTACAACAAGCTTTTGAGGTTAGACAAATGGTATTTGATACATAAAAAGTCAATAGAGTTTCATGCTTTCAAGCCAGCCATAATCCATCTTTGAGACATTGCATCATACTGATGCATCATTTTATTCTGTCTGTGTAGAATTTCAGATACCTTTGACTTCCGAGAGACTGCATAAAATCATTTGTGGGCACAGTGGCAAAAGAAGAATAAAGAAAACAGCTCTTGTTCAAACTAACCTGAGAGAACTGTTCTGTGGTAATTGGTTTTGCACTTAGCTTAGCCATTATCTTACAGTCTCAAGCAAGCATGACACGTGATCCTAGTCTCTTCAAAACAGAACATGCACAAAACCTACAATTTACTTACTATAGCATCTTTCACTATAACTCTGGCGACTTGTTCTGCTTGGCAAACAGATGAGGTTTCAGAAATCAGCTTGGTCTCTAAGGGCTTTAAAAGAAAAACACCAATTTAGGTTTGACTAACAACACACAGGAGAAAAATACATGAATGTCAAATTTTGGTCTTTTGTCACGGATGACATCACTGCTAGCAAGTGTCACCTAAAACACCCATTTAAACAAAGGTATAAGCATGTTCATAAATAACAGTCCAATTTTACAACGGGAAATGACAACTTTTCCTTGAGTAGTACTTTTTTTGTATATAGTTTATTACCACTATGAAAGTGAGGGGTTTTTTTTCCCCAAGTATTTTATTTTCTGTAGAAGCTATCAAAACGCTTTAACTATTTTTCCTGAATACTTAAGACTTGTTCATTTACGTTTTTTTGCCAAAAACGAAGTATAAGGTAGGCCTGAAATATTTCAGGATCCTATAAAACAGCTTGCTTTTTTTTTCCAAGCCTACTCTAATACTGGGACTAGTTTAATTCTGGGATTATTATTTTTAAAAAAAGCACCTCTAAAGAAAAGTCGAGCAACTACAGGTTTTTCATCATCAATTCAAAGTACTACATTCATTAAATTTCACAGAAAGGGGCCTACTTTGCAATACTTGTAGAATTAAGAGTTCTGATTTCATTAACCAAGCTCACTGAATTTTATTTTTTTAGTATGTGTATTTTAATGGTGGCCAGGGGCACATCAGTGTCTTTGCCAGCAGAAATCACATACAAAAGCCTTTTACATGCATTCCTACAGTGATATGGCTCATGTCATCAGATCTCCATTTCACAGCCCCTTATTTACTTTTGAGCTGACTGGCCAGCATCAAACAAATCTGAATGAGATATAGGGTTATCAACAGTAATTTAAATACTCTAAATCTGGGGAAAAAATAGCAGCTGTTCAGGAGCAACAGCTAAAGTTCATGACATGTTGTGAATAAGGCTGGCAGAAATCAGCCAATAAATGCTTGATCTGGCTACTCAGCTGGCCAAGGCACGGCTGTCACTTGGGAGGCAGCTACCCCAAAAAAAAACAAAACAAAAAACTTTCTGATTAAACACATGAAAGCTGTAACCTAGCTCCTGACGTTTTCTTTTACTGTATTCAGTGATTACAGAGAAAAATGAGATGTAAGATATGTTCCAAGTAGTATTAAATAATAGTATTAATTCAGCAGTATTAAATAAATGCAACAATATATGAGTATCTGAAATGTCAGAGCAATGCAATGTTGCAGAGATTTAAGGTATACTATCATGCAAGGAGCAGGGTCATCCAAAGAGGTCATGTAGGCTGAAACAAAGGATAATTCTCTCCTAAAAGACAAGATTTTGTTGACAAATGAGATAAAGCTCTCTGAATCTCTTTCAAAGAGAAATCTTAGATGAACAGTACATTCTGCTGGTGCCTGCTGGTTCCCTGAAATAGGCTATTATGAAGGAAAAAATCCTAGAGAATATGCAAGCTATACAAGTATCTGCAGATGTCTAATTCTGCCACTTTATGCGGATGTGTGGGAGTATACATTTAATACAGAATATCTGTATCAAGAAATGATGAACTAAGAATTGTGTTATACAATCTCTACTGATTCCTATTCAAAGGGTGAAAGACAAAATGGAATTCAAATTCAATTTCCCATTATATGTGATGAAAGATGTTGAAAAGATGACAGCCTCAGATACCAGATTCTAGTTCACAGTATGCAAATAAAACATAAAGAGGGGTTTTTTTCTGGGTACCTAATGCCATAGTCTGAACAGAGGGCCTGAATGTCATTTTTAGAATTGTACTTCACATGTATGGACATGGCAAATGACAGGAGGTGACTAAAAGTCAAAACATTCACTTTTAAGGTAATCCAAATGAAAAAGGCCTCCTGCTGCTGACACATCCTTCTCAAAAGCAATACTGTCATTTCCACTGTGAACACAGTGAGAGAGTTTCTTTTCTACTGTAACACTACAAAACAGCCATTACTGAGCTGGGTCATTACATGCATGCACACAACATGATTTGGTTGCAGCCTCCACTGAAGGAACTGAGGTTTACTTCAATCCATCACATCAGCCAAACGTTATCAAAGATGCAAAATAGGAGTATTATTTTTGGTTAATTAGGCTTTAGTATCCAAACAAGTAGTGATTTTACAGTTTACCATCCCACATCAATATTCTGACTGCACACAGGAATACTCCGCAATTTTACAGATCTTAAAGGCAAAAGCTTCAGAACAAGAAACTACACAAAACTATCCCACAAACTATAACTCTGAGTAGTTAAAAACTGGTAAAATCCAAGTTTTTAAGGAGTACTTCTTAAAATCTTAACATGCTTTAAAAATACTGATTTCGAAAACTGAAGGACAATTTACCTTTGTTTTACTTTCTTCTGCAAAGCCAGGAGTATCAGTGTCTGGAGGATAAGCCACTGTTACGTAGACATTGTAAGGTTTTACCTGTGTTTTACAAAACATTAAATGTTATCTTAAAACTGACAGCCTTTACATATCCCTCATATTTCACCAATTTCTCTTGTAATTAAGAAGTTCAGCAAGCATGGACTCAAATTGCTTCTAAGGTTAAGTACTCAGCAATTTCAAGACTTGCAGCTTTGGCCACCGAGAAACAAAACAGCAAGGATTTTAAAAAGGTGAATGTGGTGCTTTTTCTAATAAAAGTCCCTAAAAACTTTGCAAATTATTTGATGAATCTCAGTGGTTTTCAAGACATCTAGGAAGAATATTAAAGTAGTCTAAGTCTATATTTTTATCAATTTCAATTTCTAAAAGAAGACAAAAGCACTGTCAAATAACAGTACCCAATAGTACCATTTATAAACACAAGGCCAAAAAGGCTTTCACTGAGGAAAAAAACCAATAAAAATGTAAAATTCAAATTTGTTATCTTTAAGAGGTATACTCAAGTCTCAAGGCTTTTCAACTCATGGTATAAACTTGCAAGAGGTCCAAGTCTAAGGAGACAAAAATAATTGGAAAATGTGAGGGGAAATGGAAGGTCTTACATCAAGGATTGTATTTAGTTATGTATTTGTATGTACGTGTCACAGAATTACATCACTTAGTGCAATCCTATTCAAACTGCTACAAAGCAAATCTGTGCTCCAATACAAACAAAAAAAAGCTTTTAATGAAAATATTCAGAGGGCTACAACAAAGCAAAATGTTGTAAAACACTGAGCATTTTTATTTATATTCTGAAACATTCTGTATTGAAAACACTTCCTGAAATACCATGCCACACGCCCATAAACACCCTATTTTTAGTGTTGAATAATTCAGTCTTCACAAAAGTATCTGTCACCAGCCTGAAGAAAGACCATGCACTCACACTGTTCTATTTGGCAGACCAGAAATTATTAAAGGCAGTTTCACCCTACATTTTTATCCCAACCAAGGCATATGACAGGGACTATGCAAGGGTCTGGAACCAAGCAAAAGCATTTTATATTTAAAACTTAATTACTCAAATATACATTCTTGACAGGAGAGTGACGAAAGGGATTTTCAAATCAGTTTTATCTGTCTTACTACAATGTATTTACCCACCTTGTTCCATTGAATAATGAAAATAGTGTTTGTTTGGTTTTGGTCTTAAATATAAGCTTAGATCACTGCAGGATAAAAACCTCATCTATATCAAAATATAGAAGGGTGAGTCACTGCAAACCTATTTTTTTTTTTTTTTGTGGACAATCCTCAAATTCTAGCTTAGGAGTTTTTACAGTTTCATATGGTTCACATACCACTTACCACAGACTCTCAAACAAACTGGCAGTCATTGGCCTGTCTCAGATGCATTCATGCATACCTTCAATATCATTTTGTGCTTAGAACCTTGAAGGCTTTTAATCAAAAAGCTTCAAAATCTAGCCCTTTTAATTAAAATGAAAAATTAGAAAAATGTCTGCTAATCTCATAGTTTTAAGAACAGATTCAATCTATTCCCTCTTATGCAACTGAAATCAGGTTAGTTTTTGCAACCCATGCAGAGCAATAGGACTGTACTGCTGCCACATGAAGGCAAATAACACACAAATATTAGCAATACTGCACAACATAAAACCCCCCAAACTATTTAAATGAAAAAGTCCTATGGTGACAGTTAAAACAAAATATAATTTTGTTTATAATCAAAATTACTTAAAATTATTGCACACATACCTCCATTTGCAGGGCTTCAGCCAAGCCTCGAAGAGCAAACTTTGTTGGAGAATAAGCTGTGTATCCAAAGAGGCCCAGCTGCCCAGCCTGAGAGGACACAAACACAATCCTTCCCATTCGGCGCTCCTTCATGGTGGCGATCACTGCTCGGCTCGGGTAAACACTGCCCAGGTAATTGACTGCCATTAATCTCTGCACAAACAATATTAATATTTGAGTATTGGAGCCACAGATCCAGAATTCTTCAGCTGTTTGGTCTCATTTATCCAAAAAAAACCACCCTACTTCAGTCTGCTTTAACAATCGAGTTCACCAGATCTGTTCTGGCAAAAGAAACAACTGTTTTCTATTCTACAGCTTCATAAACTGTTTTATAGCCAAAATATCACTCCAAGCCAAAAGAAATCCTGTGAGTCTTAATAGCATCCAAGATACTGATAATACTGTGAACCATATGGCCTTGGAGGAAAAAAGAAAAATATTTCAGGGAAAACCTAACCTGAACAGCCTCCAGGAAGCAATCCATTTATGCATGATGCATGAAAACATACTGAAAGTTTAAAGAGCTTTCTAAAACAGGAAACAGGAAAAATGTTATGTATTTACACGTTCCAGAGATTTTATTCTTTGCCAGGATAAAGGGAAGTCTTTAATTTCATTCTCTACAAGACCTAAAACACAACTGATAGCCTATACAAGCAATAAAATGGATGATTCAAATTTATTATAGAATTATGCCCATTTAGTATTTTCAGATGATTCAGCATTATCTGTAGATGAATGGAGGCCTGAGGGCTGCAGGCAAAAAGTAACCAAAATACAGGTGTTTTGAGGTTTCTTTTTTGTCTTTTCATTGGAGCAGCAGCTCCTCAATCGGACACAATTTGTGCATCTCAGAACTGAACACTGATAATAGCCACATTTTTCTTAATTAGGTTAAATATTTTTGAAAAATCTTCAACAGAAAAAAAAGAAACTATGTGAAAATGTTAGGGGAGAAGTTAGAGGCAACCTTTGCAAACCTGAAGAGATTCTCAGAGCTAACACAAGTCAAGTTTCAAGTCTGCAGACACAGGAAAGCAATCTAATTGTTAGAATGGTTAAAAAAGAAATTATCTTATGATGAAATAAAATAGTATGTTCACTCACCTCAAAAGAATTCACTTCAATATCCTCAAATTTTCCTGTAACTGATGTTCCTGCACAGTTTACAAGCATGTCAACTGGCCCCAACTTCTCCTGAGCCTGGAAGAGGGGACAGAGGTCAAGATATTCTTTATGAGGAAAAAACCTTACTCTATCACCATACCAAACAAAAAACTATTTCCAACAGAAATACAACACACAGAGATAAGTTTCGTACGATATGTAGGTGAATTAGATATTTTCTCACCTGCTTTAGAACATTCTCCACCTGTTCGTAGTCTTTAGACACATCAACAGAAATACAAAGTACAACCTAGAAAAGAAAAGTAAAAGCACATTTTCACAACACATGAAGCCCAGTAATTGTGGACTTAGAGCCTTTTGAAATTAAACAAGCCCAATGTCATATCTTTCCAACAGAAAAAAGTCTTTTTGACAAGACATTCTGCATTTCTTCCACACTGGAGAAAGCAATTTCTGCTACCTCCAAGCTCCTCTCCCTCACACACCAGTCCTAGTATAATAAAGAGAACATAAAGAACAATTAAGCACTTCATGATCTTCAAAGCAGTGACTCATGTGCAGAGTAGAATTTCGAATTTACTGTACTAAGACACACTATCGATGGAGTTATTTACATGAAGTTTAGTAAAAGCTATTTTAACTCAGACAATCAAAATTCCCCAGTGACATATTTAACTTTCATCAGCTAAACATAAGTCAAACCATTTGTATGGCTTATGCTCATCTTTAAAGAAAAAATATTTTTTCCCCCTCACAGCACGGCATGGTTGCAGTGTTACCCTGAAATGGTAGCATCAGCACTGCAAAAAAATCTGTTCCAAAATTTAGAAAGCAAGTGTTAAAAACCTGCTAATTTTAGCACTTGCAATGCACAGTACCTCCTTATTTCATGATTTTTTTTTCAAGAATAGTAGTAAACCTAGTTGCATAATATTTAATTGGGACATCTCATGACAAAATGAAAATAAAAATTCTAGGAGAGACTGACTCATTGCACAGTGTCATAAACATCTCAAATTGTGAAGGCACGTGTACATATTGACTCCTTGTCTGAAAACCAGACATTAAGGGGTTTAGCTTGAAAGATACAGAAAAATTAAAATCACCAGGGAAGAAAGAAGCAGAAGGGACGGGTGGGCAGGCAGGATGAAGGAAAATAGTGACAGTGCTATGGTTTTCTTGCAGCTAAAAGCTAGGCCCTGTTTTCCTTTAAAGTTACTGACTACTTTCAGCAAGATGGTCTCAGAATCTAGGTTTTCAAGCTCCTTCAAACCAACTTCTGGCCAAAGAAAGCACTGCTTCTTTTGTGTTACCACGTCCAAGCTGTGAGACTGCTGCAAACACCAGGTACTGACAAATATGCTAGTCTCTGTGCTAAGCCATCATCCGAGCTCTGGGGCAATTCCTCATCCTGGACAAAAAAGCCATCTCCTATTGCAATAACAGGAGGGATTCCTGTGTTCTTGTTCCAACTTCTTTCCTTTCTGTTACTTTGGTCAATTAATTTAAAAGTCAGAGATGAAATAAAACAAAGTCATCAGTAGTTTGTAACAAGTATGTTCATAACCACTTATCATGGCGCACGTGGGCAAACACACACACAAAAAAGGCTCACCACAGTGTAACTAACTGCTTTGGCAGGCAGCGATTCGTCAGCCCTGCCCCTGGTCAGACCGTGACACTTCTTAGCTGCATAAACAGAATCTGCCTGCCTTTCCTGTACAGCAGGTTGGCTATTCCTGCCTCCCAGCACTGTGTGGAGTTGGACAGCAGAGTAAACTTGTGGCACGAGTTATTGGCAGGAATCCCCTCAAGGCATTTATTACATTTTGGAAATGTTTATCTTTTTTGTAAGTTTAAGAACAAAACAGCAGTTGAATGCAAACAACATTGAATTATCGTTCGGCTATTTTGCCAAAATCAGCGAGGAGATGAACTAAATCTATAAATGAAGTTCTCTTTAAAAATTGGAACAATTTGTTCATTTAATAGATTGCACAGATTAGTTACACTGTGAACAACACACTCGGGAACAACCACAGCTTTTACTGACTACTATCACCTTTTACAATTCACCTCTTTGCTTCTATTATCATACATTCTTTCTGCTACCACATACTAATTACCTTTACTCCAAAGTATGGACCATAGATCCACATCTAGGACACAGAATATGCTACCAGAAGTAGTCTTATGCCCAGCCCTGCTCATCACATTTTGTTCTAAATATTGCATGGTGTTGGATCATTAATAAAGCTTTCCCCAATAAAAGATCAACTGAATCCCCAGTAAAGGAACTGAGAATATTCTAGATTAGAAAAAGTATTTAAAAAATACTGGAAAGAAACCTCTAATGGTAAGGATTTTGCTCCAGTGCACACCTACATCCATAGCAACTACATCCTGCACCATCAGCATGGAATCACATGCAAAGGTGAAACATTAAAGATACATATAGGGTAAACTCAGTTTGCAGTGCAACTTGGTTTCAAGTAGGTATCCAAGAGCTGAACAATGACAGTGCACACCCAAGGAAAAAATAATCTTTCCTGAGGATCTCTGCCTCTTAGCTCGACATGGGACCATTCAGTCTTCAACGACACAGACAATGAGATCTGCAGGAAGTGTGCAGATGACACCAAGCTTGGGGGTGCAACCGACACACGTGAAGGACAGGATGTCATCCAGAGGAACCTGGACAAGCTTGAGAAGTGGGCCCTGGGGAATCTCATGAAGTTCAACAAGACCAGGTACAAGGTACTGCCCCTGGATTGGGACAATCCCACCACTGATGCTGGCTGGGGGATGAACAGATCAGAGCAGCCCTGACAAGAAGGATTTGGAGGTGCTGGTGGATGAGGGGCTGGACATGACCCGTCCATGAATTCTCACAGCCCAGAGAGCCAAACGTGTCCTGGGCTGCATCCAGAGCAGCAGGGCCAGCAGGGTGAGGGAGGGGATTCTGCCCCTCTACTCTGCTGAGAACCACCTGGAACACTGCATCCAGCTCTGGGGTCCAAGCACAGGAAGGATATGGAACTGTTGGAGCAAGTCCAGAGGAGGCCACAGAAATGATCAGAGGGCTGGAGCACCCCTCCTATGAAGATAGGCTGAGAGAGGGGTTGTGCACCATGGAAAAAGCTTCAGGCAAACCTTACAGCTGCCTTTCAGTACCTAAAGGGTACTACAAGAAAGCTGAAGAGGGGCATGTAATGACAGGACAAGGGGAAATGGCTTTAAACTGAAAGTAGTAAGTTTCGATTAGATATTAGGTAGAATTTCTTTACTGGGAGGTACTGGCACAGGCTGCCCAGAGCATGCTTCATCCCTGGAAGTGTTCAAGACCAGGTTGGATGGGGTTCTGAGCAGTTTGCTCTAATGGAAAGTGTCCCTGCCAAGAGCAGGGGAATTGGAACTAGACAATGTTTAGGGTGCCTTCCAGCCCAAACCATTCCATGATTCTGTGATCAACGGTCTGTGTATGTTATCTACACCAGACATCACCTTTCTCTATAGCCTTTCAGTAATCTTTTTGTACAGCTTCTCTGTTCATCTACTCTCAGTTTACAGCTTTTGATCTGTTGTTCCAGTGCCAGCTCTGCCCCAGACTCCCTCCTTTCTCCAGTTCTGCTCTTTCCATTCAGATCAGTCGGGCTGCCCTGAGACCACGTCCACAACCCAACAGCAGCTACGGAGGAGCCAAGCCTGCCCATCACCTCCGCTGCCAATTGCTTAACCTGGCTGCAAGCCTGAAACTGCTTCTGCAAAAAAAGTCCTAGTCTTTTGGAGATGTTCACTGAAACTCCTAGGTACATGCACTGAATAATAGTCTTTTTAAAAGTCTGCATCTATCAAGCTAGGACAGATTTTAAGAAGAACATCTTGACACAATGTTTGACAAGGGATTAAGTGTAATCCCAAGATTACAAGTGTAATCCCAAGTGTAATCTAGTAATTTCCAATTGGGAAATTGCTAGAGCAGCTAAAAGAAAATGGTTATCAGGTTATATTTTTTAATGAGCAAAATACAGCTTCTCCTCACCTCAAACGGCTTAGATTTTCAAATAAAGTTGATCTGAGTAAGGCAGCACGCACAGAAAAAAAACCAGCTTAAGCCATTTGACAAAAGTATAAGGAAGCAAAGACAGAATCCTACCTTATAAATGGAGGAATTAAATTTTTTTTTATAAGTTACTATACTAACATTTTTGCCTGCAAATATCCTTTTCATTGCTTCTTTTCAACAGAATATCTAATTTATCAAATGGAATCTCTAAAGTTCTTGAGAACTTTAAAGTACGTTCTCAAGTGTAAGCCAATTATCAAATCAGCTGGGATTGAGGGCCCCCCAAAATTATAGACAAATAAATTGCTTGTATTAGTGACCATGAAAGGAACTTGGTTACTAAGTTACTTTCATGATCAACAAAGTTCTGAAACACAAGAAGTCAAAGATGTTAATAGTTTTGGTACTATTTCCCCTCTCCTCTTCATTATTAGTAATAAGAAAAAATTATTTTAATATTTCACCTCAAGGATGCATGTTTTGAACCAGCAAGCTTAGGTATTCTAAGCTAGTACTTCTGCAAACTCTAAACCATTGCCTTCATGCACGAGTGCATTATCTATTCAGCAAAGCAGCTTCTATGTTTATAAGTCTCAGAACCTGACAAATTTAACTTGTGTGACTGGTATAGTACTTAGTCAGGAAAAGGAACAAAAGTATGACATAGTGAAATAAACCTGGGAACCAGCAACTAAACCTTTTTCCCAAAACAGATGCTGTATTTATGAATTGCAAAAAAACATGGCATTTGAGGGGAAAAAAAATGGTTCTTCCACTTCATTTGAAAGAATAAAATGCTTATCAAGTGACAGTAAATTGCAGTTACCCAAAAAAGCATTCTACACCTACAGATGAAGACATCTTTTTCTAAGAAAAGCAGGCTAATGCACTAGCTAGGCAACATCAAATATAGCAAGAGCTCAGAACACCTCATGTAAACAGACTGGCATTCCTGAATGCAAATACCGAGTCCTCACTCAGTTTCATCAAACAGCTTTGTTTTAAAGACAAGACCAGCGAACTGTGTTGTAGTCACTGTCTTAAACAAAACATACAACAGCCCCTCTTGGCAGTGAGCTTACCTGCTTGTCATTAACAGAGTACTTTTCTATTTCCTTCTTCGTCTGCAACAGCTTGTTCTGCAATGGACACAAAGACAATGAAACGTAGTTCTGAGAGCAGTATTAGTCCTCAGTGCTTCAATATGGCTTAAAAACATCCTCTTCAGTCCCCCAAAGTTATCCTCAACCAGTTACAGCACATTACTGTTATTTTGAAGACTTACAAAAATATGAGAACATGAAATTTATCAAGAACTCACTTCTCTGTTTTTCACTTTTTGTTCTAAACCCAGTAACGACTTCTATAGATTTAATGCTTTTGTTTCATGCTACAGAGAGCACCCAAGACTCTAGGTATTGATTCTTCTCCTTTATTTTGGCTTTATTTTATATTTATGTGATATTACACAAACCTTCCAGCAGAATAATCACTGAAATCATCAAACTGTAAAAATCTGGTAAATTCAAATCCTTTCAAGAAAAACTCTGTTAATTATGGCTACATTGAAGGTTACGTAAAGTTCTCAAGTGCAAGTAAATTATCAAATCAGCTGGGATTGAGGGCCTTCAAAAAATTAAGTGCTTTTGTTTCCCAAATAATTAGTTTTTTTCAACAAATAAAACAACAGCTTATTCTGAAAACAGAGTAATTCCAACTAAATTCTGAGTAACTCTTCCTTAAAAAAACCAACAAAAAACAACACAACAAAGTGATGCTTTTTCTTCCAAAGCTGTCCTGATGAAGAGTTTTCCACTAGTAAAAAACATATGATCTAATGTTGATTAGATACCAGTATAGTTTGTGAATTTTAGAGATGATTAAACTCCCACGTCATTCACTGTAGGGAAATTCTACAGTTTTAACCAATATAGGAGTTTTTCTGATTTTGTGCTCTGGCACAGATCTAGACAATGATATAACAAATACTAATAACAAAAGCAACAGCACTAGCAGTGTTAAGGCAAGCTAATCACAAATTCCATGTTGGGCTATGCTTCTTAAAAAGGCAGCCACCTCTGCTATTCAAATGCATTAATTTGGAATGCTTAGGGTCCCCTTAAAACATACACTGAGGAAGTATGAATAATCATCAATTCCAAAATTATTCCCCATGTATACAGATTTTGTGAACAGTTTAGCCAGTAAAATTACACATACACTTACCTCATCCCTTGCAATCAGTGTTATGAAAGCACCTTGCTTATAGCATTCAATAGCAATACATTTTCCAATTCCACTGGAGCCTCCAGTTACCTAAAAGTTATTTGAAAATATCAGTGTTAGTCCACTATTCTCATCCCTTCTCACATATGTATGAGTCAAATCACATGAAAATTCTAAAAACATACTGAGGTTAAAATACCACCCAATGAGATACAAATACAGGAGATGCATTGAAGTTAGCTTACTTATGGAGCATGAATGAAACATAAGATCTGAATAGATCAATGAGCCTTTGTTTCTACCCTAAGACCAGTTTTACCTCAGTAGTAATTTTTGGTCACCACCAAAATTTGGTCACCACCTCGACCACTCCCACGTGGGCGCGCTCACATGTTCCGCAGGCTATTTCTAAAAGTGTGTTAAAAGTTTGAAATCACTATTAATGCCATGACTGCCATCACACACTGCTCCTTCATACCTGGCCACAGCAGAAATTACTTGTAAAATCATCTATTGAAGATTGTTATCTGAAGATGTCATCATGTGAACATAAAGAGAAAACACCTTCTCTCTTATCAAAGGAAAAAATCCCATTAATTCAACAACTGGCCCTTCGTAGTGTATTTTTCAGTCCCCCAGTCAGAACCTTGAACTGCCTCCATTCCATCCTGCTATTTCAGTTTAGTGGGGATGCCAGCACCTAAATTTCCATAAACTTTTCTTCTTCCTCCAACGTGTAACAGCTGGATAGTCTTACACAACAACAGGAAGTTAATATTTTGTTAATATTAGACAAATACAGGTTGATGACTACAGTCCTGCATCATATGCTGCAGGAATGTACCCTGAGAAATCATACTAACAAACAGGTGAAGGTCACCTTACCACCTCTCTCACTACCCTCAGTTACCCTCCCTAACTGGCAGTTCCCAGTATGAACTGCCTGTGGAACAAGATGTAAATGACAATCCTGACCCCTCTTTTTGACTAAAATAAAAATGTCTGCCTGACATCTTTAGGTGACTTGGATCAGTCTCAGTCTACATGTGCCTTCAGTTCTAGGACACTGGTATCTTCCTGATAAACCCAAGTTATTTGAATTTTCCTTAAACAGAATATTAAAAGTCATATTGAGAAAATATTAGAACAAAATCCCCAGAAGCAGTTCTTTTAAAGAAAAACACATTGATGAAATGAGTTCAGAAGAATTGAAGAAGATGAAATTCAGATTTCTTCAGAAATCATCACCTTTTTACTCTTTATTAAAACCTTTCCAAAGACTCCGTGAAAGGTTACCTCCTCCATTTTAAGAAAATGGAGGCATTGAGCTAATAAAGGTAACAGCAAAGATCCCAATCCCTAACTACACATCCTATCAAAAGCCTTGTGTTGTGTCCTCATTAGGCAATGTCTTGGTTTTGTTTTCAGAGGTGCATTATCCTCAAAATTCTTTCCACTCCCGGAGGCAGTAAAGTCAGAAGAGTCAGAACTACATTCCCATGAGTCACTAAACTCTTCTTTCATTTGAGTATTTTACCACTACCCTTCAAAAACAGCTTAGTGCAAATAAAATAATCCCAGCAAAGATTTGCAACACAATCCACAGTTTCTGACTGGCTCATCTTAATCCACAAATGGGCCAAGAATGGGTGTAGCACCCACAAAGACTAATTTCGGCTCTTTAGGCTTCCTCTGTTATTAGAGAGAACTGCTTCGGATTAACTTCTAACTGACTCTGCAAGGTCAGCTCACACTACCCAAACCTTGGAGGATAACTCCAGGATGTGTGTCCTGTTCTAGAACACAAAACCCTGTCTGTAGTACTATGAACCAACGAGGACAGCTTTCCGAGTAAATAAATCCATAAGAGTGCAGGTGTCAATTGTTGATTTGGGACTTCAGCAGAACCGCAGAAGTAATTTAACGCTTCATGACGGAAAGAAGTAATAAATACCCTGAAATTCTTAAAATAGATTGCAATATTTCAATAATATCTGAAAAGATTAAAATAGTTTGAAACATTCAGGCAGACCTCAGATCCACAGTATATGAGAGATACTTCTACAGGTCAGCAGCAGGTACACCAGCACTAATCAATGGGCATGGAAGACTGCTCCAATTCCAGTTTTTGGTGAGACAGCTGATGACTACCAGCACAAACTGGTGACTATCAGGAATGGGTCAATACAGCAGTGCTTGAGGAAATGTCTGCACGTGAAGGTACTGGCACCAAGCCTCCAGCCTGTCAAACAATGCTAATGCTCATTTCAGAAAGACAATGTCTGAAGTCATGCAAGGAACAGAAAAGGAAGTTTGTATTTACAGTCCCGCCCAAGAACACTGGATAGAGCTCATGTCAGATTGATTGATGATAAAGCACAATATCAATTAGCTGGCTTTAGCATTTAGGTGGGAGGCTGCTAAAAGCACGTGGGAGGTTGTTACTAATACATCTTTCAGGAGCATTCGCCATGAGTGCTAATGTAATTAAAAAAAAAAAAAATCGCAAACACCAGTGAAAAGTTTGCTTTGTGCTATAATGAAGTTAACCTAAGCATATCTATGAGGTCTGTTAGGTATGCTCCTAACACATGCTCAGAACTAACAGAAGAGCACACACCTACTCTGTTAAAGACATTATTACAATTACTTCCCATTGTGGCCAATGGTTCTACACTGCTATTGCATTTCAATAATTCCAGACATTTGAATTGCCACCGATCTCATTTTTAAATTTTACCATAACTCAGCCTCAGAGGAGTTACAAAAAACCCAAAAATCTGGCCACTGCAACTCAAATCACAGATTAGTATTTTGACAAGAAGGCATAATTAAAACCCAGCATTAATTCAGATGTTCAGAATGCAGTACTACCAGCCCTTGTGCAGTGTCACTGAGCTGTTTCTATGCTTCAAAAGAACAGGTACCAAACTAGGTATGCCAAGAAGTGCCTGGCTCCAACTTCTTGAGCTATGATCCTTGATAACAGAGTTCAATTTTTAAGAATCATAGGATTTATTTCCCCCTTATAAGTGGAAATGGTGGGGTGAGGTAGAGAATTGATCTAATAGAGCTTCAAATTTGAGATACTGGAATTTCACTTCAATTGATGAGACAATCCAAATCCAAATTAACGGAACTGTCATTAGAAATGATCAAAACCAAGACGTGATATGGCATCTCCAACAGAACTTAGTAATTTCACTTGGAACTGGATGCAAGCTGGCTTCATGCTTTTAGACAGTGCTCTGATAGACAGTTCTGCTGAAACAGAACGTCTTTAATCTGTTCTAAGTGGTTAGCACGCCTGACTAGACTCAAAATGACCTCTTGTTGAACCCCTGGGATATGTCCAAACCACAGATCTTATCACTCCCAACACAGGGGTGACGATGCTGAGACACTAAGATGGGCCTTCCTGAAAGCCAGCCACAGTTACCAGGCCGGGTTCTGCACACAAGTGGGGACATTACTGGGCCAGAGATGGCCCATGTGCAGGAGGGCTCCTAGGATGATCCTGAACTGTGTCCACATGAAAAATGACCCTTGCCAAACTGAATGGGAGACAGCCCCAAACAGATAACACCTTCCCATTTCCTGCCATTGCTAATCTGAACTCTGATAAACTGCATTCTAACACTGAGACTTCGGGGGGTTGGGCTTTTCTCAGAAATTCATCTTGCTTTTACAAAGATTAAGGCTGAAACAACGGGAGAGGATTTGCATTAATATTTCAGCAAGGAGTTTTTAAACATCACTCAAGAACTTTTGTAGAGAAACTTAAGAGATAGCATGTATAGAGCAGGTGCAACATCCCTGCCAAAGGGCAATTAAATGTGGTCTGAGTGAGCTCAATGCAAATGCAGCAGTGGTGACTGCCTTAGCCTATTTTCATATTCCAGTTCGGTGTTACAGCCAGTTACCAAAATACTAGCTTATTCTCACAGAATCCATGACGTACTAGTTTGCAGCCTGAGACCAAAGGAGAGAGATAAAGCCAGTGGCAAAATAAGAAATGTATAAAACTGCCTTCTGAATCTCAAAGCATAAAGTTCAGCACATGAAGGAGAATCTCTACAGCACAAAAATAACTTTTACACCCTTTCTTTGAGAGTATTTTCCTAGTCATGCAAGAAGTAAAAAAGTATTAAGCATTTAAGAAGCATTTTGTTTAAAATAAGCTAAACCTAATGCCTGAGGCAATTCAGGAGCAGAGAAAGCCCTTACCATTTAATGGTGCTAGCTGACATAAAGAAAATACATAGCAGATAAGGACGGGGGGAGGGGGTGAGGAACCCACAGGATTAGATGATGAGTAATTTGGAGTTCTCTAGACTCTCACTCTGAATACCACTCGTTTTCTAAGAAAAAAAGACTCTTATATTCTATGATTTCTCCAGAAACAATCTCACCTAACACAGCAAGGGCTTCCATCATGCAAATGACTGTGGGAGTGGACAAAGAAAAAAAAACAACCAAGTTTTCTGCTTCAAATTCCTATCCCAAATGGCAGCCAGAGTAAGTTATTTAACCATAACTCAGACATCTAACCATAACTGCTAGAAGAGAAATAATTTTTCTGAAGGATTAAAAGTGAAAAGAATGCTGACTTCAGTTGAAAATTCAATAACTGGTATGTAACAGCCTCTGAAATTGCCCAATGACCTTCCTTCAGAAATGTAACAGATAGTTTCATTATCCTTTCATCAGACCCCTAGAAAGAAATGTTTCTAGGTAAGACTGACCTTTTCTGCTTCAGTAAAGCAAATTATTCAGGTATATTTTGAAAAATTATAGTGCACAATGACAATCACTTGCCCTCTTGAAAGGGCTTGACCAGCTATTTACACAATTTGCAGGTCATTATTCTTTTATTTATTTCAATAGGGAGTTTGAGGCCTGATACTTAAACAGATTTTGATCTTCTTCTGTGAGAAGACTTCAAAGAAGCCCTTACATAATGTTACAGTCCTCAAATATTTTCATGAAGTCTCTCAGTCTTTTCAGTAGCAGAGAACGTTCACTCCCAGGATATGATTAAAGAATTCACTTTGCACACACAACATGGAAAGTCTTCTTGAATAGTATTTCTGATTTACATTATCATCATCCAATACTTTTCCCTTATGTATGATATTAGCAAATCTGAAATCCACAAGTACAAGAGTCCAGCATTATTAAGAGCATCTACTCATCTAAGAACTAGTGACCTCCAAACCAACTGTTCCATATTTCATTAGTTTGCATAAACACTTTAGGAGCACAACTGAAGTCAAAATAAAACATGCAGTTCTACAAGTGGTGACATCAATAAAATTGTTTGCCTGTAGATTTTTAGTTGTATCATCGAGTTGGATATATCTTACAGCCTTTTTCTTCATCAATATATTCATATAGTTCGTTTTCTTGTTGAACTCCTAGTTTTACAGGACTCGCAGGAATACTGTTTTTCAGACTTCCACTGTACCAAATTGAGCTTAAAATGCTAATTAGCAGTAATGGTCACAGGGAGGCTTCTCCAACAAGAACAGTCTCATCATTTTCAATGTGAACTTGTTTAAACGAACACTTCTCATTAAAACAGCCAGCACAGTAGCTTTTAAAGAGTTTAATCACTATACAGAATGAACAAAACTCTGTGTAATCACTGCATAAATAAATAAATAAATTCAACCAAAATCCATTTAACTTTTTATGCTTGCTATTCTATTTCTTCATAAAAGTCACAAAAAGCCCGTAAGACTCCTTCATCTTTGCCTCAATAATCATTACTCCTTCAGGGAAAGAGCCATAACCCAAGAACCTTAATGCAACCTTGAACACACCTCGCACAGAATATGATGCTGCAAAGCCAGTTACAGCACCCAAGTTAACACCTACTGCATAAAGCAACTTGGGAGCACTGTTGCAACTTGGAAACACCTTAAACAAACAGCTAACTACAGCTTCTCTGCACAAAACATACCAAGAAGATTTGGAGGTAAACTACGAAAGCTGATTCTAGGACCCTGAATCTTTTGAACTGCTTACCTCATTTGCTGTCATGTGCCCAAATTCACTGTTTTGTGATCCCTCTGAAAGTACCTGGGTAGTATTCCCCTTTCTTCTGTTCTCCTCTTCCCAAGCCACATACTCATATAACTTCCAGTGATGTACTACTCATGGACTCTTCTCTTTCAACACTGTACTCTTCCAAAAACTTCGTTCTACCATCTTGTCAAAATATTTCTCAAAGACATCCATATCTATGTGCTTAAAGATGAAAGGGCGCCCTAGTGCCATCTGACCACTTCCTTTGTATTGGGTTTTCCATTTCCTCATACCTGACTTGGTTTTTTAGACCAAGGAGATCACAGATCTGGCCTTTGGTTCATGCCCGTGTACACACACCACTTCACTGCCCTGGGAGACGCTAAAAGGAATGAACACTCGAGGTAACCGGTGGCTTGGAGAGTACAAAAGGAATGTGTCAAAAAGCCAGCGCTGAGACTGGAAGATGGTGACTCAGACCATCGCCTTGAGCCAACCGGGACACACAGCGGCTGTCAGACCCATCGGGACAGGTCATTTCCTTATCACCGGGACTTGTGGCTCCCGATGTTTTGGTCGCTCAGGGTGCCACCGCCAGCTTTCCACGATTCCTCTCGGACCCGCGGGCACCCCAAGGCTGGCGCTGCTCAGCCGCCAGCCCCGCTCCGGGTGTCCCCGAACCTCCCTTCCCCGCTCCTGCAGCGGGATTCCCGCATACCCCCGGCTACCAGCGGGGCACTGCCCGCTGCCTGCGCCCCCACCTCCAGAAAGCGGCTTCCTTCCCTCCTCCCTTCGCTTTCCCGGTGCAGGGCGGGCGGCCCGGGAGCCACCCGGCGCCGAGGCCGAGCGGCAGCGCCCGCCCGCTGCCTCCTCCCGCGGCGCAGCGGGACGGATCCCGGGCGCCCGCCCCGCGCCCTTCCCGAGCGGCGCCGCACTCACCACGACGTGCGCGCCGGGCAGCTTCAGCGACTTGGGGCTGATAAGCGGCGACACCATGTAGAGGAGGAGGACGAAGGCCACGATGAAGGCGGCGGCCAGGAGCAGCATGGCTTGGGCTGCGCCGGCGGAGGAGGGGCGGCGGGCGGCGGGCCGAGTCCCTGGGGCAGGCGCTGCGGCGCGGGGGTGGCGGGGCCGCCCGTCCGCTGCCCGTGCCGCGGCGGGACCGGCGGGGACGGCGCTGCCGCGGCGGGAGCGAGCGCGGCGCGAGGAGGCGGCCGCGGGGGGAGGGGCGGGCCCGGCCGCCGCTCCGCCGCCCCATTGGCTGCCGGGGCGGGGCGCGCGCGCGCGCCGCCATTGGCCGGCGGGCGGGGGGCGGGCGCGCGCGGGTTGGCGGCGCGGCGGGGCCGGGCGCGCGGATTGGGGCCCGCGGCGCCGCCGGGGTCAGGGACGGAGGCAAAGGGCGGCGGGAAGCGGCAGGAGCGGCCGGCGCCCCCTACGGGACAGCGGCGGTGCTGAGCCGCCGCCCCTCCCGGTCCCCGCCCGCGGTCGCCTCTTCGGAGGCACCGAGGGGCGGCCCCGGTCAGGAGAGCGCGGCCTTGGCGGCGGCAGGGCAGCGTGAGGGCGGGCCCGGGCCGTGGGCTCGCCGCTGCCGCCCGCCCCGGGGTGGGCGGTGCGTGCCGGCTCGCCGCGGAGCCGCGGGCTCGGGGTTCGCCCGGAATGCCCCGTCCGTGGAGGGAAAGGGGAAAACCCCCCTGACGTTGGTTAATCGTAACATCATAGAATGGCTTGTGTTCCAGGGGGCCTTAAAGATCACCCCATACGCCCTCCTGCCGTGGGCAGGAACCCTTTCCACTGGACCGGGTTGCTCAAAGCCCCGTCAGGCCTGAACAGCGCCAGTCACGGGTCATCCACAGCTGCTCTGGGCAAACTGCTCCAGTGCCTCATCACCCTCACAGTAACGCGGTTCTTCCGTACATTAAACCTAAATTTCCCCTCTTTCAGTTTGTACCCTTTGTCCTATCTCTACAGTTCTTGACAAAGAATCTCCCATCTCTGTCTTCCCTGTGGGTTCCCTTCAGGTACTGAGGCCTTTACACAAACGTCTCCTAGCGAGTATGCAGCACCTGTTTGTACACCAACTTGTTAATACATTGCCTGAGGTTACCAATTGACATGACGAAAATCGTGGAGATGTGTCAGGACGCTCCTGCAATGTGCACTCGGAACGGGATGAGAGCAGAGAGCTCTCCCATGTGTGGGAAATATCATACATCACTGAGGTAGAAAACACAAACTCTTTATGCAGGGTACTTAAAAGACTTTATCATGGCATATTTTAAAGCTTGTTTTACATCGTCACTCCAGTACAAACAGATGCAGGTTTTGTGGGACTTGGTTTGCACAGTGGTTGAGCTCCACTGGGTTCTGCTGGCTGTAGTTGAAGTTCATGCAGCTCTCTTCTTCCAGATCCAAATTTTTTTTCAGCATGGTATTCCTTGCTGAGTGAAACTACCGGTTTTTCATGTTATTCACATTAAAAGTAGATAAAAGCACAGTTTTCAGTTCTAAGGCAGAATATTTGAACAAATATTAAAACAAACAAACAAAAAAACCCAGAGCAGTTTGAATAAAACATTCCGTATATTTGACTTAGATATTTAGATATTTATTTAGCGTATTTTCATTTAAGTTATAATTGCTTGTAACTTAAAAACTCACTCAGATTACTTTTCCCACTAGTTAATATGCAGTTATTAGCTTGTACAAAATAGTTCCCCCCTCCCCCCAAAAAAACAAAACAACAAAAACCCCCACAAAAACAAAGGAAAAACTAAAATCCCCTAGGCAAGAGGGTGTGCAGAAGGGCGTTGAAAGTAATATTGTATAGGAGTAGAGATTAGAAGTAGTGAGTAGGTGGAAATGGAAACAGAGTTGTGGGCAGGGATTATGCAGTTTTCAGGGTGAGAACAAAGGACCTGGATTTGATGCAGTAAAAGGATGAGAAACCCAAGGACTAGTCTTGAAATGAGGTTGACCTGGAATATGTATTGGTGGCATTTCGAGTCCGGTGCTTCAGAGGCGGAGGCACAAGGAAGTGAGAGGAAGATGATGTGCGTAATAAAATCCTAGATGCTAGGGTGACATCAACGGAAGTTGATTAGGGATCCAGCTAAGAAAACTATGTAAATCATGTTGGTAGCAGAAGTCTAAATAGGATGTGGACAGGAAAAAGCAGCAACCAAATATGTTTATTTCATCTTTTACATATGGGACAGTCTATATGTGCTGTCTTTCCAACATCAAATGGACACAAAAGAGGAGATTAATCAGATAATATCTATAGACTATTTCTAGACTTCCACCACAAAGGACATTGATGCTTTCAAAGCTCAAATATTAGCAGTATAGAGATAGGGCAAAGCTGACAGAAGTAAATGTCTTTCACCATATAACTGTCAAGATCCAGATGAGGTGAGGACATGAGTGCAAAAACTCATCTGCACTAAGCTCCCAGTAAAATGAAGGTTAAACATTTGTAGGGGACCTTTAGAATCCTTAAACTTTTGATATTGCCCTGTTCAATCACAGTTAAATGTTCACCACTTACTAGACTAATGGGGAGGTTCCCTTGTAGTAGATTTCATGGAAAAATCCATACTGCTTTTCTCTTCTGGCTAAGAGGCCACTTCAGCAACCTTGAGACTGACAATGCAGCGGTGATAATTTTTGCTCTTGTTTTGCGTTGTAAAGTGGCATTGACTTCTGTGTGAGAAAGGCATTCAAAGGAGAAGACCTTATGAACCCTGGACAAGTTAGCAACGAAATCCCCAGCAAACCTTTTCGATTCTTTTAAATAACACCAGTGGAAACTGAAGTCTGCCCTCCCCAAGTTACCTGGTTTGTATTCATCTCACATGACCTCATTCACGGAGGAAATGCATTCCTGGCACAAGGGAATTGTTTACAATAGAGCTGTTTTCTCAATGACTGTGAAGCTGGAAATTGAATGCTAACATAAACATCATAACATCACTCCGAACTGCAGTTATACATAAAGCAATACTTAATTAATCTGACCTTCATAAATAACATCATAAAGTGTATAATTTTCAAGAGTGAGCCGGCCAATGTTTGTATATACCCTGAGGATGGGGAGGGAGGAATGGATAAAATATACTCATTACTTTGCTAATTAATCTGTAGAAGAAGCTTCAATACAACAGTGATGTGTTTAGAGAAGGACAGGGAATACAATACAAGTAGATGAATGCAAAGTATAAGAGCTGTTACAGCTGTGGTTTTCTGCTCCCTCAAATTTGTTAATTTAAATCTTTCAACAGTTTTGCAGTGACAATTTTGTGGGTTGACATATTCAATACGAACTAAAATGCGGCAACTGTAGAATCAAAGTTGTCATTTAAATGTGGAAACAAGTTTGTGAATTGGTAATATTGTAGGGCAAGCGGCTGATATTAGAAATGTCCTTTTGATCTTAAAAGATACATGCTCCCAAAAAACATTAGCATGTAAAAGAAACATGTCACATTTCCAGAAGCCTTTAGGAGAAGGGATGAAATTTTGGAAGAGCAGGTAACATGGTTGCAATCTCCAGCCTCTGGAGTTACTTGTGCCTGACTGTTCATCTGTTGAATTTTCTTGTTGTGTTTTCTGCCTATTGGCAAGGGCAGGGGAACACTGGCTACACTGTGATAAAGGTGGAGATGCTTTGGTGTGATTTCCATCCAAACTCTCCTACTGCATTTAGAAAAAGAAATAGCAGTGAGAGAGTAACTTCCATGGCCAAGCAAAATAACTTTTTTCTTTTCTCTTCCCAAAATAAATTGGTTTTTTTTCTAGCCTTCCCCGAACCTCTTTTTTCCCTTTTTTCTTGTGGCAAGCATAGATGTGGCATCTAATAGCCCTCATAAGAAATTAGCTTTAATGGTTGCAAGAGATAAGAGCCATGTTTGTAATTCTGGGGTTCCTAGGAAACTCAAGGTTTTAGAATAATGGCAGTGTAAATCAGCTTTCATGATCCCTTATCTCTTGAAGAAGAGTAGTTAATAGGAACACAGGAGCTGCTGTACTCCATCAGAAAAGGATCTATCTCACATACTGTCTGTCCCATTGTATACGGGATACTTGGGAAAAAGGAATGAAATGGTGGCCAATATATGGTAGTGACAAATGTAGGGTGCCTTAAATGTGTATCACACCTGGTTGTCTGCTTGGCTGTGCTTTCCCAACCCAAAACCCGGCCCCGCCGTAGCTGTACAACAACTCGTGTGCTGGTGGTGGTGCTGGCAGAGATCACAGAATTGTCTTTGTCTAGCACGGCTCCCAGAGCAGTGCTCAGCCACAGCACCCTATCCCGGTACCCTCTCCGCCGGAAAAAGGTCAGCCTATTCCTGTGGGTCTCCCTGGGAGGAAATTTCCTGTGCTGCTGCACTCTGTGTATCTCCCAGGAGGTTCTTGCTTGCAGCAGGGCTGGATCCCAGTGCTCTCACAGCCGCCAGCCCCTGCCGCGCTGAGCAAGGGCAGGGCTGATGGCCCAGGCGCTGTGCACAATCACTCCGCAGGCTGTGTGCACACAGGCAGCTGGTGCTCGTAGGCAGCCGGGGCTCAGGTCGAAGCGGGGCTGCCTGCTGGGAGCAGAGGAGGTGTTGGTGCCTGGTCGTGTGCTGCAAAAGCAGGTGACACGTACATATATAGCCCAGCCAGCCTGCTTCCCCAGGGCTGCTGCAGCTGCTTAGGGAGGAACGCTCTGGAAACAAAAGTGCTCAAAGCACTGTTCGAGTCAGAATTTTGTCTTCACACCGTGCTCGACATGTTTGGCATAGGTGTTAGGAAAAAAAAAAGGAAAACAATATTCAGAATTAACTACTTGTAAATGATGAACCATTATATGTTATCATTTTTATTCTATGCTGACGAAGTTACTATATTGATATTTTACATGTGGAGCACTAGCTCTATTGAAATAAAATTAATGACCACCCAGTAGTAAATCAAATCTTTACTCTCTAATTTGAAAAGACATAAATTAAATTTGGGACCAAGATGATCTTGAACTTTATTTAGTATGTGTTTCTTTTCATTTGATACACCTACTTGTACCAGACTTCACATGGGAACAATTTGCTGTTCACACTTGGACATGAGACTCCTTTAGCTTGCTAAATATTCCCAGGGATGCTGTGGATTGTGGGTTGGAAGAGAAGGCTGAGCAGCCTACCTTCTCCTCAGGTGGCATGGAAAAGTACTGCTGAAAGCGAACAGGCCCAGGCACAGGAGAGAAGAGGCTGTGGCTGGCCCCTGCACTGAAAGGTTCAGAGCTAAAACATCCTTAAGTACCTGCAAGATTTGAATGCAGGCCTTTTACACAGGAACATCCACTTTGTCTCTTGACACCTACTCTCAACTGGTCTTCTCACCTCAAAAATTATATTTAAACAGATGATTGCAATGCCAGTTCATGTTACAAGATAGCACAGCTGGTATCACAGATAACAGCAGTTGTTGACTACATGAAGCTCCAGAGACACCAACTGTGTGTTCACCTGACACTGTAACACTACCCCCAGTGCCCCACTGCCCCTTCCACCTTATTGCACGTATCCCCTGGGAACACTCTACTGGGCTGCAATCATTGAACATGTACAGGAAAATGCACTATAGGATTAGAAGTAATACACTGTAGAGTTTGAAAACGCAGTTCCACCAAAATCACCTTCCTTTCAGGTGTAGAACAATTTTCTCCACTACTTATTGTACCTTGAGTGCTGGGTGAGGGCATGCTTTTATTCCTAATGAAAAGCACCCCTTTTTCTGATATGCAGACATGCCATAGTATGTGTTGGAGAAAGCTTAGTGTGTGTGTTTTGAAGGTCTTCATCATAAAATTGGTCTGTAGAGCCATTCTTACAATCAGTATTTCAAGACTGTATTTGTATCAGTATTTCAAGAGCAGTATTTCAAGATGTGACATGTGTTTTCTGGAGTTGCTCTGGCTTTCCACACCTTCCCCTGCAGCCTTCCACTTGTCAGCACTGCCCTACAGCCTTTCCTCCTTTCCCAGCAAGGTCAGTTGCAGCCCCATTCCTGCCTCCCAGTTCTCCAGCTGGCTGCAGCTGCCCCCTTTCCCCAGTCTCCTGAGGGAGAGCTGAACAGCCGAGTGTGGAAACCAAGGATCTGCCAACCAGAGCGATCAAAAATAAGCGTTGCCTGGGAATCTGTGCTTCGGGGGCATGGAAGAGGAGAAGATGCCAGTGCTGTGCTTACTATGGGGTGACACACACCTCCTGCTGAAAACTGGATAATGAGAGAAAGGAAGAAGGTTCACAGGCTTGAGAGCCCCCCTCCCCCTTTGTTTAACAAACTCAGAAAAGAGTAATGTGAGGATTGCCATGGCTTCACCTTCCCTTGGCCCCTACTTGTCTAGAAAATCCACAGCTGCTGCAGTTATGGTTTCCAAGCTCCTATTATGATACTGTGACAGAGAGAGCTTTAATACAGAATTTCATCCATGGGGGAATTAGTTCCTCGGTCACTATACTTTTCTAGGTTTTCAGGTAGAAACTCTAGGTGGACAGCTAAAGGAGGGAGCCTTTTCTGGATCTTTTCAACTATATCCCTTAGGAATTACCATTGAAGCTACTGCATTGCTTGCTCAAAGTTTGTGGCATTTCCTCAGAGACAGTCTTTAGCTATTACTAACATCATTACCTTCCTGGATATGTATTTTTGTGAATGCTTTCACTTTTTAGCCAGATAGGGAACATTTTTGTAGCTAAACTTGCAGCAACTTCTGGCCTATGTCTACTCAGCAACCTGGTGATTAAGTTGCTTTGCCAAAGCTGCTAATGTGTTTTTCAAAAATAGGAATAATTTTCTGCTTTGTATTCTGCCTTTGGAAACATCTCCACGTAAACTTTAAAGATTGACAGGTCCTTCGTGATTCTTCTCTGCTTCAAAACTAAGCTACCAGTTATACCACCCCAGTTAAGCCACGCTCATGTTGATACGACTCGATCTTGTTACAAAAGGCCAAATTATTGATTTGCAGTCTTGGTAGGCCTCTGGTTTTCTCGAAAACTTACCTTTTGTAGGTGATCTTAGGTAGTTGCTGTGCTTGCAAACCACCACATTGCTCCCTAAGTCTTCTTTGTGCCTCTCAGCGACAACTCTTGTTTCTCGAGCTGCTTGCTTACCTCACGTTGCTGCGTGGGACAGCGTCCTACCCTCCCATTGCTCTCTGCTTTATAGTTGCACTCTTAAAAATACCGGAAGAACTGAAATTACCTCCTCCAGGTTCATGCCAGGTTCTCTGTCAAAGTAATTCATACAGCTTTGTTTGCTCAATCTTTTAACATGAATTAAGTCTGTTTCCAGTTCCAGGTAACACACGGGGTATTGATAGCACTGGCAAGAGGCTGGTGTTTATTTCTTGAACAACATTACGCAACCTCTGCCCTTGCCATCAGTCCCTGTTAATTTATCTTTGGCACACACTGCAGAGAAGCTGCTGCTATGTAATGGAAATTTAGAAGATGTCTTGTACGTAGCTCTGTTCTCCCCCTCTAACCCAAGAAACTGGTACAAAACAGGTTGCTGAACACAAGCAATTCAACCATTCCTCCCTCTTGCACTGCTACCAAGTACCTCCAAGTTGCTTGCGCTCCTCCAAGTCTGTCTCCATCCTCTAACAAGAGCACAGCCCATTGCCTTCCTGCTGTCAGCCTGGGAAAGGACAGCGTGTACAGATGGGCCTGTCGCTTTGAAGGGAAAAATAGAAATCAGAAACACTCTGTCAGCTTCTGCTTTGTTGGATATAAACTTGCTTTGCTATAAACACTGGAAAAATATCAGAACATAAAGAGCTTTGAAACAGAATTTAAAAAGAAATCAGAGCTTTATCTTCTGTTTGAGAGAGGAAAAAAAAGGTGTGAAGGACAGCGGGTAAGTCAGACAAAAAAGAAAGAAACCAAAATTTAAAAAAACACAACAACAAAAACTCCAGAAAATTAGTCAAAAGCAATAGGAAAGAGGCAGCCAATTAACATTCACATCAAAGGAAAATTCTCATCAAAACCTTTTTCTTCTTGTAAGAAGCATCATGCATTTCCAGTATGTACTGCAGTGAAGCGAGCACGCTTTACACAAAAGAAAGCCCAAGAGAATAAGCCAAATAGCCTCAAAGCTTTGTGGAAACCATTTCACGCAGCTGACAACTAGGACAAAACCCCATAGGAGCCCCTGAGTGTCAGCATCGCTGCCCTTGTTCACCAACCAACTTCCATCCTGTGCCAGCTCCAGGGGATCTGAAGCACAGACCCTACACGTGTTTCTGTGCATTCATTTACCCCATGTAGAGCCTCAGGCTGCCCAGGATGAAAAATGACACCGTGTCCCACTGCCCTTGCAAGTGCCACTTGCGAGATCTCTAACTACCAAAGCTGGTCATCAAAATGATTTCTACACTGTTTCCATTATGAAATTTTTATTTGGATCGAGATCAAGAAAAGTATATAAATGAGAAGCTCTAAAAATAAAACAACAGTCACATCAATTAAATAAATACCAGTTGTAGACATTGTCAAAATGTTAAATTTTAAAACTGTGTCAAATTATTTTCTTTATACAAAAGTATGCCTATGGTTTTTCTAGGGGAAATGGGGGTGGGGAGAGTGGGAGGGGGGAAAAAACAAAACATAATAAAACAAACAAGAAAACCCAAATACAAAACTCTTATAATGACTCTCTAGACTGCATGCAAAGTCCCAAGTGATACAAAATTTATAAGATGAATGTATTTTAAAAAATGAAAAGCTAAGACCACAGAAAAGCAGTCAGACTGGTCATTGTGTAACTTGAATAAAATTCTGGGTAATTCTTTGATGAATTTAAAGAAATTAACTGAAAGAGAAACTATAATCATAAGATGAAACAGGAGATTTCTAGTGGAAAAAATGTTCAAGTTGTAAAGACAATTGAAATGGCATTACAAATGCTCAGCTTGAAAATGGCATAAATTAATGTCACTATATTCTATTTGTTGGCTAAGAACTTCAATAGCAGAGAACGTTTTAAAAGGCAACATGAAAACTTCCAGTTCAGAAAACTTTGGTGAATGAGGTCAAGAGAAACCTTTGTACTTGCATGTCTGTATTTTATTTCTTTTTTGCATTTATATTTTTGAAATCTGGTTCTGACATCCAAGACTTATTATGTTTAAGCTTTTCTTTAATGCAAATCTTAACTGAACCTGAAACGCCAGAACATTTTGGTCACAATACCAATGCAGATATGGAAGCTTGAAGAAGTCTCTCAGTTAAGTGTCAGGACCCAGAGTGCACCATGACACATTAACTGTCCAGAGCAGCGTCCCTTGGATTCTGCCCTGGGTCCAGGACCGCATTCCAGGGCAGGCCAGGTGCCCCCTCCTTGTCAGAACCAGGCTGGAGGCATGTTTTCCCAAGTTCTGTCTCTGGATGAATTGTTTCCAGTCATGTTTCCAATCAAGTTTCTGGCCCCATCTCCTGGCTAGATTCACTGGGTGGGCTCTGAACCCAGTGGAGATTTCAATTTGTCTGGGACAGACACTGCAGCCTGTCACCTTGCTCTGCTCACAGCTTTCAGGTGTTGTGCTATTGTGTCCTGGCTGGTGAGCTGGGATCGCCCATGGCTTCCACCTCTCCCTCCCATGCGAATGGATCACACTCACTGACATTTAAATTCTAATTATTACGCCAGCATTTTAGCATTAAAACCTGTGCAACATTTTGAGTATGTAGTTTAGTTATTGAAGATTTTAATATAATGAACCATACAGTAATTTTTTTTAAAAAATCTACAACCTACTGGGAGTTCTATTTGGGGAAAAAAAGGTGAAATGCAAAAGGTTTTTCTTTTTAATTGTGGGTTGAAGACTTCAATATCAGAGAAGGCTTATAATCCGTGATTATATTACAATGAGATATTTGAAAAAGAATTGGAAATGAGATCATCAGCTGCCAACATGGGTTTAAAAAGGGAAATTGTTGTCAAAGTCTCTGGAAGCATTTTTGGAAAAGTTTTCCAAAAATCTCACAGAGAGAGAATGTAGTCTACATTTTATAGAAGAGTCATTAAATTATTACTTGGCCTAATCTAATCCTTCAAAAGAATGAGTATTAATTTAACATAGAGTCCTTGGTCAAAGGTTTACTAGAAGAAAGAATCTAGATTGTTATAATTAGCCATATCAAGCTGTCTTCTGCAAACGTGAGCACTGCCAGTAGCTTTACTGAACACATTTGTTCAAATAATGGTTTTTATATTCAAATAATGGTGTAAGCTGTCCTAAACAGTAAGAGAAAGTATTACAAAAATTGAACAGACTGCAAAGTAACATACATCAAAGTTCTGTAAAGGAGCAAATATAGAATAAAACTATTTCAGAATCTAAAGCCATTCATGTTGGCAGCATGCAAGAGCAAGTGAAAAGAGTGGAATAAAAGGAAGTAAAAAGATTTTCTGAGAAATTACATGCATATTGAACATAATGCGTAATGAGAAGGATAGTCTGTGTCAAGGGCAGAAAATACAGCTAAAGGAATTGAGTTGAACTTGAGTCAATAGCAGCCTTCAAGACTGTTATTTATGGATTTTATTGCTCATTTATGTGTATGGCCTGTGGGATGAGACAGAATAAGGGAAAAATGTGTGGATTTAGAGAAGATAGTTATAGCAACTTAATTTGGAGGGCAAAAAAAGAGAGAAATTTCTGTAACATTGTGTCTGTACATTGTCAGGTCTATAAAATTATTTTCATTGTGAGGTCTATAAAATTATATTCAGAAAATTATTTAGCTTGTACAGAGCATCAGGGGTAGCAGACTGAAAGCTAACCTGCACCCTTACTCTGTCCAGACTGCAAAGGAGAGTAGATGGATGCCAAAAAGCAATTTGTCCTCCTTATGTTCTGTTTCAGGACTAATGTGAAGGTGCAAGTGATGTGGATTTTTTCCCAGAGAAAACTGATGGACATATTTTAGGCATGCTGCCTATATTTCAACTTTCACTAAGTAAAATGAGCAGTTTATGGGGATTAGCATTCTTTCTACTTGGAGTTTTCAATTTACCTACAGCTAAAATTTATCCACATACAACTTCACAATTTTTCTTGCATTTGTTTGTGACTGTAGAACTGTTCTTGAAGAAAAGAGTGAACTCTTAAGTGTAAGAATCAACAAGTCTTTTCAACAAGTTAATACATAAAACTAGGTAAAAATAGCACTGGCAATGATTAGGTGCATCAATATCAGTTTTGTTTGCTGATGCATTAAGCTGAAATGGATTACATAAAAGGTTAAAGTCTGAATATTCAGTATCTCTTCACTGCCTCTTCAAGTGAAAATAAGGAAATGAATCTTACGCATTTTGCTGGCATAGAATAATACTAACAATAATGAAAACATAGAAAGAAACTGAACTGCGTTACCTGCAGAATCTTTTTCAGTCAGTGAAGTGACTCACTTTTGTGCCTCCTTTGGACAATTGTACAACACTAAGAAGAAACTAAAAGAGACAAAGCGTCAAACCATAACCAAACTCACACAGAGGACTATTTTAAAAGCTTGGATCAACTAAAATGGAAAATATTTATTTTTCCATTAGAAAGGGAGATTAATGCTTTACGGTGTTTTTTAATCTTGTATTTAGTGTATGATACAAGATGCATTCATACTGAAGCAGGATAGGGCATTATGGAATAAATCCTGTCATAAACCTCTCCCTCTTCTCAAATACAAAGAGCAGTTTGGAAATGGAAGGTAAGAAACTGGCTCCTCTCCCTCTCCTCTCCCTCTCCTCTCCCTCTCTTCTCCCTCTCCCCCTCCTCTCCTCCCTCCCCTCCCCTCCCCTCCCCTCCCCTCCCCTCCCCTCCCCTCCCCTCCCCTCCCCTCCCCTCCCCTCCCCTCCCCTCCCCTCCCCTCCCCTCCCCTCCCCTCCCCTCCCCTCCTCTCCTCTCCTCTCCTCTCCTCTCCTCTCCTCTCCTCTCCTCTCCTCTCCTCTCCTCTCCTCTCCTCTCCTCTCCTCTCCTCTCCTCTCCTCTCCTCTCCTCTCCTCTCCTCTCCTCTCCTCTCCTCTCCTCTCCTCTCCTCTCCTCTCCTCTCCTCTCCTCTCCTCTCCTCTCCTCTCCTCTCCTCTCCTCTCCTCTCCTCTCCTCTCCTCTCCTCTCCTCTCCTCTCCTCTCCTCTCGTGTATTAACTACACATGCATTTTTAATCTTGTTCTGCTGACATAAGTCAGAACAGGGGGCAACAAGGTCACTGGCATTACCCAGTAGAAATTCTATTCAGACATACATATGTGCATATACACACACACATTCCATGAACCTCTGATTTTAAGAGTTCATGTCACAAAAATCCTTCTTGCTATTTCACACCAAGATGTTCTAGTGCCTTCTTGTATTAATACTTCCTTGTGTTCTATGTAAGTGTTTTACACAGACTAAGGCTTCATTCTTACAGAGGACATTTAGGGGAGACCTCATTGTTGTCACAGCTTCCTTACTTGGGGAAGCAGAGGGGCAAGTGAGAACACCTCCATCAGTAAATCACTGGTGAAGGGTAAGGGAGGGAATTCTCAGGGAGAAAAACTGAGGAAAAGATTTCTTAACCAGAGGAAAAGCAAGAGGAAAAGATTAGCATGTGAATATGTAGGACTGGCATGGACACTCCAGAGAAAGTTAGAATGTATTTGACTTAGAGTTTGCTTCCCTTCTACTGGAATTTTCTGCTAGGAACTTGGAGGTACATGGTGCATGCATAAGGACTACACAACGAATGAATTTGGTAGACTGATTCAGTGTGTATTTTTTTGCCATGGTGTCAATGCATATATGCAAACATGTAGGGAAGATCAGACAGGATTTCAATAAAAGCCTGGATCTAAAATTCTAGTTCACACAGCCATCCTGCCCTCCTCTAGATGAAATGCAGGAGCAGGGACAGTGTGTTGAAAGGGATTTTTTTGACTTATGTCTGGACAAACTGAAATAGGGCAATGTAATAAAACCTAAACAAAACAAAAATCCAAAGACAGATTGTCTGAGATGGAATATGAATGTTTTAAAAACAGTGGAAGTACAATTAACATGCAAGTGAGGAAAAGAGGATATATACAAGAATAGATTGTGCTGGAAGAATCAGACCACATAAATAATACCAGTACTGTTCATTTCTATATCAGCAACACACAGCTTCAACTGTGCTTTTCATCTTAGAATATAAGACAAAACAGTGGCTTTATTCAGCATATGAATCTCACTTGCAGTATTTTGAATAAATTCCTCCTAAAAAGAACATGATGGGTTAGACCACAAGACGACAGTGCGTTGCTTTTGTTGAAGGGAAGGTTTTAAACCTACTTTTGCATGAAAGCCTTGTGTTTTACATTTTTAATCACTCTATCCTTCTGTGAACTAAAATTCTGCCTCCTTTCCTTATTACATTCTAAACTGCAAAAATACACAGAACAGCAATTTGCAAGCAAAGAAATTAAAATAGTTGTTTCAGGTCTTTTGTTTTTCATGAGCTGAAAGATCATAAATTGTCAGTGTGACAACTGCCTCTGCCTGCCTTGCCCTGCTTACCTCCTTGTCCCTCCCAGAAGCAGCCTGCCCTTCTTGTTGCCTAATATTTTATGCCTGATGATATATGGCTCCTTATATTTCAACTTGATGAAAAGTACATATGAGCTTATTCAGAATGATTCCTTTATGATCCAAAGAAGGAAATGAGCCTTCCTTAATGGCTGGATAGTCTTAAAATTAAGGTCTTTAGTATTTACCAGTAACATTCTTAGTGCTATTGTTGAAGAAACAGGAACCCCATAAATGCTCCAGCACATGTGCTCCCAGCTGGACTGAGCCCATGTAGACCTGGAAGGGGCAGGAAGCTCGCAGTGCTGCAGGTGGCAGATGGGGTGAATTTGCAGCTCCTCCCTGATGTGTGCTGTGGGGGTGGTCACACAGGACCCTGTGTGTTTGTGAGGTGTTTGTCACCAGTGCTCCTCGTGTGCCCTCTGTGTGAGTCTGGGCCAGGGCAGGGTCTTTACAGGGACACCTCTCCTGTCGTGAAGCTGGTGAAGGGACAGCGAAGCCGAGGGGTGGACAGAAAGGTTTAGGCTCTGTCAGAGGTCCCGTGGCTCCTGTGGCAACTTTGGCTGTGCTGCAGCTAAACCAGCTTTGCTGTCAGGCAGGCACAGTGCCCTGCTTGCTCCCACACTGACAGGGGACATGTGCATCGTGGGCATGAGCTTTCTGGGCTGGTAACAACAACAACAATGAAGAAGAAAACATTTTAAAATTATAGTGACAGAGCGAGGCAGGACACAAGCATACCAGTCCACAGCAAAACAAGAGCAGGTATAAAGATTAAACACTAATAATTTCTTTGCCGTTCAGTTGTCTATGGAGCAACTAATAGCTGTGGTTAATTAATTAAAACATCATTAAAACTTCAAGTGAGCTCATGCTCAGTCAGGCAAGAGCATGAGCATTTCAACTGGCAACTTAAATGGGACATTTGAAAACAGTAATCAGCTAATTTTCCAGATTTTCTAAAATTTTATATAGAGCAAAAGTCTTGATAGGTCAGAGTCTCTCTGCTACAGCCCATTCTCTAGTCTTCCAGAAGGAGATGAAGAAATAATTTGAGTTCATATAGTTTTAATTTTTTCCTAACTTTCTATTGGGCAAACAATTCACCTGGCTCTTCCAGAGCCTAAGTCACAGGTGCAAGTAACAGTCCCCACTTGCCCCTGTATTCCCTGAATGAGGTGGTGACACACTTTCCCAGCCCCTAGCCTAGCTGGCTTGCTACTGCTGAGACATCGACGGAGAAGCCGCAGAAGGCACCTACTCCAGCAGAGATCTGTGTAACAAACTGCCTGTGGACTGTCATCGGGCCAACAGCAGAGTGAGTCAGAGGAAATTACTGTTTATAGTTGACAGAACGCATGTGACACTGAGCATGTTTGAAAGCAAAGTCTCTGCCTTGAATAGCTTGGATTTAAATGAGTTGAGGCAGCAGAGGAGGAGCGAGGGCAAGCAAAAGCAAGTCCTGCCAATTCATGTTACAGTGCCTGATAATAGGTCACCAAGCAGGAAAGAAAACTCTGGCTGCACTATCAACATCAGGCCTGTGTCAGGTGTCAGTGACTTATTTCCTGGAGATGCCTCAAAACACAACCAAAGCCTATTTAGAAGGGAACCTAGCTCTTGCTATGAAGCAGATAGGACATTCTATTGCATTTCCATAACTAATGGTTGAGAAGTTCAGCTAAATGAGCCCAAAAATGTCAAGTATTTCTGTAAAAGACTAGCAGGCTGTATACGCGGCAGATACCTTGCAGACGTGGCATGGATGGATGGAAATCCAGCGTCCCTAAACTGAGGATATGACAAAGGAAAGAAGTATCCTTGAGTGTTTATTCCTCAGGTTGGAACCTCTCATGCAGGAAGGCTGCAAAGGCAAGTAAACAGAAAATGTCACAAACCAGCGACCTAATAGAAAAGCTCCCATCAGAAGGGTGTGTGTGCATGCAGAAGTAGGGAGGGAGAGGAAGGATTCTAATTAGGTCACAGGGACCAAAAGATAAAAACAGGACAATCTTATCTAATACCTGGGCTGTCACTACCCAAATGCCAGGACAGAGGATGAACGACCAATTAAAAGAGTTTTTACGCAGCTAATTATGATGACAGAGGATTTGTGGAATAAAATCCCTAGATTAGTAAGTTAATAAAAAGCTAAAGAAAAATTGAAGGGGTCAGCACTGAAGCTACACCACAAGAGCTACAACAAAAGCTGCCTGCTCAAGAATAAAAGGAACAATGTTTTGATAAGAATTAATTATCTGCTGGAACAGCAGCGCAGTATGAAACAAACAGTCCACTGAGTTCTTGCAATAGTTTATGCAAGTTACAGGAATGGCTTTAAGTCAGCCTTGATTACTAGGGTGAATCTGGTTAAGACCAAAAACATGTATGGAAGCCAATCTTGAAACAAGCTTGTCATTCTGGAGGAAGGAAAGAGTAAACAGCAAAATGAAGATGCTCCTGCGTATTTCAACCAACTCAGAACTATTAAATAGCTTCCTGTCAAGATAATCCTCAGAAGAACAACAAAAAAAAGTGGAATATTCTTATGAAGAACACTAAATAAACACCAAAAGTAGATCAAAACACCTGACCAGAGAATATTCAGCAGCTTCTTTGCTTCAGTTGACAAAAAGAGCAAATTCTGACAGGCAGGAACATGAAAAAAGCAGATTTCAGAGTATCTCCCTCAGCTACATTTGTTCTGCCCCACTAGTTAAAACAAAAGCACATGAGTATATTCAAAGACCAGCAGACTTGAAAAACCAAACCAAATGAAAAACTTGAGACTTATGGAAAACCGAAAAGATTTGTATGCTTTTGTTATTCTAGATAAGGACAAAAAGGCAACATGTAAATCAAACAACTCTGGAACCTTATATCAATCAGGGAATGGAGGAAAAAATACAAGTTGATTTACTGAGCTATTCTAACCCTGTAAGTATGTGCATCAAGAAATAGACCAAAAATGGTAAGAAATCCAAAACTTAATGTCAGTGCGAAGAAACCATCTGTGAAGGACACAAGCACATACAGAAGTGATTTAATTGAAAAATTATTTTACACACAGGAAGGAAAATAACATTTTTTCATATTGCAGTCAGAGTAAGCAGTAACACCAGAAGGTATGAAAAAAATTTGTAAGCTAACCAGCTAAAGATCAGATTTTGTTAAAAATGTACAAATAATTTGTCCAGTATTTACAGAGGTTTTGATTATTCAAAGCAAATACAGCCTTTCATGAATTCTTTGATTTAGAGTATTTTCAATTAACACTGATAACTAAAAAGTGATTTTGCACGGTCCCTTGTTTGGCTATCATCTGCTATGGATAATTGGCTAAGAAGCTCGGTGATATACATATATATATATTACTTTAACATAATTTTACAAAGAAAGCAAACCAAAAACTTGCCCTTGTAGCTGCAATTCTAAGCAGCAAAGTTTATTTGGAATATATTTCTAGAAACAACTTTCAACATCAAATAATAAAAGCTCTGTTACAGATGTCATCTGAGCAAGCAGCAAGATGTAAATTTAAAACATACAGTATATTTTCTTTTGCATTAAAGATATGAGATCACACAGTTACGCATATGGAAGCCCATAGGACAAACCAGCTTACCAAAAAAGGAAAAAATAAATCAAAGACCAAAACGTTCCTGAGAATTTTAAGATTGCAGGATTGCAGTAAGGACTCTCATTTTCCAAAAGATCGAGGCAAACACTTCAGACACTGGCTTCAAACCTCTGAGCAAGAGCCACGCTAGTATGTGGCTCACTTCTAAAGTGTTCACAAGAGAAAACTACAAATGACATGTTTTGCAATGAGGATTAAGTTTACTAACCATAGTTGCCTGTACCTATGCTGGAATCCCTGCCCTCACCCACTCCCTCTCCTGCCACCCCCCCAAGAGCTGGCAGAAAGATTTGCAGCCCACTGATTCACATTTACAGATTCTGATGTAAGACAAAGGTAAAGCTGTGTAACTGAAGGATTTTGGAAAAAATGCTTCATCATGTTAGTAAAAAAAGCTCAGCACCTTGCGGAACAAAGTATATTTAACTATTTTGTTGGGCTATTAAACACAGAAACAAAAGCCTAAGAAGCCAATAAAGCAGTAAAAACTTGAACGTGACATTGAAGAAATACTCAAATAACATAGCTGATGTTGTACTACAACATTTTACTTCATTTAAGTACAGAAAATGTCACCCATCCTATGATTTATATAGTACACAAAACATGTATTCATAAAAGAAACCAAACCCCATCAAAAGATGATCATATTTGTGCATATGTACATAGAACATACACACCTAAAATGTGCAAATTTCTTTTAATGCAAGTTAAACAAAACATTTGCAGGATAGAGTTGTACAATGATAACAGAGTATTCTAGATATCCTAATGGTGTTTCGTATCTACAGCCAGTGCAAACTTACAAGGCACAAACTCAATGCTGATACTGTAGTGTTGTAAGTTACATTCAGGCACATCTCCATTTGCAGTTCTGCAGAAAAAGAGCAATGGAAGTGCTACTTCTACATTAAACTGCCAGCCTTCTCTCCCAGTTTAAGCACTAAATTGTTGTAACCCAAATGCTACAGTTGTCAGTGGGGTTCTGGGTTAATTTATCACTGGGAAGGCTGCGGCTAAAACATCTGTTCTAATCTCCTTGTATGTGAAAGTATGCTATTTCCCAAAATACCTGCCAGACATTCTCCAAAGACTACATATACCTTGCCAGCCCCAGCACATGGGATCTTAGAGGACATTATTAATGCTTTTTTCTAACTCTAGTCAAAACTTCACCAGGAAGAGAATCCAGATTTTGAAAACCAAAACAACAAATAAAACAAATCCAAACAACCCCCCGAGAACAGCCAGCAAAACACCTTCTGAGTTACTTGCATTTAACAAATTTGTGTTAAATTGCATAGTGACAGTGTGTACCAGCTAGTAAAGAATTAAAAAACAAAAGCTTGCTGTTTAAGGCAAAATTTTAACACAGCATAGCAGAAAAAAGCTAAATAACAGGTCCATCAATATTTAATCAAAGTACTGGCCAATGTAGTCTTATCCTCACAGTGTCTTCCTTCTCACTTTAACAGCAAACACTTGCAGTATGCTTGATTAGAAAATTTTGTTGCATTTTCCTAAATGAAATGAGAGCAATTAATATGTATGCTGATTGACTGATACTGAAAACACCTGACAAGTATGTTCTCTCCTACCCGTTAAAATGGTTTTTGACCTTACTGGGAGTTTAAAATTCACTGGTATCCAGGTCTAATATACTACCTGAAATGGAACTAGTAATTTAAAGCTTTCTAGTATTTATTAGACATTACCACATCACTTTGCTGTCTCACCCTAAAATTGCATTTTTGTATTATTTTTCAATAGAAGACATTTAATAGACATCTGAGGAAAACAATACAATACAAAAGCTTAAGGGTCTTTGCAAAGGTATCTTCTATTCCTTCTGCAAAGTAAGAAAGGGGTGATTTTTATTGGCATTTATTTGAAGTGCCATCGATAAAGACACGAGAATACTTTAAAAAGAAAAAAAAAGTTCTAATGCGTCACACATATCTTTGGTTTAGCCTTCCTGACCAAAGTCTTCTGTAAACTTCCTTAACTTCTCCAGGTCCTGTTCATTAACTGTGGGTTTTGTGCTAGCAAGCGACATCAGCATATCGGCCTGTCAGGAAAAAACAAACATGCTTTCAGAAACAAGTATAGTACCACTGCCAGCAATTTTGTTGCCAGGACAAATCTGTGTTTAAAAAACCATTAAAAAGTTCCTGTTAACACAAAACTTTAAGTAAGCCTGAACACTTGTGCACAGAGGCAGCCTTTTAACCCTTTGAATACAGACAACAGTCAGTGAGTTTTCCAGTAACAAAACCACAACCTAGGTTTAGGTTTAAACCACTCATCCATTCAAGTTTTATTCACCTCTTTAAAAAAAAAGAAAGGAACTTCATTTTTTTTGGTCAGTTACTGTTTTCAACCCGTGATTAACTACAGCAGATTAAGTAGAAAATAGTAAAAGTAAATGGAATCAGATGTTCCCATGTACTCTTCACATGGAAGAAGTACTCTTAAACGTGGAACAGCAGTCTGTGATTCATCTCTAGCAAAGTTTTACTGCTTGTCACTGGTAGTTCCTGTCTCTTCAATTCAGGCAATTCAGTCAATTTCCCAGATAAATGTTTAGATGCTAGGAAATGGAGTTTAGAAAAAAAATCATAGGTCTATGAAGTTGAAAGCAGCAGTTAAAATACACTATGAATATAAAGGGTAAAGAAAACGAATCAATTCCTAGCCAAGGGCAACACCTCATATTACTATAAAATTACAGGTAAAATCCAAAAATTAGTGTCATGATTTTCCACACATGATATTTGCGTCATCAGACCAGAGGCACCTTGCTCAAAAAGAATGAAAGCTTTCTCTTTTAAGGACAAGAAGTGATTTTGGACACTGAAACATCTGCCTGTAGTGCATCAGACCCCAGGTACCATTAGGAGCACACAAGGAACTGCTGTCTTTAATTCCAGGAAATACTGATTAAAAATCCAATTAGACCATGCAAAGAGCAGTTTTAGGGCAGGCCTGCACCTGCATAAATCCTTTTCTGCTTCCTCAGTATGCAAATACACACAGGAAGTTATTTTCTGAAATACAGTGATGGTTCTATTTACAAAGCAGTGCCTGTGATCCCCATGAAATGCATTGATTTGTTTCATTCCTTACAGGACTGTTTGCACACAGCAACACAGATTTGCTATTAAGTCCTTCCCACAAACTTTGTACTTAAATTCAAAATTTTCTTCTGCTGCTCTTGGGGAAAAATACAGAGCGAGTGTCCAGCAGTCATTTTTTTCTTAAACACTGAACTAAAATTGAAAACTGTCTTACATATTTTATTCCCTAGGCCAAAGCAAGTATTTTCATATGCAGAAAGAAAACAGTAGAAAGAGCTGTTTCCATGATGAATTTTAACCTAAAAATCTACATTTTGGTTTTTATACTTGTATCTCTTTCATGGGCAATATTTACCTATAGCACATCACTTCCCAATTTACAGTGAATGTAATTTTCCATTTCCCAGCGTTAATGCCACAGTGATAAGAAGTGTATCATGGTGCAGGAACCCTAAAGGTTTTGAATGAATAAAAGCTAAGTGAAACAATGGTGCAAGGGCCAGATACCATCTATGGATGAAAGGATGGCAGCTGCATGCCAGCAGACCAGGATAAGAAATGCTTATCAGGGATAGACAGCTGTCTTTTTCCTAAGCATGCCATACTGTAGTGATTTATGTTGAGAATTCCTACGTTATCCGGTATGCCTAGCGTTTCTGAAAAGAAACATTTCATCCAATTGTCCTGTAAAAGACTCTTTACCTTAAAGCCTTTTCAGAGTTCTGCAAAACAATAAAGACATGCTACAAAGAATACCTACCATGGAAACTTTAGGCTCCAGTAATTTATCACTTGGGACCTCCATCCATGTCATTTCTGTGGCTCCAGAATCACCTGGAGAGCAAGGTGTGTATAAATCTACCATCATATTTGGATTAGACACTGACGGTCCTTTTACCTAAAAATAAGAAAACGCTCAGTTTATAGGAGTTATTTTTTGAAGACAGAAGCCTGAGCTGAACAGCACCTCAAGCAAAAACCATTCCTTGATTTTATGCAGATGCCCTACCCATTGGGAACACAAGTCCTGTGAAAGAAAAACTGTACAACTCTACTGGTATTATTCACCTGGAAAACATGCAGCTGTAGCCAGATACTTAAATTCACATCAGGTCAAATCCCACACGCCACATCCTCTTAAGTGTGAGGATTTCTGTGGAAAACTGCCATGGCAGGAAATCTGCTTGGTGAAGACCACCGCTCCTGGTCCCTGCTCAGTGTAGGAGTTCATTCATGGCTGGTTTACAGCTCTCCAAAAGCTTCCCAGCGCTTTTCGCTCTGACATCCCGCCTTCCCGAGCTCCCAGCACCTTTCCCGGCACCACCTGGGCAGCGCTCCGTGGAAACCAGCGCCACCAAGCGGGAGAAGCAAACAGCCTCTTCTTCCTCCCCAGACAGACGGACAGACCGACAAAAGCTGCCCGGTGTCTGCTCCCCTTCTGCACTGTTACCTGCAGCACCGCACACCCACGGGAGCTCGGAGCACACACAGAGGGAGAAGGGCAACACACACCCGGCTACGGGCACAACTGGATTTGCTATTCCAAGCTGTATTTAGAGCAAGGTGCTGGAGATCACATTGTAATGTTCAAAATGCACTCTGACAAACCTTCAGTATCACATATGGCAAGGAAAGGTTTACAGGTAATTACTGACAACTGAGGAAAGTAAGTCTTTACTTATAACAAGTCGTCTGTTATACTGCAAAGAACAACGCTAAGGTTTTGCTTATAAAAACACAAAATCACATCCAATTAAAGCATTGACAATACAGGTGGAATCAACGTGGCTCATGTCAGTATTGCAGCTGTGGGTTTTTTCCTTCCTTTTTTTTCCTTGAACAAAAATAATTAAGATGGAAGAAGTGCTTCTGAAGCTATTCTGCAAACTGTGACAACTGAGGTTATTTCACTGCTCCATGGCAAGCTGAAACATGCCTCAGTTTGTTCCAAATTTGAACAAAACGCTAAAAGCTAACAGCCCTTTAGCCAGAAATGCCATTGTCATGTAAAGTTAACAACAGAGAAATACTTCAGACATCACTGCTTAAGGGAAGGAAGCATCTAGAAAATCCTTGATATATCAAAGTCACTGTTTATTTATCCACAAATACAGCTTACATCACATTGTTACTGTGAGTTGTCCCCAGAAATTAAACTTCCTGTCCTCTCATATTCTGGACCATACTGGATTTAAGTCTGTCTTTGTCTTTGAATCTTAAGCTGAATGAGTTCATTGGAAGAAACCACACTGAAAAAAAGGATCCTAACTTCAAAGTGAGTGTAGCTGTTAGGTTCAGGGCCCTTAACCCTTTTATGTCAGGTTGAGTTACAGGTAAAAACACTGTAATTGTAACTGAGATGACAAAGAACTGCTGCCAACACAACAGACATGGTACTCAACACCTTAGGAACTAAAGCTTTTCCTACCACACCTGCTCTTTTAAGAAGCAACAAATTAAAGCTTCCTTTTACAGCAACTAGCACCTTGCAGAATATCCTGACCCACCTTCACCCAAGATACATGAATTTCTGTAAAAATCAAACTTTGCCCTAAAAATATTAACAAAAAGTGCCTTTAGTCTGGGTTTACTTTATAATATGCTACACAGCAAAATAAAACTTAATTCAACTGATACATGTTGTACACAGTTTAACCTCTGTTTACAACCATTGATATTATCACCTTTTTTTTCCATTTAAGAGTTTAACAGTTTACCGGGAACTAATTACTTTGTCTGAACAAGGCCCATCTGTGCAAATTCTCCAAGGGAAAAGACTTCCCAGAATTAAAGGATCTGGACTGGTGGTAAAAAAATGTCAATTGGGTCTCGTTCAGATAAAGTTTCTGAGATCCAAGTATCAGGAAGAAATGTTTCTTAAGTCAATACAAAGCATGTAGAGGTAACTGGAAGATAAGACAAACAATATAGTTTGAACAGGCTCTTTGGTGTGCATCTATATAAAAGGAAACTGATTTTTACATTACAGCACTGTAAATGAAACACAGACTTTGCCCAGTTGTGTTGCATCTTTGCTACTGTAATTGATTCAATGTTTCTACCAGAACTCTGTAAGAACCTTAATTTTTCAGTTTGAAAAATATAGCAAGTAAAGAGAATGGGCTTAAGTATAATCCATCTGTTCTCAAGTAGATGAGGGATACATTTTTTTTTTCCCAGCATGTTAAGAACCACTTAACTTGAAATAGAAAAAGAGCACCTCTGTAACATTGCCATTTAAGTCAAACTGCAAACTGAATGCTTTTAACACTCTCTAGAGACATTGAGAGTGAAAGCATGAATACTCAGAAATTAACTCCACCAGACTTGTGGCAGGACTAGAAGGGCTATGGGGAAAGGAAGAACAGTTCTCCCCAGTCAATAAAAGGGACATTCATAATCATGCAGTATTACCCAAAACCAAATTCAGTTTATTTGCAAGGAATTTTCAGAACGTTCTCAAAGATGAAATAATTTGAATAATAACTTACTATCTTAAAGTGAGTCGCTGATTGCACTTTTCTAACAGGCTGCATCAGTGCATCACGGACAATGATGCTTATATCTGCACCAGAATAGCCATCAGTTCTCTTCCCAAGCTCTCGATAATCTGATTCTTTTAGGTCACTTGGAGTTGACCCCAGGTGAAGTTTGAACATTGCAGCCCTGGCATGCTCTTCAGGTAAAGGAATATAAATACGCTTCTCAAACCTGGTTCAAAAAAGACAAAAACAAAGTGTTCCCAAGATGCCAGCTCATGCAGGTGCCCAGTGGAAAGGGCTCATGCAAATGAGTTTGCTCCTAGCAATATTAGAAAGAAGCAGTTTCAGTACAACAAACCTTAAAAAAATATCTGAGGCAAGTATTCAGCAGAACAGCAACCTGTTCTCATAAATAATACTTTAGTTAGTATAAGCTAACATCCAGAATATAACAACTGCTTCCTTTCCATTACAAAAACCACCTCTTCAGACTGACATTTTTCCAGCAGTCTGAGTCTTAAAAGAAAAAAACCGAGACGAAGAAGTCTTTAAGTGTTGGAGTGTATTTAAACAGATTTCACACTCGAAGAAAGAACTGCCTGATAACACATTTATGCAACAACTTTCTACAGTCTCCAACTAAATTAAGAAAACACCATAGATGGAAGTAAACTTGAAGTAATTCTCAAGGAAATATTGGTAACTGCAGTTCCTCATTTGAAGCAGCATTTGTTCCCAGAGCGGAGATCACCTCCCACCAACAAAATAAGAGGAACTCCAAAATCTGCTGAACACAATTAACCTGATACACATGACAAAGTGGCCCAAATCCATGAAAAAATAATTTTATTACAGCCATTGTTGTACAAGTTCCTTTAAGTCTTGTGGACAAGAGATAGGGAATTTCTCTTTCATGCTGCTGAGTGAGAAAAAGGTTTGGGTTGAGAGGGACCTTGAAGATCATTTAGTTCCAACCCCTCTGCCACAAGCAGGAACATCTTCCCTTAGACCAGCTTACTCAAAGACCCATCCAAACTGGCCTTGAAAACCTCCAATGATGGAGCATCCATAACTTCTCTGGGCAACCCATGCCAGTGTCTCATCACCCTCATCATAAAAAAATTCTTCCTTATGCCCAATCTAAACCCATCCTCCTTCAGCTTGAACAACTGCCCCTTGTCCTGGCATAACAAGCCTGGGAAAAAAACCAAGGAACATCTCTCCACCTTTCTAATAAGTTCCCTTTATGCTGACAGGTCACAGTAAGGTCTCTCTGGATCCTTCTCTTCTCCAGGCTGAATAGTCCCACTCTTACAGCCTGCCTTCAGAATTCCAGTTATTTTCATGGCCCCTCTCTGAACACACATGGACCTTCTATCAGGTCCATGTGTGTCTTTTACTGTGGATCCCAAACAAAGCTGGAATTTCAAGAATGACTTGAATTTTTCAGCAACACCTTCACCTCTAAATCTGGCCCACACAACACTAGAATCATGCAGATGGGAAGTGACATCTGGAGGTGAACTGGTCCAACCCCAAATCAAACTGAACTACGGCCAGCTTGAATACAGTATATAAATAAAAGTCAGCATCAGTCACAAAAAAAAAAACCCCAATGATTCTTTAGCCAACAAAAATGGCCATTATCCAAGCTGTGTCCTCATCACAACATAATCCTATATGTCACATAACTGTATCTGTCCTCTGCTTGCTCTGCAGCTCAGAGAAAGATCCAAATAATCAGGTACAGGCAGTCCTGTAGCTGCAAAAATCCTGTATCTGTAAAAGAGCAGTTAAAAATCACAAGTTATGCCTAACCAGTAGAAAAACGTGGCAGTTCTCCATAAGGTTACACTTCCATGAAAGAACTCAAGCTACTCGCCAGTTTGTTAACAGCTGAAAAGGAAAGCCCTACCCCCTCTTGCCCTTCTCTTGCCCTTCTGAGGTGTGAATTTTCTAACTTGTTCCCCCAAGTCCCCCAGAAAACCAAAACGCAAGCAAAAAACTCCTCTGATTCTTCAAGCACAATCATCTAACCAAGAAAGCAGATATACTACAGGGTCAATACGAGAGTGAGCAGCCCACCCCTCTCTAAAGGAGTAAGTGGCTACCAGTTTAGATAAGCCCACTTGATGGAACTGAGCTGCAGAACGTTAACCGTATCTGCAAACACGAGCTGATGAACACCCTAAGCACCCTCTGGCTGAAGGCTCACACCGGTTCTGAACTGCACACCATGAAAATAAATACCACCATACCTTCTCCTGATAGCAGAATCCAAAACCCAGGGTATGTTTGTTGCTCCTAAGACCAAGATTCCTTCATTGTCAACACCAACCCCTACATCCGGGCAGAAACAATTTCACAGTTTAGATGATAAACAAAGACTGTTTTAAAAAGTCATCAAAATTTAATGGGCTGGAACTGCAGATATTTTTAGTGCTCTAATGCAAGGTACACTTGAAAATACATGTCTTAATTTCTCTGTCTGATTTTGAAAACCAAATAAACTTACCTTGCATCTGGACTAGAAATTCCGTTTTTATCCGTCTAGCAGCCTCGCTTTCATTTTCACTTCTTGACCCGCAGAGGGAATCTATCTCATCAATGAAGATGATAGAAGGTTTGTTTTCTCTGGCAAGCTGGAACAAGTTTTTCACTAATCTTAAAGAAGGAAACAACTTCAGCTATATTAATAATTACAACAGCAGAAACACATAATTTCAGATTGTGATACAGTCATTTCTTTTAGAGAAAGCAAGGGAAAAAAAGCATTAAAATAAAAGCATTTATGTTACTGCTACTCAAAGACACAACATTCTTCCAGCTCCATGACTCAGAATTACACTCAATCAGAGAGCCCAGCATAATGAAAAAGAATTAGAGTGCTCCAGGCATGATTTTGCAAGATAACACCCCTTTTCAGTTCCCACTTCTACATGACAGCCTGGACTATACAAAACCACCAATTTAGAAAGATTCAAAAGAAAAAGGCGTTCTCTTAACATTTTAATTTAAATTAATTCTAGAGATGTTTAAAGAAATAACATGTATCTTTACACAAATTTACTTACTAAATAGTTTTTGTATGACAAGAAATATTGGTTTCAAATCAAATAAACAAAACAACCTAAAACAAAATTCCCACATACTCCTAGCCATCTCTCAGGAACATATTTTACTGGTTTCAAAAAGAAAAATAAAGAGGAACATCCTGGGAAATTCTTCACATTACAGCACTAAATCTCATGCAATAGTCTCAAATGAAGTCCAGCATAAAATCTAATGCCAAGCTAGTCTCCAGTTCTGTATTCTTTCTGCAACGGAAGAAAAGCAGCTTAAGGTTTCCAGCTTTCTGCGGAAAAAATAACTCAGTTCAAACACTTGATCTAATAGCCTTTCTTTCTCATTCTATCAACTTTAAATAGTGTTGCTCAGTTGTCCCACACTTCAAACTATTAAATCATGGTTATGACAACTATGCTTCTCATTATATGAAAATCCTTTCCCTATAAACCCAGAGCTTCTTATTAATTCAGGAAATCTCCTTTGGAAGACCAGATAGACAAATTCCTGGACTTCTACACTACAGCCAACATGTCACTTCTGGTCTTCCAGCTTCCCGGTCTTCTTCACACATCACATAGTAACAAAAAAAAGAGTTAGCATAAGGACCCACAAAATTTCCTTTCCCAGCTGCTCCTCTGCTTCAACTTATCTTTGCAAGTCTCTTATTTCTTTCAGATTTTGTTTGAAATTGGGATGAACAAAAAACCCACCTCTGTATTGACAAAAAAATGGCACACAGCTGCTGGAACAGAAGCAAAGTAACTCAGCACTACAGAGTCATCTTGTGTACAACCACAGCTGAATTCAGAAGAGAAATGAGCTCTGTGGTGCTCCCAAATCTTTCTGAGCACTGAAGAGTTTCTCAAAATGCAGCACATAATGGTATCTTTACATAGCACTGCAGGATGAACCACAGAAACACCTACAGTTCTTTTTTGAAAAGACAAGACCAGTCCCTCAAATTCTTTACAGCAACTTATAGATAATTAATATATAATATTATCTATAATTACTATAGAAATAGAAATATATTTATTATATATATATAATAATTTCTTCTTGACAATGTTGACCTCTGGCAACTCCAACTTACTTTTCACTTTCACCTAACCATTTTGAGACAAGGTCAGATGAAGATACTGAGAAGAAGGTAGAGTTATTTGCTTCTGTCGCCACAGCTTTTGCTAAGTAAGACTTTCCTGTTCCTGGTGGTCCAAATAGAAGAATCCCTCTCCAGGGTGTTCTCTTGCCTGCAAGAGAGAAACCAGCAGGTTTCAAAATATGATTTGCTGATTATGCTCCTCTAGGGTGCTCACAGGTTTTCCACATCTACCCATGAAACCTGTGTCAGATGGATCAAAATCTCTTTGTTAAGAGATAGCTTAAGTCTGTGATGCACTGGCACAACACCCTTCACAGAACCCAGTGCCAGTCCTGACGGGCCAATAGCAAAGAAATGCTAATCCTGACCTGTAAATAGATGTGGAAATTTAATGGGAAGGATGACTGCTTCTTTAAGGGCCTCTTTGGCACCTTCAAGGCCAGCAACATCACTCCATTTGACATTTGGTCGCTCCATAACAATTGCTCCTGTAAGAAAAGATTGTCTAAGTTAGTGATGTACACATCTTCTCACAATTACAATAAATTCCACTTGGTGAAAAAAGAAATCTATGCTCATGTCTATACTGAATAAAAACATTTCATTTCAGAAATACTGAATTCCACTAGTCAAATTGATGTTATTTTTACAGAAATCTGTCACATTTTATTACCACAATTAACCATGGGTAACCAGAACATTATTATAGTAGAAGTCCTGGCACCATCTCATCACTAAACCACCACTGCACTTCCAAAAAAATTTGAAATTTCATTTAAACAATGTAGCTGCACTAGCTCAGGATTTTTTAAGACTCTCCAGCAGATGAAGAAACTTGTTGGTATCCCCAGACATGCAGCAAACAAATGTATCATTTAATAGAAAAGAGATTTGAGAGCTAGGGCTGAAAGCATCCCAAAGGTTATATGGATCCTACTTAGCTACAGAAGTATTTTCTTAGTCAAGGCATATTCAAAGTTTTGCACCAAGTCTCATCTTTCTCACTCAATGAGTTCAGCCATCTGAACTGTAATTCAGCTTTTTCTTCAGACTGGTTAGTCTGATATGCTAAAAATTTTGTCTCAACTACTTCTAGATGGGAAAACTTGGAATTCACGTTCTCAGTGACAGATTTTTAGATCTATAATATTAGATCTTGTAATCCTAGCCACTACTTCTACTACCTGAGGTCAGATTCATGTGGGAAGAATCAAAGTCTGTACAGTGTGAGACAGGATACAAGTTCAATGCTCATCAATTTTCTGTCACTTCTAGAAAAACCAGGAAACTGTCTCTTATAACTGTGCATAGGATTAAATAACGTGCAAAGAAGTAGATAAAGCACAGCACAATTTCCAATGGTGATACAACAGCTCCTGAAATTACACAGGCACAAGATCTGGTAAATGCATTTGATCTTTGTTACAGTCAAAAACAGGAGGACAATGAGGTTTCTTCAGATCTATAAGCACCTTCTGGTAGGAAGTTCTGAGCAGTTATTCATTATTAAAGGGAAATAAATATCAAAAAGCCTCCTTTTTACTGTACACCAAACTGCTGGTAGCAGCTATATGTTGCTTCACTGACTGTGCTCTGCATTTGAGTTCAAACACCCAAACTATGCTACTGAATTGGGACAGCATCATCACTGCCTGTAAGAAAATGCTGCCTGTTATTGTAAATGGGCAAGAATCCATGTTTCTTACTCCTAAATATGAATACCAGTCTTTTTGTGAAAACAGTCCTGCTTACACCAAGTATCTGTATCATCATTTCCTTAGCCTCTAGGAACATGCTAGTGCATTTCAGAGTAAAAAATACTGGATCAGTTTAGCCAATAGCTACCTGGGATTTTGGAACTTCTGTTGGAAAATGCTAGCTTGATAGGTGACACAATTTAATATGAAGCACAAGCTGCAGGAGATACACTTCAATATAGTCAATGTATTAGTTCATCACACACAAATCCTTTTACTTCCATAAAGACTATGGCTTTGCACAAGAAGACTACATACTAGCTGAGCCACTTATAGACATTAAGTTAATCCATAAAATGTAGATGGTAAAAATGTAAGAACTTGCTTGACTAAAGTGATCCCTATTTAAAGAAAAGGATGCCTCAAATTACCTTGAAGTTGATTCTGTAGCTTCTTTTTTTCAGGGTCCTCCGATTCACCTTCCCCATCACTGTCATTCCTGATTTGGAAACAAAATGTTGAAATACAATAAGAGAGACTGCTGTCTTAGGATGAAAACCAGAATGCAAAAAGCAGAAAACCCATCAGGGTGAGGAATGAAAGAAACACTGAGATGCTTGCAGACCTCTACAGGTTTATATGACTGTAGAAAAGCAGAAGTACACTTTCCTATGATTTCTTTCCAATTCACCCTCCTCTGCCATTTCACCTTCCTCTTATGGGTCTGAGCCCTCTTAACACACTTCTCTGTGCTTTGAGCCAGCTTTTAGGAAACACAGCCCTTATATCCAGCAACACAGAGGTGCTGGAATGGTTTGTTTGTAGACATTGGCACTTCTCCTCTATCTCGACATGCAATAGGACTTGGCCAATTCCGTCTAGTAATACGAAACTCTTGTCTTCCAGAGCAAAGGAAACTGTAAGTTAAAGAAGGAAAAGAGACTGGATAGTGAACAACTGGAGTGGAGGTCAAGAAAATACACGTAGCCTTTGTGGTATCACCATTTCCTTCTATTATAAATAAGCAGAAGACAGCTCAAAAAAACAATGCTGATGAGATGAGCAGACATTTAAAAAGACTGAAAATCAGGTGAAGTTTTAAGAGACAATTGAGCAACTTTGGCTGTTCAGGGCTCCTAGAAAAGGCAGTCCCACCAAAAGCTATAATCCTGAATCCTTCCTCTCTCCTTTCTCTATAAAGGCAGTAGCAAATGCAAACAGGGCTGGGCTTGTTTGGGTGGCTCTGCTTGTTCAACTCTCTGATATGCAAAGTGAGAAACAAATCTAAGAGAAGGGAAGCAGTGGAGAGACCGGGCAGCAGCAACACATGAGAGGGATTCAGTCCCCCTTACAGAACTTCATCCTACACAGGGCTTTTCATCTCTTATCAAGAGTGAGACAGATCAAGCTCAGTAAGCCTAGTAATCACCAGTGTGAAACTATTTTCTAGTTACTAAGTATCTCAATGCAGAAAACCTTTAAAGGTCATCAGGCTCCTTGCCATTAAATCCAATAATAATTCGATTCAGCTGTTAGTCTGAAGCAGCTTTGATTGTTCAGTGAACTTCCTATGCAAATATTCACATTTTAGTAAACAAACACAGAAATGCTTGTGATGGTAATTCAAGTTATTTTTACCAGCTGTATTTCAGCATTAGTAGTCATATGAAGCATTTCAGAAATACAAGTTAAAATGATCTTTGATTAGCTGAAGTTTAGAATAAGCTGAGCTCAGGAAGTATTTCGCTTTACCTTCTCCAAAAACATACCCTTTTCCTTCAGCAGGACCAGACTCTTTAACTGGTTTTGGTGCAGTTTTTTCTCTCCTTTTCAGATATTCTTTCAGCTTTTCTGCTCGGTCCAAGTATTCTGTACATTTTGCTCTGATGCTTTGTTTTGCTTTATCACCCTGTGCTTCATCTGAGAGTTTGAAGAGAAACAATTCTTTGTTAACAGTAAAACGCACGTGCATCAATCAAAAAACAAGACCAAAAATCTGTCTTCTTTATCTCTCCTCAATATACCTCTCTCAGGGCTCACCACACAACCAAACATCTCAACTACTTATTTGTCAACTATACCTTGCAAAGAACTGACCAGAAGGAGGTCATCATGTAACAGAAATCAAATATTCACCTGAACATTGCCTTGGCTTAAAATTTGACTCTAAAGGATTAAGGACAACAGCACTGGAAGCTTTTCTGTCAGCCTTTCAAGCTGCTAGACATTGCCTTAATAACTACTTTTCTAAAATAGCTAATCAAGAAGCTGCCTGTGCTAGGGAATTTTTATTTAGAACCATATTTGATTCTTCCATAGCCTGCTAATTTTAAAAAATAAAGAAGTATTACATAAAACTTCTGGAAGAACTAGGTGTGTTTCAACAGCCATGCTGTTCTCATAATCACTACTACAGCATTTAAAACCAACAATCAAAATTTAACATGTCAGGTTTATGAGCTAAGTTTCCAAAAGTACATCAGTATTGTTAAAAGCACAGAAAGCGATATTCTGAGAAAGTCTGCAAGATTTGAATGGACAGAAAGTGATAAACATAGATTATCCTAATAATAAAGGACTATAAAGAAAACGATTTCTTTCAAATCATCAAGATTTGTAAGTGTACTTTTGTCAGGCAATAACCCTAGCCTACTTACATTAGGGCTGTAACCACATTAAGAGAGCCCACTCCTTGCATACAAACACTGAATGCGGCACAAAAGGTACACAGAAGTGTGAAAAGGCATAAAATAATGAGAATATGGAAATCGAAGAAAAATTATTACATACAAGTCCATCTCGTACATTTTCGTGGCCAAGATAAACAGCAAGACTATGACATTAAGGAGCAAAAAATGTCAGCAGAGAGGCTTTAGAAGGGCAAGCAGCATGAATTAAAGGAGCAAAAAACACTCTGCAGATACAGCAAAGACTTCATGTGTGACACGGTTTTCAGCACAACAGAAATACAGGGATCCCTGTACTTATTGTCATATTTCCTCGTGCAGTGGCCAGCTTGAAACACTGCTACAAAAGTCCAGAGGAGAGACAGCAAACACCTGCCTCCTGTCTTAAAAAAACCTAAAACAAAACACAAGTAAAAAATAATCTGATTTCTTACAAGAACGGAGCAGGCACACAACACAGTAAAGGTAAAAGCTGCAAAATATATGACCTCAGTCAAACTACAATTAGCAAGTATCAACTGTTGATGAGAGCAAAAATTTAAATACTGATGTCAACATAAGAGATTACTCTTGTGCAACCTGACAACCAAACTCTACTTAATCATCCAACACATCACACTTACATTTAACAACATGGAGAAAATACTGCACAGCATGTTGGTACAAGCGGAAGGCTTCCTCATAGTTTCCTGCTTTATCTTCTTGTGCTGCCTTGCTAGCAAGGTCTATTGCTTTCTGTAACACAAACAAATAATTAATTGCTGTACAAGAGCATTTTCCATGATCAGAGACCATTTAAGCTGTTACTGTTCTTTGATGGCCAGTTTTTCTGCTCTTCAACATTTACCCCCTCAAAGCTGGAGGATTGTCTCAGGTGGTGTTTTGTACAAGACACAACATTTCAATCCTTTTATGATTAGCAGGATTTACAAACTGCTTAAATTTGCTAGCACACAAAAAAGTGCAAGTGAGAACAAGACGTTTCTGTGTACTAAGGTGGAACTACTACTATTTTGTCTATGCAGGCTGTCTCACCAATCTCTTGCATTTACTATGGAAAGATTTCAAAATCCATTATAAGGCCTGGGGTTTTTTTCACAGACATAGACACGCTGAACTATGATACAGATGTGATGTTAGGGCGTGGGTTAGGGGTATACTTGACAGTGTCGGGTTAATGGTTGGACTCAATCTATTCCAACCTAAACAATTCTATGATTCTATGACTGATGACATCAGTAAACCCTGTAAACAGCAAAGTCAATACAGGAAGCACTTGATTATAATCACTGAAACTAGCACTAGCACTCTTCAAACATTATGCTTGGAGACATCTACAAAGACCAGTTGCTTGGCTTCTCTAGGAGGATTCAGATTCATGATATCTGAGCGAGAAATTCTAATTGTGACTCCAGTGGGAGAGGAGAAAAAAATCCCAAAACAGAGAGAGAACAGAGCAAAATCTCAAGCATCAAGGAGTTCTATGAGAAGCTATGAATGGATTTTTACTTTATTTGTTCAGCTAGTTTCAAATAAATCTGACTGTGATCTAAGCCCCTGTATTGTACACACTGCCCTGTGGATTTATTGTATCACCACTACTCCATTGCTCTTAAGTGCTTATTACTTTTTATTACACTTTCCTCCCTGGAATGCCCATACCACTTCCAGACAATTAAAACTGTCATTTTGACCATTGGTTCATGTAATTTGAAAATAAGCAGTCAGGCGGAGTTAACCAACACCAACTAAATATTCTACAATCCCTCACATATTTTTTCCCACCTGGTTTCCTTTCCTAAGTATTGCTAGTATGCTCAGGATGATTGTGTAATGTCAGGGAGCAAGGCTGGGAGTTTGAACTGCAGCAAGGAGTTTCCATTAGACATTCCAGTATAGATACTCTTGCCACTGTCTACACTCTGCTGTGTTTCAGGCAGAACAAAGCCAGTAAACAATAGCCATGAAAGAAACAGCAAAATATTGTGTTCTGTTGCTTTGTGTTGCTGTCTTGGAAGCAAAGATCGTCTCAACCTGAACTCAAAGGTATTTAAAAACAATGAACCAATCAAACAGACTCTATGGCTCTGTTGTGCCAAGTGCTGGAGCATCTGTTCCTTTGGAACAGAACCAAGTCTTTCCTTTTTGGAGAGGCCAGGAGCAGATGAGCAGTTTCCCAGGTATGAATGGACAGCTACCTCCTTGCTGCCCATTTTATGTTAACTCCCTTATGCACATCTGTGCACCATTCAAATCTAGCAACAGAGCAAAAATTAACTCCTCGAAAGGTTATTTTCATATTAAAGTTCTTAAGTTCTGTCAGTGACTTTAATTACCATGGGGCAGCCCAATAATTCCTGGATCCAGTACAACAAATACAGTGATACTTGTGACATTAATTCCAAAGAATAAATGGCAAAGATCAGCTGCTAAAACAGAACTGTGAGAAAACATGGCACGCCGCAGACCTGCTCCTCTAAAGTAGGCAAACGTCTGCATCTCGTATTGCCTGGTTTTGCTATGCTTTCTTTTTGTAAACAGCCAAAAACTATTACCTGGCTATTAGATTCTCAGCTCTAGTACTTCATTACATAGCCTGTTACTGAGAAGAACACCACTGCTATCAATCAGAAAATCATTATTAGAAAGCTGTATGAACTAGGGCATAGCTGGCCAGCTCCAACTATCTCTGAAGCGCAAACTGTTTTATCGGCCCGTGGGTTTATAGTTTGATGAACATCAAGGAAAGAATGTCAGCTTAAAGAGGTGTCGTTCTTCTCCTGCTTATTACAGACCCTATAACATCTCCCCTAGCTTTGCCAGTGCAAACATCACACCAGTGTAAACACTGCACACAAAAATGACCACGGTTCAAACACCCGAAGAGAAAAAAGAGCTGTATGGAACGCACTTCTTCCACTTCGGGGTCTGTTTTGCCGGCCAGCCGCAGAACGATCACCCCTCCCTAGCCAAGGGTTAACACACTGCTGCGGAACAGCAGAGCAGGCAAGGGCTTCCTACAGCCGCCGGGAGCCTTACGGCAACACAAGCCAAAACACGCGTCCAGACCACAAGCGGCAACAGCGCTTCCCGGGCGGGCATTGGGCCCCGCTGCCCGCAGGGACCCCTTCCCGGGACCCCGCCCCAGGCTCTCACGGCCCGGGCGACGAGGGCTGACCTCCGCCACCCCGAGCCCAGGCCGAGTCCCCCCCACGCCCCCTCGGCTGCGGTGCCCCCGGCCCGCCGAGCTCGGGGCGTTCACGCTCCTGTGCCCGGCCCCGCCCGAGCCCCGGCCCGGGACGCCCCCGGCCCCGCTCCTTCCTGGCACCGCCCCCCGCCCGCCGCCGCCTGCCGGGTCCGCCCCGCGCCGGGCAGGGCCGGCTCGCTCTACCTGCAGGTTGCCGGTGTTGGCCGCCATGGCGGAGCGGCGAGCGGGGGGAGCGGGAGGAGAGTGGCGCGGGGAGCGGGCCCGGCTGCCGCTGACGCAGCGCCCCTGCCCCGCCGCCCGCGGAACCGAAACCGCGGCCTCCGCCGCCGCTTCCGCACCGAGCGCCCAGCGCCGCTTCCGCCTCCGCTTCCGGGCACGCCCCGAGCGCCCGGCCCGCCCCCGGCCGCGGCGGAGCCCCGGGCCGCGCTCACCGCGCCGGTGTTTGGGCTTGGAGCGGGCTCGGGAGAGCATCCAGCTCAACCCCCTGCCCCGGCAGCGTCACCCGGCGCGGGTGACACGGGAACGCGTCTGGGTGGGGCTGGGAGTCTCTCCACAGGAGCTCCCTGGGCAGCCTGTCCCAGCGCTCTGCCACCCTGAACGTAAAGAAATTCTTCCTCATGCTGAGGTGGGACTGCTCCTGTTGTAGTTTACGGCCGCCGCTCCCCTCCTGTCGCTGCGCACCACCAAAAAGAGTCTGGCACCATCCTCTTGGCACCCGCCTTGGAGATATTTATATGCATTAAATAAGATCCCCTCTCACTCCTCTTTTCTCCGGATTAAACAGGCCCAATCCTGTTAGACCAGTCATGACAGAGTCATGAGCAAGTGTCACTCACCCGTGGCTCAGGTGACGTGCGGCGCTTGCAGAGCCGGGAGGAGGAAGTGACTCAACCCAGAAGGAATTCCGAACCAGTTCTGGACAGCCGGCTTGCTGTGTGCATGCAGGGACGGCTGCTAAACGAGTGCCCTATCCACCCCTCGTTCATTCCTACAGGGCAAAAAAACCCTGGCAAACGCAACTGTAAACCCCGTTCTTCCAAGTACCTCCAAGTTACCACGGTGCCGCTTTGGCTTAGTAATTGCAGTGTAACTTTTTTGATTTTATTTTGTAATAAAAGTCCGCGGAACCTTTTTGATACGGTCATTGGGCTATGTACTCTGGGCACAGGGGAAAAGGGCACATCCACAGTTCCCCCTGCACCAGGGAAGGTGAATCTCTTCGTTAAGTCATCTGGTTGGCAGTTTATTTTGGAGCGTGTCCTCACGAGTTGAGGATACTTTGGTTGAATTTTAGACATGGTCACCAACAGCTCCTCTCCTTGGATTAACTGGAAATGTGTAAAGACGTGATGTTGGAAAAACTGAGTCATGTAATCAGGCTTTGGGAGATGAGATGGTAAAAGAGAGTTTGCCACTAAAGACAACTGAAATTGGCCCAAGTGAAAGGAGAGATGATTTTTAAAGGACCCTTGTAGCTGTGTGGTCATAAGGATTCAAGGATATAAGCAGTGGTGGGGAGGCTCAAGAAAACTGGGTTAAATGTCATATATCCATTTCTTTCTTATTCCATCTTCAAAGGATGAGGCAAAACCATCCCTTTCGCTCTTTCATGGTTGATTATGCCATCGTGAAGCCTTTGGGCTACTTTTAACCTCCTTTTTATTTAAAGCAGCCTACTTCCTTGGGGTATCATTTCCTTTCTTGCTTTACCTTCTAATTCTGATTAGTGTGACAAAGTATTCTCAGATACGTTCCTGATGCTAGTAATTCTGTGCCATCTGTACCTGTGATTTTTAATTCTTTAATCTTATATTTGGGGTTTAGACCGAGGTCTAAAACAATAAGAATCTCACAGAGTATAAGGATGTATCTTCAGTCACTCTGAACTGGCTTCTGAAACTCCAGAAAAAATGACTGGTTTCTGCAAATGTGATTAAAGAAAGTAAATCAGAAAAGGCACCTCTGTCATTTACAGATAACAGGCTAAATCTTGCACTCCTTACTTAAGCCTTACTCATATAATATTCCTGCTGTAATTTGACTTTGCAGCTAGTTTTGCCTGCGGAAAGACGAGATGAATGCTGAGTAGTGACATCAAGATTATTTCTTGAGAAGCTAATGAAGTGTCATGTTAAGGGCATTACTTCAATTTGAGGGACAAGTACAGTCACATTATCTAATACTTCCCAGTGCTGAAGTTCCTGTGTTGCCATATTCTAAGCATGATTGTGTACAACCAAGTGTAATGAAAATAAAACATATTAAAGATGTTAATATGGGTATCTACTGGCCTCAGCGAAGTTCATCCCCTAACTGCCTGGGGCGTTATTGCTCACATTGCCATGGCATTACGTGGCACAGGCTCTGAGGATCCCCCGTGCTTCCTAAGGCTGAGTAAGCTGTTGTGGAGAATGCTTCCTGCTGCCGTGCCTTGGTTTGGAGGGGAGGGAGCCCAAGCCACAGTGCATGTTGCCTGGACACCTTGGACCAAGAGCAGGTGGATACGTCAATACAACCACTCATGCCTGCAGCACAAGCACAGTATCTATGATTCTCCTCCACCGTGACAGCTGAGGGGTGGCTGAGGATGACTAATGTTACCATCAGGGTGAGATTGGCATCAGCTAAATGACACGAGAGCCATGCAGGTAAGGGAAGTCACTGCCTTAGAGACCTTAACAGTGCAGAAGACAAGACAGAGAAGGCAGGAAAATATAGCCCATGTTTTCCTGTGTTTCTCTAGCTGATGAAATGATGCTGAATCTGCTTAGATCAATCTGCCCTAGGTAACAAAGGCTGTCAACACTAGCTAGTAAAATTGAGGTTGTCCAAATTCCATTGCAGCACCTCGATCCTGTTTGGTGTACACATAATGAGCTCGTGCACTTGGGACAGGACCTGCAATGGACTCATGGTGCAGCTGTGCCCTTTCTCTGTGGCAGGGAACATGCTGGGCTGAAAAGCAGGAGCACTTCAAGCCATCAGCTGTCTTGGGGAACATTTCTGCCTGTTACACAGTGCTTGTGGGAGTCCTGCTGCTGTGGTGTTCCCAGGTGGATGGCTGCCATACATAACCACTTTGAATAGCACTGAAACCACAGCAGCCTTGTGGAGGACAGCTGAGTCCTAAGAGCTCTTGTTCCTAAAGCACTCAGTGCTCTGGCTGCAGAGAGGCTGTTGTGTAGCTATGGAGCCTAGGAGGGAAAGAATTAAAGCTGTATTCAGGACCAGAAAGACTGACAACAAAACAAAACCGTGTTACATTTATGGCACTAGAGATAAGAATGAGCTTTGGGGCAAGAATTGAAGCACTGGGTTTTGAGGAGTTTGTGGTCCTCCAACTCTACCTCATCTCATGGATCTGAGGTGGATGGTGACAATATTTCCTGGCATAGTACAGTAATGGGTCTGGTTGTGCCTACCTGGGAAAAAAAAACCTTAAATTTGTCTGTTTTAAGCTAAGCTCTTCATATTTCTTAGTTATGTTAATTTGAACTCTGCTTCTGGTTTCATTTTTAAACTTGGAAATTCGAAAGATGTCAATGCTTTGAAGGCACACTGATTTCAAGTCAGATGTGCATATATACAAAATGTATTGTCTCCTGGACTAAGTTAGTTTATTCCAGGCAATGGAATGACTTAGGATGTGTATTCCTGTAGTTCATAGTGAGATTAATCCAGCACAGCATGAAAATAGTCAAAGAAAATTATTGCAGGTATAACTCAGGGCACATTTTGAAACTGTTCGCTTGATCTTTTGACAGAGCCTGTAAACAAAAACATAGCTTATTTTCTCAAGTTGTGAAATACACAGTCCACTGCTACTACTATGTTTTTTGAACAACATTTAGCATAGTGAAATTTCTACTGTTTCCATTTTCCCTACTGTTACATGAGTACCAGCAGAAATTGTCATGAATAAAAATGAAATCTGAAACAGTATTTTTTTTAACTTTTCATGTGTTATCTTCAAGGGCAATTTTGCCCTCTGTGAGCATAAGTCTGAAGGTTTCTGAGGCTTTTCTCATCTTGAACTCAGCACAGAGGGACACTCATGGGCATTCCATGTAGAGACCAGGGACAAACATTTCACCTAGGTCTTTTCTGCATAGCATTTCATTTGTTAGGTCTCGATAATTTGTTGAGATTGGATGGAATAAAATCTCTTCAGTGGTGACTTTTTGTACAGTTGGGCAGATGTAGCCTCAGAGCTGTATTGGTTGACCCATTTTCATTTAAAATACACAATTTTGCCAGCTGGAAACTGCCAGCCTTTTTACACAAATATGAGTTCAGGGGTTTTGTGCTATGCATTGTTGAGTTTGGTGCAGCAGCATTTCTTTTTTAAATTTTTTCACAGTCACAGGACTTAACAGCCTTATATAGCCCTACTCACCTCAAAGATTTTATTGCTAACAGTTTAAAAAGTGCTCCCCAGCCAATGTTTCTTTGAGTTTAGAAATGTTCAAGTTTGGACTGTGCACTTTAGATTGCTTCATATTGCCTTCATTTAAAATTTTCATGACCTGTAGAATCATTGGAATAACTTCTAAGGATATTGTAGATTCTCTCGTCACCTGGGGGTCTGTTTTAATCACTGCCAGATTTTTCAAAAATATATGCTGTAACCCAAAGAGAAATCATGGGTCTCATAAAATTGGTAGATCAGGTTCTACAACTTATGTTATGAAAATGTTCGAGCCAGCTGGTTGTCACAGCATGTGTCTCACTGTCTTAAAAAAGACACAAATCTGTGAATTGACCCAGATTCTCTTTCCGTGAATCTCCTGTGCAATAGAAAGCCTGTAGTGTTTACTGTTGCCAGAGTACCAGAAACCTGAATTGTGTTAGGCAGTGAGAAGCATAAAAGTAGTTCTGCTCCAGTAGGTCCTTTTTAAAGTATTACCAGACTCCTCTAAACAGATGACAGGGGAATAACTTTTGCCATTCCAATATACAGCAGAATAACTGAACTCGGCTGTTGTAAAACAGATTCATCTGCATGAGTAAATTTTAAAACTGATGGGCTGCCTCTGCTTCCAGACTTTATTATCATGGTAAATTCAAAGTGGCTTTTGCCTATGTGACTGTAGAGAGCAGTGTTTCCAACATAACTTAATGGCTTGTGATCTGAATGATTAGGGTGATAAAGGGAAAGAGAGCTGGTCTAGGGCCAGACTAGCTGTGAACTACTGCAGTTTAGTTTGCACTAGATTTCTGGGCTAGAATTTCCCTACTGAATCCCTGTTTATTAATCCCTAAGCCTTTTAATTAGGTCTCGTATGGAAAGGAGCAAAAACTGGATAGAGATGTCTCTTAACTTTCTCTTGATCCAAGCCACTCTTAGTAGAATAATTTTCATTTTAAGCAGGAAGCTCTTGGAACCAGACTATTATTATACCATAACCTGTCTATAGTGCTTCCACATGTACAATGCTTTCTCCACACCTTTCAATACAATTGTCTCTAGGATGTCTGTTGCTCTTTTTTACTCAAAACCCACTGAAGTCAGTAGCCACATTTGCAGTGGACTTTGAATGTTTGCCTTAGACAGACAAATAGGGAAATGTTTATATTACCATGAGTAATGACACCTTACCTTATTACATTTTTGTGTTATTAAATGTAATGCCCTACTCCTGTTATATAAATGTTAATGTTGTTGTGCTTGTAAGTTTATTAGCTTGTAATATACATGCAGTATACTCTGAATTTTTTCCACAGAGCTTAATAGGACCATTACATCTCTGAAGGACTGAGGAAAACTAGTTTTCAGTAGGCTGTTTACCTATTGCCTGGGTAAATGTAAGTGGGAAAGTAAGAAGAAAGAACTATATTATCAAGTCCTAGAACTTCCTTTTGTAGAATATGTAACTGGGCCTCACAATTTACAGCATTTTAATACTTTGGCCATCATGGGCTAATATAATATTCTTTTCTACATATTTTGTGAGGCAAGTCTTGCAGTCTTGGGTCAGTGGTCATAGGAGCTGAATCAACTGACTATGTGAGTAACTGCCTCACTTTCATGGGCACTAGGTTTGCATTTTTCATTAGCTGGAGTTTTGGTCCATTATTTGTAAATTTTAAAACTGGGAGTCAAGAGAGGTTTGCAGGTATAACTTCTTTAATTTACTGATCACACAGACAGCATGCAGGGTGTGTTTCTCCAAGTCGTGCATAAGAATCCACATGGTGGTTTGGTTGCCTTTCACCTGGAGAAGCAAGACTTAACATGTTCACCCATGTCTTAGCTGCATGCAGGGATAAACACAGACCTTTATCCTACCCTGAAAACACAAGAGGAGTAAATTCAGCCTGTGAAGTCATGCCCATTTCCAGTGAAATATTCAGCAAATATTAGTTCTAAGCTTTTGTTTTCCTTTAGTGTGCATAAATTCAGGCTGTGAACCTGCACTAAGCAAGCCTTGGAAAATACGTGTCTTCACCCAGATTAATCACACAGAGTTAATTAATTAGATTACAGAAGAAAGTGACTCATCTACTGTAAACCAGCTGTATTTTGCTACAATCTACAGATGACAATGGATTAAAAAAAGGGGCAGAAAAATCCCAAAGTCTTCTTCCCCCTTTCTCTATACTGATAACGAGGCACTTGAGGGAGTAGTACAAAAAACACAGAGCTGGAAGAGAAGCTGTGCATCAGAGTCCAAGCTTACTACGGTGAGCAGTGAAGGTGATGTAATCCCTTCCGGAATCTGCTGAATTATGAGTAAATCTAGTTTGGAATCTGAGGGAGGGAGCTGCTTGGTCCCTTAGTTTCTTTTGGGAAAGATACTTCTGCTAATTTACCGTATGTCAATGTGATTTCCTCCCTCTTTAGAGTTTCCACATTGACAAGAGCCATTTTATCCACATACAGGTTTTATTCTGCTATTTGAAGGCAGATAATTCTAAAATTTCTCCTATGCTCAGTTTGGAATTTACTGATGGATTATTATGCTGCCAATAATTCCCTAGTGAGGTCTCCCACAAATCTATAATCAAGCAGAAGAAATTGTGGATATGTAGGGAAAGCATTCTAATAGCAGCACTCCTGTGGTAAAATGATTTTGACTAAACAATACTACAGAGTGCCACTTCAAACGTTTGAAAATATCACTAAATTGAAAAACATACTGAGAAAACATGACAAATATGAGTGTGTTTGCATTTTTTTTGGGACAAACATAGGGTAGGTTATTCTGAATCATAGTTTCATCCTGGTGAAGGAAGCTGATGCTGTAACAATGGGCACCAGTGACAAAGGAAAAAGACAATTATCTTTGTCCCCATGAGATGGCACCCTGAACCAGCAGCACACACAGGGATGGGTTCAAAGTTGGGGGTTTTTTCATGTAAGGAATAGATCACAGGTGTTTTGGTGAGATGTCATTAATCCAAAGCATTGTCTCTGCTTTTGTTTCACAGAAGTTGATCTTTGTACCATTTCAGAGTAGTGTGTTGGAGTTCTTAGTTGGGTTTACATATATTAAATTCCCCTTCTATTTCAAATTCCTAGTTATATTGTGAGGCTGTTCCAAGTAGTCAGTCAAATCTGTGTCTTTATTAAGTTGATATACACAAAGCATTATGCCTATTGCTAAGTGTTGGGAACAACACCTTTAGGGGAAATAGTCAAATCTTCAACAACCTTATCTCAGCATCTCAGCATATACAGTCATTCATTTCCTATTCACCAAATTAAGAGCTTTGTTCTCACTGAAATCTGTCAGCTGTTTGGTTGCCTGTTTCAATTTTTCCCCAATTTTGAGTTTAGAAGAGCCTCACAAAAAAACCCAAAACACCAAAACCAAAATGCCCAACTCAAAAGTGAGCGCATTAAAGTATGAGAAATTAATTTCCTGTCTGTTATTAGAAGTAACCACTGGTGAGTAATATTTTTACGTCAGCAGAGATGTCTGAAGAAAACTATTTTGCTACCATATGTGTTGGTTCAGTGCGTTGCTATGTGACACCATCCTTGACATGTATTGGTGAAGATGCCTTGGGAGGGGAAAAAAAAATTGGCTCTTTGTTGCAGGTCAGTTTATGTATCTCTCAATGGAAGCATAGAGTAATGCTTTATAATTGTGTTATTTTAATTTCAAATTAACTTGTGGTCGATGTGATCTTTTACTAGCATTTCTTATGAAATGAAAAATACTTTGGCTTATTCCTGTTATTAAATAGTAATATAGACCCATGCTATGTGAAAACTATGAAAAGCTCTGCTGTGTATACTTGTTCACAGGCACTGCAGTCTTTCTTACCCTTTGAATATTTCTAATTGTGTCAAAGCTGTAGGCCACTAAATTAAAACAAAAGTGTACAAATAACCTCCTACCGCTGGTTTCCTCACAAGATCCAAAGCTTATTGGATTAGATCTCAGTCTCAAAGTAACTCAATTAGATCTTTCATCACTGAAAGCATAGAAAGAGTGCACCAGTTTTGCTCTATTCATTACTCAATCCCACTTGTAGCTGATTTCCCATGTGATCTTCTAAATATGCTGGCATTAATTGCAATCAGACATGCACTAACAGTTAGTGATTAGGGGGAAAGAAAAATAAGGACTACAGTGGATGCTTTGAGCTTCTGAAATAATTGAAATAGTTCTTCACGCTCTATTGAGCAGGAAGGGTATTTCCTCCCCCAAAATGAGCTTGCTGGAAGAGTGGGGAGAAGGCAGCTGGTGTTTTTTCCTTTCCAGCAGCATGTAGGAACAGTGTTCCTGGGAGGGAGTGGCAGGGAGAGCCAGGGGAGTGAGGACGCTGAGTAACAGGAGAGTCACCTGGTGGGTTGCATCCCTTCTGCAATGGAGTCTAGCATGCCAGTGTCTGGCATGCCGGTCCAGAGATGCAGGCACACAAATGGAACTGCTGGATCCTAGCATTCAGCAATGTCTTTGGATTTTTCCTTGAGACCTGGAAGAATGAGGACAGTTTATTTATTACTTTGCCAGTGGACTGTAATTTGTCTGTGTTAAAGGCTTCACTCTTTAGGATTCAAAGTGTTCTCTGTCACATCCCCATTGTTTCTACCTTATTCTTTTACCTTATTCTTTTACCTTATTCTTCTTACCTATTTTCTGATAGGAGGTGTCCAAATCACAAGGGGCTTGAAAGTAGTTATTATTTTTTCATAAGGAAAAATCCTGTTATTGGTTCTGGTGTTTTGTGGGGGGGGGTGGGGGGTGGGGGGTGTTGTTTGCTTTTGTTTGTTTGTTTGTTTTTTGTTTTGTTTTTTGTGGTGGTAGAAAAACAGGTCATAAGAGGTGTGAGTTGAAAACACTTGGAGATTTAACTGAACAGAACTAATTAAGTGAAAGGTAGATGAAGGACATGGGAATACTGATACAAGTAGTTGTTATTCAGTTGGACTGAGGAAGAGTGTTCATGGATACAGGGACAATTGTGCTGCTTCTTGTCCTGTACAAGCTTCAACAGCCTGAGATTTAGCACCTTCTTCCTTTTCAAGTTAGCACCTTCTGCTTTTACACATCTTCCTTGTTGGGCTGTAAGTAACACCCAGTAATATACCCACAATTCCCATATATCTGAATAAGTAGCTAGCAGGAAGTCACGTTATTTTAACACTGCCTCCAAGAGCAAGTGAGCCCAAACTGTCCATTCTTAGGGGGAGCAAATCTGCCCTGTGAGTCACTCAGGTACTGGAGCCAGTGTACTTCTTCACTTGAAGCATAACAATTGCAGCAGTAATTACTAGTTTCATGGCACCATTATCAGAATTAATTAATTTCTCAGCACTAACTAGGTCAGACTGAAGGATTCTGTACTGCTGCATAGTGCCAGATCTCAGCCATTGCAGAGCCAGTGAAGTGTAAGTGATGTTTACACAGCTCTGTCTTGGCAATGCAGAGCCCTTTGCCTTTTCCACTGTGCAGCCCTTTGAGGCACACACTTTTATCTGTATTTCCTGCCTATCAGTAAGAAGGAAATGGATCTGGTGAGTTGTGCTGTTTCTATAAAGGCAGTGTGCCTCTTGTCCACCTCCCTGCAGCTTATCCAGAAGCTCCTGAGCCACTTCACAGTGACCATACTTGTTAGACGTGGGTCAGAAAAAGGTTTGCTTCTGCAGAGATGGTAACACTTGGCTTTAGATTACCTGCAGACATCTGAGAAGAGTCTAGCAGCCAAAATTATTGTGTATTTTCATAACCATTTCTCTCACAGAAGGCTTAATTAAATACATAACAATGATGCCCCAGATGGCACAGTTTAGCCAGCTGGCCTGTATCTTATTTTAATTGCCTAAAGATATCCACACCCTGTCTTTGTTATGAATTCAGTTATGGAAAAGGATATGAATTTTAAATTTGCTGTCTGGCAGTGATGGAAGGTGAACTCCATCTGCATCACAGCAAAAAAACCCCAAACAAACAAACCAACAAACCAAAAACATTTGGGTAATAAGAGCTTAGGAGCCTTTTAGAAGGAAAAATGAGTAGGACCCGATCAGGATGCTGTGGTGTGGCCTGATTTATGCTCAAAGCAACACAGAAACGTGTCTTTCAAGAAGGAGATACCATCTCCCCAATTCCCACTGTCACCAAGGAAGTACCATGCTGGTGAAAATGCATCTTTTGGTGTCCTATCCCTTTCATTTGGGCAGTTGGGCACACCAGCACTTCAAACCTGAAAGCAAACTCAATTATCTTGCTTATGCTTTTTGTAGTCTAAAAATATGCAGGGCCACCCGGGGTTACTGAGGTATGAACCTAAGCTGTGCCTGTGGTGTGGGGCCATTTCCTCAGGGGGTCTGGGGGGCAGCCATGGCCTCCCAGGGGGTACTTGCTGGGGGTGTCTGCTGCGGGCAGCTCGGCTGCCCAGCCAGGGGATTGTGTGGAGCAGGGGTGGGACACCTCTTCCTTGATAAGGACTGCATGCCTCTTTCCAATTATAGAAAATAGACCTCGTGGGCAGCACTGGCACCTCTCCCTCTCCCTCTCCCTCTCCCTCTCCCTCTCCCTCTCCCTCTCCCTCTCCCTCTCCCTCTCCCTCTCCCTCTCCCTCTCCCTCTCCCTCTCCCTCTCCCTCTCCCTCTCCCTCTCCCTCTCCCTCTCCCTCTCCCTCTCCCTCTCCCTCTCCCTCTCCCTCTCCCTCTCCCTCTCCCTCTCCCTCTCCCTCTCCCTCTCCCTTTTTCCCACCCTGTCATGGTCACCAGTACTAACATGGGCTGTTTTACATGAACCCAGTGGTGCCCGTTCTGGAAGTGAAGGGGTGGGATTTTCTGTTCCCCTACCAGCTCTGGGGACAGCTAGCTCCAGGGAAGGCTGCTCCCCTGCAGAGGACCTGGCTGCTTATGGGAGGGAGCTTTGCTTTACAGCAACAAGATGATGTTTTCCTTTGATCATTACCTCCAGTCTGACCTTGGGCTTTTTAGGCAGCCAAACACACACATATGCCTTGTAGGCAGAGTTACGATACTGTCTTAATGGATATACAGATGCAAAGTTCCCAGCCACACACTTATACATGTTTTGGTTTTCTTCTGGAGCTCTTTTTCACGATTACAATTTTTCTGCAAATAGCAGTAATCCAATTGGAGTTTCTTGGAGTGCTGGCTTTGTTGAGAGGGTCTTTTAATGGCTCTTCAGCTCCTGCATTCGCTCCTTCTCTCGTTCTTGTCTGGTGCCTTTTGTACTGCGCTTGCTGAAGGCAACACACAGGGCTGCTCTTTCCTGCCAGAGCTTGTTGTTGTCTTCAGTGGCTGGGCAGGCAAAGACAACTCTGGTGTGAATCATTTTGCTCCTCCAATGTAGGAGTTGCCATGAAGAATGATTAAGGGAGGAAAAAAAAAGCGAGAGTGAGAGGCAGTGTGTGTGTGCACAAATTGAGGTTGGGAAAGTGGGAGTGGTGTCAATGAGTAGGCAAGTAACAGAGTCTTCTGCTCAGCAAGGTTTCAGCACGGGCAGCTGGTTCTTTGTGCTGTGCTCACTTCATTGATTCGTTTTCCAGGATTATAGCCTTGCAAAGTAAGTACAGCTTTTTTCTTTCTCTGATAGTTAAATTTATGTTGAGCTAATAGTTAACAAATCTCTTATGTGAAATGTAATTGCATAGAGAGAGTGGGATAAGGATATTTGTACAAAAAAGGTACATGTGGAAATAAAGAAGTTTTTTTGCCTTCCCAAATGACAGTGTTTTGGTTTCATTTCAAAACTGCTGCAATTGCTATGCTAGATTTCTTTCTTTTTCGAAGTTTCATTGGAAGCAGTGAATAAGATCTGGCAGGTGAGACATCAAGGGTGTTAGGAATTATTAAAATATGGTGGTTTATTGCAAATTACTATTCTCATATCAGAAAAAGCAGGTTGTGTATGATGCCATGAAAATCCTCCATGTGCCAGAGTAGGATTTAGTTTGGTTTGTAAGCCTCTGTTGGAGAGGAATATTCTCGTTTTCTGCAGAGGCGCGTACGCTCCGCTCTGTTTGTTCTGAGTTATTAACTGAGTGACTAATCCACACTTGTTTAAAGAAAGTGAAGGACAGGAGCTTAGGCTTGGCAATTACAAATTCATTTTCAGTGCGACCATTTAGTTTTGAAGAGTTCATTAGCCACTGAAGTACAACAAAGCATATTGCAGTGGCTTGTTTCCCTTTCCTTCCTGGAGTGACTTCCCCTGCTGTGTTGCTGACAGTGCTTTTTCCTCAACCATATGAGGTACTCTGGTCCCACACCAGTCTGATGTCTTGCATTCCTCAATGTCTGTTCAGAGGAAATTTTGTCCTTGTTTTTTATCCAGGAGAGTTGTCATTTCCATAGAAGAAGAAAAGGCCCACAGAAATATTTTATTTCCTTCATATCTTGTGTTTGCTGAGTAAGAACTGAAGTGGGGTCATGTTATACTCTTGATATGGTTTCAGTATTAATGCCTCACTTGTCAAATTTGCATGTAGGTTATTTCATATAATTCATTCTCTTGGAATTTTGTTTGGACCGGGGAGAATATAGCTGTAGCACCCAAAGCTCCTGAAATGTAAACCCAATGTACCCCTCAGCTCTGGATGGCCAGCACTGTCTATGCTTTATCTGCCACAGGTGTCTTCTCCTGGAAAGGCTGCTTAACGGAGACAAGAATAAAAGAGATACTTGTTCTGCTTTATTGGACAATTCCTACCATACAACTAACTTGACTTGTCAGACATTTGCACACAGATGTTCCTATTCTTGTGATTATATTCTTAAATATAAGTTATATTTAGATTTTCCCTTAGTAAGCAGATAGTAAAAAAAGCCTCTCTGTTGGTTCTTTGGGGGGGAATTTGTTGTAGTTGTTGTTGAATCCAAGAGTGACTAAGCAAAAATGGTGTCTTTTGCCAATAAGCAAGTTTAAATCAGGTTTTTCTGAACTGGTTCCATAGTGTTTCAGCTCCCTTCTGTATGTGAAAATGTTTCTTTCACACTGTGACAGTCACCGTCTTAAATTGAGTTGGGTGGATTGCAAGCTCCAAGTTCTTAGAAGATGCCCCACTGCTCCGGGCCTTTCTGGAAATGCTGACATCCTGCTTTCCTGGGAAAGGAGGGACCCAATAACAATCCGTGCAGCAGACCTTTTAAAAATTTCATTTTCAGTTTTTTGACTCCTCCCTGTCTGAGTGTTCCCTGTGATTACTGGCTGAGGAGCTACTTCTGATTTCTGAGACTGTTAATGGGCAGCTAATGGGCTTTCACTGGGAGCCTCAACCCTTCTCACTTGCCTGGAACTGGCTTTACTGGACTTTCAAGGCTTGGGGTGCTCAAGGCTTGAAAAAGATTTAAGATTTTATAATATTTAATACTGTAAATTCTTTTCAGTAATATGAATCTTAGAATCAAATTGAATCGAATTGAATCGAATCAAATAGAATAGAATTGTAATTAATAAATGGGGAATAAAAAACTGACTGACCAGCTGAAAGAGATGGTGGAATAGAGATTATTCTTTGCTATCCAGCCAATCAATCAAGGTTAAGGGTGCAACTGAGCCTTTTTTTCCCAACAAAATGTCCTGAATGGTCCTTATTTCAATTGTAACACTAAAATAAAGAAATTAGAATGGAGAGCTTTGCCACTACCAGAAAGAGTTTCACTCTCCTCCAAAGAAGCTTTGAGAGTAAAAGCAGTTACTGGATAAACAAAGGTACATGAAAAGTTTACCATGAAATACCTCTGTAAGAAACATCAGAACTTCACAAAAAATGATCCAACATGAATAGCATCACAGATACTAATGAGGTCAGAGCAGCTTTTGACTGGCATAAGGAAGACAAATTTAATTCAATTACGTAAAATTTCTTCTTTTATTTTCTTTCTCTGAATGTCTTGCAACCCAAGGAAGTGAAACACAGGTAGCACATCTACATTTCAAAGTTAACATTATGCCAGAAATGAGCAAGGGTTATGATTTAAGGGTTATAATTTAATTGGTTATTATTTCATATTGATTTTTAGCATGTAAGGAAGATCCAGAGACCTGAATAGAATAATATCATGCCAGCTAACACTAAATAATATACTGTATTAGCAAATTAATTTTTTTTCAGGTGCATGACTCATAGGATTTTTTGTATTATTTGTCTTTTTGAGGGTGGTAGATGTTTACTGAATGACGCATTCTGGGTTCCCTGGGTAATTTTCCACCAGTTCCTCAGTAAGAAATACCTGTGAAGTCAATACTTGCCCCAAGTCTTCAATTCTGGGGGGTGGTGCTGGTGTGGGGTGGGGCAGAGAGAGAGAGATTGAGCAGCAGACACAGTATAGGAGTGTAATGTGTGTTCATGTAAGAATGGTTGAGTTAATGGCAAAGATAAGGTAGGTAGCCTATGCAGGGGATTTTTTAAGACATGCACAAACACAAAAGTGCATATTTGTGATGAACAATTGCAGGGAGGCATTTTAAGGAATAATTTTATGTTTGCTTCTTTGCCCTGTTGTTCCAAGTTACTCCCTCATCAGTAGTCTGAGTCCTCCTAATTTGTTCTTGTCTTTTGCCACTGTCCTGCCTAAAGCTCTCCTCTGTTAATGTGTGTGCTGAGCCCATGGTTGCTGGCAAGCTCGACTTCTCTGGTAATTAGTTGCTTTCATGCCTGAGAAATTGTGTCTACGTGAACAAGGTGGATGGTTACAGTGCTAGGCTGGCACTTGGTCCTCTCTTTACACCCATATGATCTCTGAGACATTTCCTGAACCTCGTTGTGACATCAGCTTGAGGTCTGCTGATGCTGTAAAATGGAATCTCTCATGGAAAATTTCTCTTTACCAAGCAGCTGCCAGAGTACTGGAACAGAGACAAGTCCAGCCACACCCATTCTGAATTCTGAGTCTGAGAAAACCTCTGGATGTTGCAAAGTATACTCGTCTGTATTTTCATGTGGGGATAAGTTTCTCCAGTGAAATGTTCAATGTTTGCTGTCTTCAAGACAAATTCTTTTTCTTGATTTTTTTTCTTCCCCCAGTGGGAGGAGATTTGTTAGCAAACAGTTTGTTGCTAATACCAACAGTCAGAACATTTTGCAAGAGTGCAGGGCTGGTTAGGTGGGCTTTTCAAATGCTGACCTAAAAAGCCTTGGTTTAATGCTGGTATATCTTTTTTAAACTTGATTAAATGCAGTGCATTTGACTAACCTTTTATACTGCATCTTTTAGCCCAAAACAAACTAGTTGTCAAGTAAAACAATTGACTTACCTAGTAGATCTAAGAACATGTATTAGTTAATTAAAATAAAAATAAAGACATTTATTTTGTAAAAGGCCTTCTGTAGTCAAACAGGTCTCATGAGTAAATCAAAGTGTTTTCTCTACCGTGTTGTGGGCAAGTTACATGCCTGTTCTGTTACTCCCACAAAAAATACTTATAAAAATTTATAACTACCACAAATTATTTGGAAGTCATTACTACTGTCAAGAACCACAGCTGCTCTAGAGACACTCTAGAGCAATGGTGTCAGATGTTCAGCTACATATGTGCAGCATAACACATGCAAGAATTTCCATTTCCTTTCTGTCTCTGTCAGTAGCTTTGATGGAGCTGTTCCGCACCCATTTTAACAGTTTCCCTTTTTTTAGGGATACATGGTATTGGGGGCATAGCAAGTGTGAAATTCATTATGCCAAAGGGGTCATCTTCTGTGTGATTGCTGGTCTAAAGCCAGACTTGTGCTATTGACTGAAATTCTGGGGTTCATCCTTCTTGGCTTGAATCTACACAAATGTGCTTAGACTAAAGTGCAACTTTGGGTATGTGAAAGCAGCCTGGAAAATGGGAATAGTCTCTCTGGCTTTCCCAAAGCATGGTAAGCAACAACTGTGCCTTGCCTTTCCTGACTGCACAGGTCTGTGGCAACTGCAGTTCCTGAGAGTGGCTAGGAAAATCTTTGAGTTAAAAGTAAGTGGTAAGTGATGGGTGGGCACACAGTGGTATTTTTTATGTTTCTATAATAATCTCAATGTACAGGACCAGGAGCTTTATGGAGACTTCTAGCAAGGCCAGGGATAATGGGGAATCAACCCTGAGAGGACGGACATGCACCAAAGCTAAAGGTCTAATGGACAATTAGCCATGAAGAAAGAGAGGGAGAAGTTGTGAGACCATTAAAGACCTGCCTGAGAGCCAGGAGAGCCCAGAGCATAGGTGGATTACCTTCTGAGTTGGCACATTTTAAGAGTATCAATTAAAAACAGATTAAATTCATATGTGTTCTAATTTGACTCAGTGTGTGTGGGCCATCCTGACCCACATAGATTTTCTCAAGTGCTTCTGATAATACTGGCTCTACATAACAGATGGCATTGCCCGCTGTCACTTGAACATGATGGCTATTTCTCCTCTCCCTCTCCCTCTCCCTCTCCCTCTCCCTCTCCCTCTCCCTCTCCCTCTCCCTCTCCCTCTCCCTCTCCCTCCCTTTTTCAGTGCTCTGACCCATCCCCACCACAGCAGGAACTAGAATCACAACCTGAGTCATCTCTCTTTTCCCTTTTCCATTTCAGGATGACAATGGATGCTCTGCAACTAGCTAACACTGCCTTTGCAGTTGATATGTTCAAAAAGCTGTGTGAGAAGGACAAAACAGCCAACATTATTTTTTCCCCACTGTGTACCTCAACGTCTCTGGCTCTGGCATACAAAGCTACGAAAGGTGATACTGCAGACCAGATGAAACAGGTAAGCTGTCAGCAACCTGTTCTGTGGCTGCAAAATTATATGGCTGTTGTAGGTGTCTTTCTTAATAACTCTTGTTAACTGCAAAGAGGAGGTGGATGCAGTAGAAGGGACAGAATTTCATCCACATTTCTCCTTACAAGCAGCACTTGATGTTCAAGGGGTTTCCAGCATGATGATCCAGTATGGCAGTCATGATTCAATCAGTTTGTGGAGCTCACCCTGTGGTGCAGGGAGTCAGCTCTCCAGCCTTGTCTGCTGCCTCTGTGTAAGCAGAGATTGAGCTGGATCCTTTTTATCCCAGTGAGGGTCCCCATGGGTTCTGCAGTTACCTAAAGGTGCATGAAATGCAAATTAAGTATGCATTTGTACGCTGATTATCACCTGGCTCTGAAAGTTTCTCTCCATATTTGAATGTATTTTCCCTCCTTTGGAAATTCCTCCAAATTGTAGTTTCTCATTCACTGAAAGTACCCCTGAGCACAGCCTTCTGTGCCCCTACTTATGCCACAGATTACAGGGAGCCCTGTGCTGCTCACAGAGCAACATGTCCATGAAAATCATAGAATCCTAGAATGGTTTCTGTGGGAAGGGACCTTAAATCCCCTTGCCACAGGCAGGGAAATCTTCCACTAGACCAGGTTGCTCCAGATCCTACCCAACCTGGCTTTGAAGACTTTCAGGGATGGATCTTGTAAGCACTGCACATTTTTCCAAGCGGTATTTAAGAAAAAAAACAAAATTAAAATTAAAATTTAAATGGTACCCTGAAGCTCCCTCACCATTTCAAAATTCAAATGTTGTCTTTCTGATGGGAAAGTTAAAAATATCACCCTGCCCTTATTTTGTTTTCACTTGTGTCTGCAATTTGCTTTGAACCATTCCATAATAACAAGTTAACCTGCACATCCACAAGTGGAGCTCTGTTACACAAGCACACTTGTGTTTCATATTTCTCTAGTGGTATTTAAAAAGTGCTGACTACAGATGCTGAGGAGAGCTTGGTATGCTTTTAAGTGTAATATCTCCTATTTTCCGTGTCTGTTCTAGCTTCTGCCTTCCCCTGAGTTTGTGCTTGGGTTTTAAACACTAGGTACAAAAGGAGCCAGATGGGCACCTGTAGTCTGGAACATCAGCCAACAAACTTGTGCCAATAATTCTCCTGAGTAGAGAAGCTGCAGTAGCTTTCTCCTCCAACCTAGTTCCCAGGCACAGAAGCTTTCTGTACTTAACATGCAAAGAAATAAAACTGTTGGAGGAGAAGGAAAAAAAGCTGAGATAGTTGTTTCTAAGGAAATGGATTTGGAGTTTGGCTATGAGAGCTGTGCTGCTGCTGTGTTGGGAGTTTATTGCCTTCTGCTCCCACTTAGCAAGGGTAGGGGAGAACATGGAAGGGTGACTAAGGCAGAGCAGCAATTTTGTCTGTGAAAAGAAGGTCTCAGGTGCCTGCTGTGCCTCATAAGGGAATTTGAGGAAGATGAGGAGAGTTGGACAGGCTTCCTGTAATAAAACAGCCACCATCAAAGATCCTGTAATAAGTAAGCATTAAAAGCTTAATTCATATTTATAGGGTTATTTTCAAACAAAGGCTTTATTACCCCAGTATTTCCTAGAACTGGACTTGTCATTCCCAGGAGTTGGGAGGTGGCCATGTGTGGGTCAGCAGCCCTACCCACGGTTCTACTGTGTCTACAAAACCAAACACAGTTATCTTTATCTGATCAGTTTTTGCTGAAATTCATGTGATGTCATGTATTAGTCAAAGCACTCAGAAAACTTGATGATCTGGCAAGAATTTTAAGGTTGTAGCCCACTTCTAGAAAGGAGATTATCTGGGATCCTCACATATCTGTCTTAAAAATTTCAGGATTTTGGATGGGAATGTAAGTTTAGCAAAAACATTATGACTCCATGCTATGGAGTTTTAGTAAGTCTCATCACCATCATGAATGGCTCTATTGGTTTCTTTGGATTTCTCAGGAAAGAAATGCATTTGGTGAAAGTCCTGGTAGGATCAGGTTTTTAGATTTATGTTAGCATGTCAAAACATAAATGATTTTTGAGTAACAATGAGAGGCTGCATCATTACCTTAAATACAAAAAGCAACAGCTGTGGTCACAAGCTAGTATTATTTTTTGCTTAGCTGGTAGGAATGTTTAGATGATGATGATGATGATAATAATAATAATAGATGCTTAGAGTTTTGACATTTTGATTTAACAGGTGCTCCATTTACAAGATGTCAAAGATGTTTCTTTTGGGTTTCAAACAATAACTTCAGATGTTTCCAAACTCAGCTCTTTCTTTGCACTGAAAATGGTCAAACGGCTCTTTGTAGACAAGTCCCTCAATCCTACCACAGTAAGTACTGCAGGAGAACTCTGGTGTTGTGAATTGTTTGGGCATCATCTTGATGGATTATGGTGTCAGACTGCAATGTTATTTAAAATTAATTCTGGTACTTTTGGCTGTTGGTTGACTGAACTCAAATGATAAAGCATCATATTGTCTGCTGTTATAAAGGTTTGTAGGAGGATGCATGAGTCTGCTACATGACTCCAAGCTGTGCAACTCTTACAACACTTTAAATTCTTTCATTAATATGCTTTGGGTCAGTAGCAAGTTTGGTTTTGAATGCAACGTAACTTCTATGCCACATCAAAGCCTTTGCATTGCAAGTATGAGTGAAAATGAGTGTAAAAAATTGGTGGTGCAAGTGTGTGTCCAGTTCACACACCCAAGTAATTACTGCATAGGCTTCAGTTTTCTTAATCTGCCTGACAAGGCAAAAGCCTGACCATTGAAGCAATACAAGTGAAGAAAGTGGTGTTTGGCCTTTTAACCTATGAACTTTGCAATAAACTGAGAAGAATGTTCTGTCTGTTGGTTTTTTCCCCCCAAAGCTGTCTTTGAGTAGAGTCCCAAGCAAGGATAACATCAGCTTAAAAAAGGTGTTTCAGGAAACTCAGCATGCTGCAGTGATGCTGTGATCAGTTCAGCCTCTGCTACAGCAAAGGCCAGGACCAGGAGCAAAAAGTGTCTTATCTGGTGAGGACAGATGTGATGGGAGCAGACTGTGGCCTCTATCTCAGTCTTGCCCAGGCCTGGACTGAGGGTTGTTTTATCCTGTAAACTCTGGCAACATGGTCATTCCTGCAATAGCAAAGTTACTTAACTGCTGATGTAACACCACTGGTCTGAGGACGACCTTGGGAGTGATGTGCTGGATGCAAGTGTACTTCCTTGTGGTCTCCTCCAGTTATTTAATAGCTTTCCTCAAATAATAATGAACTCCTGAACTAACCAATGGCACTTAACCAAGCACGACTTCGGTCACTTGTGTCTTCCAGGACTTTGTCAATTCCACAAAGAGACCTTTTCCATCTGAACTGGAATTAGTGGAGTTCAAAGAAAAAACTGAGGAAACGCGAGAAAAGATCAACAAATCCCTTTCAGAGCTGACTGATGGTGGGTACAGCTTAACCTTGGGGATGCTGTTTGCCTCTTTGGGGAAAGATCTTTATGCTTGTGACACCTCTTCAGGAGTAAATACATAGTGAAAGAAGACTAGGTCTGCTATTTGGATTCATGAGGATTAGCAGCACTGACTTCACTGCTGCAGCACTTCTGAAGGTGGAAATGTGAGACTGACCTTGCATTAGCCTTGAGGAAAGCTGCTCACATTTGACTCCAGCAGGATAGTTTGGGAGAATAACAGGTCCTGGCTGTGGAGCATCACAACATGTAAAACCAAAACATCGAGCCCTCTAATTCCTTCAAAAGCTTCATTGTAATGGGAAGTACTTGTTGGACTCTGAGTTCCAGGCTGTGAATTAATATCTCAGCTGCTTTAGTCAGCCAGAGTGCCACAAGCAGGTGTGGGTCTCTCATGTGCTGTCTTGTGGAGGCGCCGGCAGAGGTGGCCCAGGGGTTGGTTGCCACCAGTTGCCCTCGTGTGGTGCAAGTATGGAAACGCCGTGCACCGGTCTGGTCCTTCCAGGCTGGCGCAGCTGCCCGTGGGGAGGCACCTCGCCCTGCCTGTGCGGCTCCAAGACACGACTTGCCTTCCCAGTGCTCTGAATTCAGGGTCATTTATGGCAGTGCTGAACTCTTTAGGAGTCTCTAGCTATTTGGATATTAACTGTAATTAGAGCAGCATTTTTTGTTAACCAGGTTATTTTGTTCTTGTGTATCAACCTAGAAAAGAGTAGCTGCTAATTTGAAACTTCCCTTCAAGTCTTGCTCTCCAAATGACAAAGTGTTTTTTCACTTAAACCTGTTGAATTTCACTGAAAACTCAGCACCTTCTTTAAGCTACTGAACAAAACCAGGAGGTGTAGTTTTGATTGCATGTGACATAAACCAACACAACATATCATTTGGAAGATCTGCCTTGATCCCAAACCCCACATCAAAAATTAAGCTGCAATTTTAAGTAAGTGCTCTTTTTGAAATTTTCCATTAGAAAGAAAATCTTTGATCTGTGAGATGCAGGACACAAATGTGTTTAGTTCAGGGAAATGTTACCATATTCACTTAAAGAAATTGATATACTGCTAATGTATTGTTGTTTTAACAACCATCTTAAACTTATTCACAGGGAAAATGGAGAATGTTTTGAAAGAGGATAGTGTAAGTGACCAGACTCAGATCCTTCTTGTTAACGCAGCTTATTTTGTCACAAACTGGATGAAGAAGTTCCCAGAGGCAGAGATCAAAGAATGTCCTTTTAAAGTCAACAAGGTATGTTCTGGGAGGAGAAAAAAAAAAAAAAAAAAAAAAAAAAAAAAAAAAAAAAAAAAAAAAAAAAAAAAAAAAGTAGTTTCCTCTCAGGAAAATGAGCCAAGGAAATCCCAATAAGAGAAAATGAGAAATACTTGTTACCATGGAATTCTTAGACTCTGTCTAGCGTTACACAGTGTTGCAAGGGTCTCAGACTGTCCTGGGAGTATGTTTAGAAAACATGAACTGAGTGTAAGTGGTCAGAAGCAGCCATCGTCTGCAAGGAGATGCAAATTCTCATGGGCAGCTTTTTCCAAGAGATTGGAAGGTTGCAGGTACCAGAGGATGCATCCAAAAACCAGCAGAGGTGAAGCACATTGCATTTTTGAGCTGGTGAAACGTGAACAGTTGTGTCACCTCTTTGAGTACATGCCTTAGGTGCCTGGCCCTGTGTTTTCCTCTTCAGAGATGCCATCCTATCAGTTTCCCTCTTTCCAGTCAGGCTCAGGACTGCAGCCCTCTGCATGTCAGTCCTGCTCAGCCATGAGGTCCGAGTGCGAGCAGCACCTGTGGCTGGTGCATTCAGGAGCCTGTGACCAGCAATATTGTAATCAGATAACTTACAGCCCAGATACAAAGCTGCAGAACATTTATAAGATAAAGAGATTATATTCCAAATATACACACACATACATGTAGAGATGCATAAGCAAAGTTGTAGTTTTAGGTTCACTGAAAATATTCATAAATTACCTCATCAGCCAATAGCTCCAGCTAAAAAAGTTTTTAAAGTCACACAATCAACACTAAATTTTTTAAGTGAAACATGTCAAGATTTTTTCCCCCTAAAGTAACATTTTTCTACTGAATTTTAATTTTGAACATTTTTATGTGGACAGAACAGTTTTAAAATCTTCCCTATGAAATTGTTTTGTTTTGCTCCACTCTGTTCTGTTTAGTTTCATTCAAAAGCAAAGACTTAGAGATTTAGGTAAGCCTGAAATTTCTTCTGGTTATCTTTCTACTCCTGAACCAAAACATCAATTATTGTTATGAACAGCTTGACCTTCACTGTTGAGCTGTGCTCAGTGCTTGACCCTTGCTAGCATTACGTAGACAGTGTAGTTGGTAGCACTCAGTAAAAAGGCATGAAGGGCCACCAATATTAGATAAACTGCTCTTTTAAGGCACATCCCCCATATGTTGCTATTGTATTAAGTAGAATTCCGTTCCACTTTTCTTTGGAAAGCTGCCTGCTGTAAAAAGCCAACAGTGTCTCTCGCTGCTGCTTTCATTACCTATGAAAGCCAACAAATTCTCTGTTGGTAACTCAATGTGCCCCTTTCATGCAAGCTTACAAGCTTTCCTCTGTCACCGTCTTATCCGTGAAGGAAAAGGAATGATAGATTGTTTCCTGTATGTTTTGCAGACTGAAACTAAACCAGTGCAGATGATGAATCTGGAGGCTACTTTTTGCCTGGGCTATGTGAAAGATTTAAACGTTGCCATCCTTGAGCTCCCATGCCTTAACAAACATATAAGCATGCTCATTCTCCTGCCCAAAGAGATTGAAGATGAGACCACTGGCTTGGAGAAGGTGAGAGAAAAAAAATTGGAATTGCTATGATACTTTCCTTGGAAACAGCCCATATAATGCCATATGTTTATGGAGGGTCTTTGTTCTTTAGAAGCAATGCATAAGGAACCAAAAAGTAACTTTCATGTGAATTTACCATCTCATTCTGCCTCTCTGTTCCTCCTCTCATATTTGTGGCTTCATTGTTTTCACTGTGTCCAGCGTGAGGTTGTAAATGAGGCTTTGCTCTAGAAAGGGAGTGCTCAGAAGACAGTGTAAAATGCAAAAGGTGCCCTTATTTCTGGTATCCTTAATTTTTTTTCAACTGACATGTGTCCATGATGTATTTTACTAAAGTCATACACTTCTCCCAATTTTAATTTTGAGCAGAGGTGCCTGCAAATGAGCCATTTTTATTACAATTGCGCATAAATGTGAAAATTATCAAGCCATTTTCTGAAGATCAGCAGTTTCTTATGTCATTTCTCTATGAAAATTTTATGACATAATTCCACCCCTCTTCAAAATTTATTAAGGATTAAGTAATTAATAATATTAATTAAAAGTCATAAATTAAAAGTTGCTTAAGGATTAAAAGACTGATGATCACTCAAGTCTCCATTGTAATTTGCTGCAACTGGCAAAAATCTTTAAAGGTAGGAAGAATCTGTCTTTGCAGCTGAAAGATACTTTCATATGTTGGAGTAAATTACAGAACACACCTATCATAAAACACAAGTGAGGCCTTTCCTGATATCAATTTATTTTGGCGCCACACTCTGCCTCTTCCCTTTCCAGTTTAAAAAAACTTGCTTGAACAGCTGCATGTTTGATTGAGATCAGGCTCTGGATTTGGATTTTGTGTCCCAAATACCAGCAATTTCATGACTCTGTAGGGTCAGGAATAAAGACTTTTGGATCTCTGCCAGTTGGCCAGGTGTAACGTGGGTAGGAATTGTCTTCCTCAGGTTCCTTCGTATGGCTGTTGAGGTGATTGCTTATCAAAAGCTTGCCAGAGCATGCACATGCAGAGGAGTTCCTCCAGAGGCCTGTCCTATGGATTAAATCGTACGGGAATCAATATAACTGAGAGCATGTTAAGCCTGAATGCTATGGTTGTGAATTCAGATACAAAAATTGCCTTTGGACTTAATTTTTTGGAGGCTTGATAGGAGTGAGGAGTTCAGGAATGGTCTTTTATTTTTTCTCCTTTCACTTTCCTTGGACTGCTCACTAATTTCCTTTTTTCGTTTATGTTTTCAGCTGGAAAAGGCACTGACCCCTGAGACATTATTACAGTGGACGAATCCCAGCATGATGGCCAACACTAAAGTGAATGTATTTCTTCCAAAGTTTAGTGTGGAAGGTGACTATGACCTGAAGCCACTTCTGGAAAGCCTGGGAATGACAAATATCTTCAACGAAAGTGCATCAGATTTCTCTGAGATGTGTGAGACAAAAGGTGTGGTTGTGTCAAAGATCATCCATAAAGTCTCCTTGGAAGTAAATGAACAAGGTGGCGACTCCCGAGAGGTACCAGGATATCGGATTCTGCAGCACAAAGATGAATTTAAAGCTGATCATCCATTTATCTTTTTGTTTAGACACAACAAAACTCGCAATGTGATTCTTTCAGGCCGATTCTGTTCTCCTTAAGCGAGGCATGTTCATTACAAAAGAGCACAATTACATTTGTGGTGGTGCACGCTCCTGTAAAGCTTTTCTTCCTGACTATCACCTTGGAAAGGAAATCTTAGAGGTTCATATATTGGCTGAGTAAAACAATGTACTCTACATATGCAGCAGAACTAGTTTCTCTCCTTTTGTTTCCTCCCCTTTGGCGGAATAGTTTCCACTGTGAAGAACACATTGTATTTTATTGAGAAGTATCCCAGCTTCAGCAACAAGAACATTTGGTTCCTCTGTGATACTTTTTTCCCCAAATGAACTGAACTGACAGCCTGATTTAAGATAGCCCAGGAGCTGGAAAGGGCTCTAGGAGGAAGACCTGCATTCCTGCTCTCTAGTGAAACCTCTCTCCCTCGTGACTCACACTCCCTGGATTCCTAATGCCCAAAAGGGGAAATGTGGACACACGGTATAGCTCTCTGCCTGTACCTGGCCACACTCTGGTGGTCCAGGGTGCCCTACCAGACCCTGCAGCACCCAGTGAAGCAGTGCACAAGTTCTGCAGCATAGCTACAACAGTTCAGGCTGGCACCAAAATTTGCATCTGTGAAAGAGCAGCTGCACTGAGGCCTATGGACACCAGAGGCAAAAATCAAGGGGACAGTATGTGTCCCCAGAAGACTCTTCAGCATGAAGTTCTAGACTGGGGAGGTTGAACTCTGCTGTGTGGCCTTCTTTGACTCATTCCCTTCAGACATGGAAGATGGGACAAGTTCACTGCAGCTACGAGGAACCTTGTTGTATATATCCCAAGGAAAAGAACATTATGCAAATCAAGGATAGAAGACAGTTGGATTAATACTGGAAGTGCTACACTTTCCATGCACAGATTATCTGCCATTTCCAGCTCTGGATTTAGCATTAAGGAAACTCCTTACAGTTACTTAATGTCTAAAGCACAAGAAAGAAATAAGGACTTCAACTTCAGAGAAATTAACATTGTAATTACTAGTCTTCAAATTCCACATGAGATTATGGTAATCAGATTTAATTTCTATCTAAAGACTGCCTGCTGCATATGTTCAGTACTCATTTGCCTAATTACTGTTCAGAATAAAGCACTATAAAACCTGTGTCAAATGTACAATACCTCTAGCATCAGTCTCTGTGTTCACTGACTGTGTCAGTGTTCATGCCTGACTTTCAGTAAATTATAAGAATTGAAATAAGCAGATTCACTTAGGCCACAAAGTCAAAATAACAAAAAAAAGGAACTAAGTGAATGTTTGGATCTCCCTTCTGTGCCACATGATGATAGTTCCCAGTAAGGACTATGTTACTAGGTGGTCAGGATACATACAGAATTCAATTATGTATCCTCAAAAGATGGAAGCATTTTACTTGAGAAATCCACTTGGTGCCTGAGGTCTGAAAGAAAAAGGAAAGACATCTGTAAATGAGAACATGCAACAACCCCTAATATGCGTAGTTTCAACACCAGAGCACTGGTTCTTGTGAATTTAGAGATGGGAGTTCTGTTTTGATTCTTGAGAAGCCTTTAGTCACAATAATTCAGTAGTCTCCTCTGAGGACCTTTAATAGTTTCTAATGCATTTTAATGCCAGAGGGTTAATTGGGGCTTTGGCTCATATTTTTGAGGGTTTAAGGAGACTAACTTGGATTAAAAACAATGGGAAGTGAGATCCTGCAGATCTCTGGGGGTTTTTGCTGATATGCATTGGATGTTTTGACACAAAGATAGTGGTCAGAAAAATAAAAAATACAACAATTAATGTGACCCTGTCTGAGAAGGACTTAGATGCAAAGATCTTTACTGGCTCAGCTTCAGTGATACCTGAATGATTGAGAATGATTGATACACCCCATGATTGTCTCATCTGCTCAGGGGGGTCAGATGTATCCAGGGCTGTTGTCACTGTGGCTTACACTGGTTCTGCTGTAGGAGGTGGGTCAGGACATTGTGCATGGGGTTGATTACTAAGCAGCTGCACAGGCAGTCCGTGCATAGAGAACAGGGACTGGTTGCCTCTGTCTGTGCAGTTTGTGTTTGGGCACTGACTCTTTGTCAGGTGGTTCCACTTGTCCAGCAGGACATTCCACACTTACTGCTACAGCTCTGCTGACCTGCTAGACTGATGAAAACCTCTGGCAGATTGTCTCAACCCATTTTTCCTTCCTGGATGAGATTTCCTAAAGGAGAAAAACTCAGACATCACTTTCTCAACTTTTTCAGGTTCTGAAAACATTCCAGTTCAGGAGCCAGTCTTCATTCAATGGAGGCTGTAGTCTGTTTAAATGCTGATCAGAGCATTTGGCATATCCCGACAAATTTATGACAGCATTCTTCTTGTGATAGCTTGGCCAGGAAGGGTTATGCCATGAAAGCAGAAACACTGCTTCAGGGTGGGGCCCATCTTTCTCCACCTCCTGACTCATTCCAAGGTATCCCAGCCTGTGCAAGGCAAGCAGATGTTAGAGATACAAAGCTGTCTTGGCCCCCATAAAGAAAACCCTCTTGCTGATCATTTATGAACAGGGTGGCTTGCCCATGAAAACCTCAGGTTCATTTTTCATTTCTGCCTCTTTGCCAGTCCCAGTGAGAAGCTTTTCCACCTGGCAGCATGTGAGGGAGAAGTATCCACAAGGCTGTTGCTGCTGTGAGAAACCATGTTGCAGAGTACTGTTTTCATCCTCCCCATTGCTGGCCTCTGGGCCTTGGGCAAGAAATTGCACGGGAGGACATGGGAAAACGCGTGTGGGAGTTTGTGTGTAGGAACCCTTGCGTGCTGGGAGGTGTTGGTTACAATGCAGAGAGTGAGCATAGCTGAGGGCTTGCTCAGGTTGACAAGGTGCTCCACCTCACCTTTCAACAGGGCATTACTATCCAGCGAGGGATGATGCCCCGATGGAAAACAGCAAGCTGTGGCTGGCTTTGGCAGGCAGCTGCAAACTGCAGGGTTGTGTGCCTGCCCACCTCATCGCTTGCTCACCTGCACTGCCTGCTCCTTATCCTCAGCATTTGGTTAGGAGGCGACACATCTTAACGTCTTGTGGTAGCAAAAGAGGTTTGTGGGGAAGGTCTGAAACTTGAAAAATGCAGCTTAGTGCAAATTGGCCCCACTGGAAAGACAGTACATTTTTGTGAGTATACTATCCTAAGGGACTAGAAAAGACAGAATTTGCACCTACGTTGACATTTCCTGAGGCAAAGCAGTTAAGTGGATGTCAGGGAAGCTCTGAGGGAATATATGACAGAGCAAGCAAAATAAATCAGCGGAGGAATGATGTCAATATAGGAGGAGGAGAGAAAGCACAGAAATTAGAAGAAGTCCTGCAAGATACTCAAAAATATTTAGGTTGTCACTGAAAAGAAGCTTGGACTAGAAAAGCATCAGAAGACACTTGGTAAGGCAATGTTCTTAAATAAATAAATTTAAAAATAGAGAAAGAAAGAACTGAGAAGGAAGACTAAGGAGCACTACAGAAATGTGCAGGAAGAAAAACCAGAAACCAGAAAGTGAATGGCAAATGGAAGAAAGAAAGCAAGGAAAAGAACAGAGGTAATGAGAATGGTCATTTTAGGTATCTTGTATTGCCTATGGATTCCTGTTTTCGGATGGGTACTGGAGCACTGGGGCTTGGCCAGCTGGGCTGAGACCTTGGCATAGGAGTGGGGAACAGCAAAGGTGGATGGTGCTGTGCCTAAAGAAGAGGGTGGTCCAGCTTCCACACTAGAAGGAAAGTGTGGGTAGGGAAAGATGGTGCCAGAGGCCTTCTTTCTCTTTCCTGCTTACCACTTTTGATCACATAAGTATCCTATGAATCCAAAGCCAGTTTTATGCTTTGTAGGAAGAAAGAAGAGGTGAGAAAGAGAAGACATAAAATTTTTGGTGTTGCAAAGCCACATACAACCCTAGTTTAGCTCTGATCTCTGAGTCCAGCTGCCATAACCCAGTGTTGCAGCTGAGTTCAGTGGTACTGATTAGAGATCAAACACTGTGCTAGTGCAGCTCTGTGCTTCCCATCTCTTTACTTCCTTTTCATTTTATGTTGAGACTTAACCTCAGTGATCAACCAATCCTGGCTTTCTTTTACTCTTAACTCCAGCGATTTAATACCCCCTGGCTGGGGATTCCTGTTACAGTTCGAGGAAATATTTCTTCCCTTCTTTAATTAAGCTCCTTCCATGCACATAAAGCCAACTCCTTACCTGAGAGGGAGAGATGGCTGCAGGCAACATAAAGCTCATGCATTTCCCATTCATTTGCTCTATATCTGCAAGCAAGCTCAGCTCCAAATGATCTTGGCATGAACTCTGCACACACCTTTGTCCAGGCCAGACCCCGTCAAAATTTGAAAGGGACAAAGCACACCAGTGCAGTTATTGGTCTTCTTAGGGTTAATGACCAGTTTTCCAGCTGAGAGTGACTTGGCATTGCAATCAGGAGATGTTGCCAGCAGATATTGCCTGCCAGACTTGTTGGGCAGCTTGAGAGAAATGCTAATAGCATATTGCTAGATATAGGTTTCCCATTCTTCTGTGGGGAAACTTCATGGTGATGGCATTTGTTTTAAACAGCAAGATGCTGCTATCAGCAATCATTGGTTAGAGGCTGAACTTTCCCACAAGAGAGTGGGAGATTTTTTAATACAGTATTCACAGGAACGTGCTCCAGAACTCAGCTGTTGTCGTCTTCATTTAACCTCTTCAGGCAAGAAGGTAAAAATTCTATGTTGTTTTGTTGTTTTCTTTTTTCCAAAATAACTGTGATTTTTTTTCCTGATCCAAAGTACTCTACAGGCTGGTAAAGTAAACATCATTTTTACATGTTGGGCAGAGAGAGAGATGCCTTTACAGGCTGCAGGCAGTAAAACACACTGCTAAAATTCAGGTGGCTGAAGAGCTCACACAAGGAGAACTGGTCTTCAGTGGGACAAGAATGAGGATTGTAGAGACACATCTAAAGATTCTTGCCTAAGTTTCACAGGCTTCTGAATCTGAAATTTCCCCCAAACCTCTCTGTCCACCCAGTAAAGTCTAATTGCCACAAGACTGATGAGCACAGTGGCTTGTACAAGAAAGTAGATACTTTTCTGCCTGTATCTCCAGAAGGGCTGAAGGACAGGCTCTTTTAGAGCACCTCTACTCACTCTGGTAGAAACAGGACTCACGTAAAGTGATGGTGCTGATGACCTGGGCAACCTGAGCCACAGGATGAGAGATACAGCTTAATTTGCCTTCTTTACTCACATTTCCATGACACAGGAAAAAGCCTTGAAATTTTCACTAGATGAGAGAGAGGGCTTGCAGTTCTTTGTGTTCTAAGGCATTCCCCTATTACATTGATCCCCACTACCAGGGAAGTTGTTTATGTTCTTAAACAATGACACTATAAAAGAGAAAGGGTGGAGTGGTATTCAGATTTTGTTTTGTTAATGGGGGTGCTAGTCTTTGCCATTAAAATATGAGCTCCTGGGTTTGGCAATGCTGTTTAGAAGATTGCAGAGAAGCCTGTGCAGCTGCACACAGGCACAGCAAATAACTTGTCACTGTGCAGCCTGTAACAGGTCAATGCACATCCATGTCTGTTTATGCAGAATTTACTGGCCTAGAAAGAGGAATAGAAGATACCATAGGGGCTGATGCTAACAAGAGCAGAGAGAAAAAGGCTTTCTGGCATAAAAGTAGCATCCTGAGAGGCTAGGTTGTGTGGAAAATTAACTTGGCACCATTTTGCTTGAAAAGCTGCTTTGTGCTGAAATGTATTGGTTTTTAATTTAAAGCATGTGTTGTGGCACTTAGGGATGATCAGAAATGTTATGTTGTAGGAAATGTAATTTTTCTTATGTGCTGTTTGTCCCTTTCACTCCATATCAGTACAGAAACACTTGGAAACATATTTTTGTATGAATGGTCATGAAAAATAAGAAAGTAGCTTCTACCAACTTTCATGTGAGGAGTCATGTAAGCACTATCTGTCATGTTGTCTTTTTCTAGGATAGACCATGTAATTTCTGCCAATTCTATTTTCTTCTGTGCATGAGAAATGAATGTATATTAAGGCACCTTAATGGGATGCAGATTGAATAAGTAAAACATGCAATGGGAATTATCATGTGGCATCAGGCAAAACAGGTTCCTTCTTACTTAACTTGAATGAAATACAGAATTACCTTAACAGCAAGGCTACAGATCTCTTACCTTCTCCACCCTATTTACTGCCTCCTCCTGTTGACTGAATAACATAATCTAATACAACCATTAATTATGACAGCTTTCAGCACAAGTTTCTTTATTCTTTGATAGTTTTTGTTTTGATTTCATCTAACCTTAGCCAAAACCAAACTAATAAGAGAGAACAGATCATGAATAGTTATAGAAAAGGAGTGTTCATCATTTCACAGAGCCATGGAGGAAGTTTGTAATTTTTACGAGGTCTGTGGTATGCAGTGGTTCCTTCTGAAGGAAGCTGTTTTCCTGGGTAGCTTCTTGCTCACTTCATACTGCAGTGCCAGTAATTTCATTTGCTAGACTATGTTAAAAGCTGTTGAATCATCATGGAAAGGATCTCCTGTCGTCAGGGGCTCTGCACTACTAATAATGCTCAGTGCAGGTGCTTTGGCTAGTGTGGAACAGCAGCTAGGAACTTCCTGGAGCACTTCTTTTGATCCTGTATCGTCTCTCCTTACCACTCCAAGATCATTTAAAAGTGACATTACTATTTGCTGTCCACCATGCAGACGTTCCCCAAATGCTGTGGTCCTTGCAGTAGCTCCAAAAGTCTGATTGAATCATTACACAGATTACACAGAAGACTTTGTGGTGTGGAATCATTCATACTCTTGTTCCCATCCCATTTTAGACTGAGAAAGTTCACTAAATCCTTTCATTGTGCACTAAGAAACTTCCTCCACTAGCCCATACCTGCCCTCCCCTCCTCTGGATTTCTAGGGCAGCTCTCTAAGTAGTTGCCACTCACAAAACCATGGAGCTGGCTGTAGCATTTGCACCTGGATGTCTCCCTGGTGACAGCCTGCTGCTTTTGCTAAAGGAGTGGCCACAACGGTGTGCCAGACACTCACTTTAAAACCTGTTCCCAGATCTTGGGCTCTCCCTCCCTTCCTGGCACTCAGCCCTTTCCCTGCAGGGTGGGGTGGGGCTGCCTTCTTCCTAGTGAGTAAGATTATGAACTCTTTATTTTTCTCCTTGACTTGTTCTGAAGCTGGGACACACCTGCAAAGTGCCTCATGCCCTGCATTCACTGTGTCTGATTTCACGGCTCCATTTCAGATCTTTCAAGAGATGTGGAAGTATAGCACTACAAACTTCAGCACTGAAATACACTGGGTTTTCTTTTCAGAATGTTGTGGATAATAGGATAAGAAGGTGGAAGAAAAGATAGATTATTTAGTAAAATGTCTTATGGTAAGATAACTGTATTATTAAATGGACAATTAAAACTGTAGTATATAAAAGACAGTAAGAGCAGAGCTGAAACAGCTGTGTTCAGAATTAGTGAGATAAAACTCATCTTTAATTTGTCTGTGCAAAGAAACCTTTAGATATTTCTCATCTGTTTTGTCCTTTTGCATTGGGTCTTTATGTGAAGTACTTCTGGACTCAGGGTGAAACAGAAGTCTCAGTATGAAACATCTATGAACTTTTCTTTCAGTATCACAGGTCCTTTCCACAGAGCACCACTAAGGATCAAGCATTGATTCCTGTGGTGCTTTTCAAATTAGTCAAATGGTAAGAAATGTCTGCATTTGCCGCATTGAAGGTATATATGTACCTCCATATATTCAGAAACTTTACTTTTTCATCTCTCCCAAGCCTCTGTAGCAGTTTGTTTTAGGCTCACTCTGTTACCCTGTGGGCTGAGTTCATTCCCATTTTCTGGCACTTGCTGCAGGTGAAGATGGTTTCACAGACAAATGCTGCATCTTGGCTGAGCCATATCAACTCCCAGTGTCCTGTAACTTCTGGCACCTGAGTCCCAGCTTTCCATGTAAAGTCATGCCTGGCTCATGGCTGAGCTGGAGATAGTGTGCATGTTGCATCCTGAGAACAGCGCAAGGCCTTTCGAGTAGCTCTTTGCATAAAGAAATCTCTGTGAAGGTCAGGCTCTCTGTGAAGGGAGGGAGCTGTGGCAGAAGAACTGCGAGGCTGGCAGGAGACTTTAGGCTGGAATGGGTTGCAGGTCCCCAGCACCAGGCAATCCCTTCCCCAGAGGGCTCAAGACAAGTCTCAAAGTGGCACCAACAGCCCAGGACAGGCTGCACAAGTGCCCTGCTGATAAAAGATCCTGAAGTTCAGCTTTGCACCAGCCTTGTCCCACCTTTAACCTCTGGTGACACAGACTGGAGCTCCTCACATGACCTCCCCTTGCAGGCTGCAGCTTCAGGGCAGACAGGGCTGAGGAAGAGTGCCTGCTGTGCTGTGGCTATACATGGGCACTGGGGAGAAACCCCTGGCTGTGCACTCACTCCTTTTTCCAAAAGAGAGGAACTGTGGCAGCTTTCTCTGGACCTGACCCGTGTTGGTCCCAGTGCAGGCTGAAAGGTAGAGACAGCCAGATCTGTGCCGCGGGAGACATGAAGGACTTGTCTCCATAGAGTGGCTGTGTATTTTCCCCTAAATAAAGAATAATTCTGGAATACAGACCAGTACTATTTGTGCAAAATGTTTGTTTGATACTGAAAGTGGGTTTTTTTTTTGGTTGGTTGGGGTTTTTTTGGTATAATGATTCCAGAAAATTTTGTGTGATCCCACTGGTATCTACACAACACCTTTTTGTTCTCCGAAGATTCAGGAAAGGAGTTACTAATTGCCCGTTTTTCAGATGGCCTCTTCCGTGCAAGGACCAACTTGGTCCTAACTTGTTCTTAATGGAGTGAACTGAATGTAAATGACCCATGGGAGAGGTATCAGACTGTAATATTTCTAGTACAAAAGTAGAGAGTGACACATATCTTGTCATATCACTGAGCAGGAACTTAGAGATTTCTTTTCAGGGCTCTTAGGCTATTACTTTGTTTGAAATTTTCAATTGTGCATCCTGCCTTAATCTCTAATTCCTGGAAAATTTATGAGAAGTTAAAAGTGTATTTCAAACTGTTAGTGTTTCCATATGGAGTTCAGTCTCCATAGCTGTTAATGACCCTTTTTCATATATGAAGACATTTAATTAATAGTGATTTTATTTTTAGAAACCTGTTGTTTGAAACCCCCTCGCCACAGCTCTGGTTACCACAGATGGTTATGTGCAGGCTTAGTTTCTATAACCAAGTCTCTATCACTAATGTGTGTTGTTGGGAGGAAGGAGTTGATGCAAGTGTCAAAGATGCAAGAGTTGATGGATCAAACCAGTTCAGAGAAGGAAAATGTTAATCCATACCTGTCTAATTTCAATACCATAAATTGAAATAAGACATGGGATGAATTAAGACGAAATAAGGTTGGGATAAGGCAGAAAAAGCATCCTTTCTGAGGAATGTACATATATTATGAGCATGGGTCCCTTTTGTAGACCCTTTGTGTCTTTGGTCCTGCTGTGCATCATAGACTGATCTGTGCAAGGCTGATTTAAACTTTCAGGATTTAGAAAATATCTATTATGTTCAACAACCAGCTATGGGGCTATCTCTGGATAGACAGATGCTTCATTCTGCGGTCTAGCTAGGTCAGCTGCACTAAATTTCCTAATTCTTTTGTGCTCCCACTCAGCAGCCACTTCATTATGGACTCCATTTCTAGACCAATTACTGAGTTTTGCCTTGATCTCTACAAAAAGCTCAACAGAAGTGCAGAGGACACAAATATTGTCTTCTCTCCAATGAGCATCTCTGCTGCCCTGGCCCTGATCCATCTTGGTGCAAAAAACAACACTGCTGCTCAGATAGAAAAAGTGAGTATGCATGAACCATGGTGAGATGCTTCCACATTGCTTATTGTGTTCCCTTAATGGAAATGCTGGGCATCCCAGCGTGGCACACGTGCAAGTGTCTCACAGGAAACCTGCACAAGGGCAGGCACAGGGGCTGCCTTCACAGTTGTGCTTGGAGTGCTGTGATCCCTGCCATCTGCTGGTGTGAGTCTCATCATACCCCCTGCAAGAGCACAGAGCAAGGGCTGACTGAGGGGAGCTGATACAGCACAGTGGAGAGCTCTGGCTTTCCCCAAGGCTGCTGGCAGAATGTCAGGCTTTATTTCAGAATTATGGGCAGGCATTTCCTCTTGTGGTTGCTATGAGAATCCTGAGAGTGGGTGTCTGGGTGGGCAGTGGGGAGAGCTGCAGACACCTGAAGGGGTTGCACCTGGGTGGCTGGAAGCATCAGCCCACTAGTCTCTTATGACATTCAAGAGTCAAAATATCTTACCCACACAGAGGTGGGCAAGCAGGAGGTAAAGAAGGCCACCTCTCCAGTCACTGTGCCTTTACTTCCTGCAGTGCAAGTTCTGCTTTCTTCAAACTTTCTTCTCTTTTCTTATTCTTTCTCCTCTCTACTGTAAGGGGTAAAAGACCAATAAACCTATGGCAGAGCTGTGGCTGCCAGGTGCCCACCCAGACACTCTTTCAGTCTGTTGTCTTTGCACAGAGACCACCCCTGCAGTCCCCTGGCTACCATAACCCTGCCACATCAACCCTTTAGACAGGGACTCCTGCCTATTTTAGGAAAGCAAGGGGAGTTGTTCAATATCAGTATCCCCTATAAAACGAGAGTAAGTCTATGTATGATGCAACATTATTATAATAGAAAAGCCAGTGAAAACTTTTCAGTGATGTATTGGCACAGTAGAAGCAAGGACTGGTTTCCATGAAGAGCACTGTGGTTTTGATCTGTTTCTTAAGATGTTGATAATGTTAAGAATTATTGCAAGAAGCCATTTTTGATGCTTTTAAAAAAAATTAATTTTTGTCTCTTTTCTTGGGACAACTTTTTGTTTTGAAATTTAAGATAACTGTAGTAATAACAACACAAGTCAAACATAGCAATGAAAACACAAATCAAATATAAATATTTGGAGGTAGCAAAGAGTAACATTTTGAGGCATTAAGTGCAAGTTCTTTTTGGTTTGTTAACATTGAAAAGTGAGTCTGAACACGAATGTATGAACAAGTTCAAGTCTGTCATTTCAGCTGATGAGTGAAGCTGATAAAACATCTTTCATGAATCTACACCACTTATCCAGTACAGCACAGCAAAGCTTTTAAGCAAGGAACATGGTTTTATCCCAGTTACAATTGACATAACTTGAATCTTCACCCGCAGGTGCTCCATGTCAGGAAAGCTGCAGGAAGAACGAGTCTTGGACATGATCACGAGAGTGCAGCCCCAGAAATGGAGCCAGCAGCAAGCCTGGAGAGTCAGCCTTCCTTCTCAGAGGTGTGTCCTTGGGTGGGGAGCCCTGCCCTCACTGCGCGGTAGGTTAGTGCGGGTAAAGCACCAGGGTTTGCCACTGGAGGGAGTCAAGATCACATGCTCAGAGTCTGCCTAATCCTCTAGGAAATGACTGATACAAGGTTTTATTTTATTAAGGGCCAGGAAGTCAATTCCAAAGCCTTCAGTGAGCTCATCTGAAGGCAGATCAGGCTAAAAAGCTTGGACAAGCTGGATTTTTCAATCAGTTCAATCAGTACTGATTTTTAAATCAGTAAAACAGGAGCTAGCCTTATAGTGTTATCTAATGAAGATGCAAATTAGCAACCAAAGCTGTACAGAGGAATCATTTTAATTGTTGTGTTTGTGCTCCTCCCAGTGCAACAAGGAGGGAGACCTTAACCATAAAGTCTTCCAGGAGCTGCTTTTACAACTACAAAACCTTGGTGAAAAATATGTTTTAACCTTGGCCAACAATCTCTTTATACAACAAGGATTTGAACTCCACCAGGTAAGTCACCTGCTAACTGCTGTGGCCATGACAAGCTTCCCTGTAACTGTGAGCCTCACTGTTGCCCCTCTTGTGAGTGTTTTGGAGCACATGATGTGCTACATGGAAGCTCTTGAGGCTGATGGGAAAGAGACAAGACTGTCAACTTTCCATGCTTTTATTAAAAAAAACCCCAAACCACCACAAGCAAACCACCCTGTGGATATCAAAGGCTATAGAGCAAAAATAAAGCAGGGATCTGTTCACTTTCGGCATATGTGTGTACTCAGCCAGAGAAGAACCTACAGCCAAAAATGGCCTGTTCAAGCTGTCTGTAAACGACCTACTTCAGGTCTTGCAAGTGGGACAGCTGGGGCAGTGTGAGCTTGGAGAGGGTTTATCTCCAGGAAGGTTGTACAGGTTCATGCACAGGATTGCCCTGCTGAACTTGCTCCTTTCCTACAGAATAGTTGAGTGGTCTTGAGACTACTTGGTATGGTTAACTTGCTAGTCACATCTTTGCTTTCCTGTCAATTATTTCTGTCAAATATTTTGATACTTAAGCATCAAACAACTCATCTTGGATTTTTTTCTGTTTCTTTATTTTTTTTATCTGAACTTCAGAGTTCTCCATGACAAGACTCTTTCTTCTGGTTTTCTTTTTACTTATTTACATTTTTGACCTATGCATTAGATTATCTCTTCTTCAGAGATCCTCTGAATAAACTTGAGATACTTGACATTTCCAAAATGAAATTTTGCCTTTATGGATTCAACAGGTCCCTCACCATTTCTAAAATACTATAGAGTGATTGATTTCTTTCAAAAGGCAGTAAGTGCTTAATAGATTTGACCAATTCATGATCTTTATTTTGCTTTACAGCAATTTCTGATGTGTAGCAAAGAACTGTATGGAGCAATGCTGCAAACAGTGGACTTTCATGGTGCTGTTGAAGCTGCCAGAAGAAAAATTAATGCTTGGGTTGAAAGTGAGACACAAGGTAAAACAAAGCCAAACCATAGCCATTCTATCACTGCCTTCTTACATGGGTTCAGCAAACGAAATTCCAGGGTAGGAAAAGCAAAGACCTGTTCACATTTCTGTGTGTTCACTTTTATGCTGTTTAAGGGTAGTTTCTGTTCCCATCAGCTCTTAAAATATTAGAGTAAGTTACCAGCTAAATTATTTATGAGTTAAATATATGTTTGCTGTAGAATATTTTTATTCCCACCCTTATGCCTGCCTGATAATTGCAGTAACACCTGCAAGTCTTGGCCAGACAAACAGCTCCTGCAAACAGCCATAAATGCAGATTCAGAACACCAGGGGATAATTTGGAGACCCTCAGATCCCTGATCCTCCCTGGCTGGTAACAGGGCAGCGTAATCTACCATTTGTTTACGAATATTGTTTTTGTCCTTCAAATAAACTGAGAACTGTGTTTCTAAGTTTTTCCAAAACTAAGTTGACACACCAGTTATAGAGCCTCAGTCCAGAGTCTTACTGACAGCTAACAAATACTTCTGTGTTTCAAAATTCCCTTTAGGTAAAATCAAGGAACTCTTTGCACCTGGTGTGATTGATGGACACGCACTGCTGGTGCTTGTGAATGTAATCTACTTCAAAGCATCCTGGGAACGCAAATTTGAGGAAGAAAAAACAGTTCAGAGGGATTTTAAACTGAATCAGGTACATCTACATTCTGTAAAACTTAACATTATTCACCTTAAACACTGTAAGCATTACAGCAGGCATAACAGTGTCCAGGGCTGAGCTGCCCTGTGAGCAAGCTGTGGGTGTGTTGGGAACTTAGCTTGCCTCCCTGTTGAGTAGAGGTGTTGGTAAGAGCTGTATTACCTAACTGACTGTGTAATTTTCTTTTCAACAGAACAGAAGGAAACCTGTGCAGATGATGTATCAGAAAGGCAAATTTAACCTGGGCTACATTGAGGAGGTGGGTGCTCAGATCCTTGAACTCCCTTATGCTCAGAAGTCACTGAGCATGATCGTCCTGCTGCCAGGTGATGCGGCTGATGGATCTGTCAGTGGGCTGGAGCAGGTAAGGCAGTACCTGTCACAGACTAGGGCTGGAAGCCAGTTGTCTGAATTTACACTGGGTAAAGATCTCAGGTGTTCAAAGCTTCCCACCTATTTTAATCTTCTTTTTCCCCCCATCTTATAGATTGAAAGCACAATCACCTATGAAAATTTAATGCTGTGGGCCTCCTCAGAGAACATGTTTGAGACAACAGTGGAGGTTTACCTGCCCCGATTCAAGCTGGAGGGCACCTTTAACCTCAACGAGGTTTTACAAGAGATGGGGATGACTGACATCTTCACTGAATCAAAAGTTGACCTTTCTGCAATGACGTTTGCAAAATCTCTGGTGCTGTCAAACGTTGTCCACAAGGCGTACGTGGAAGTCAATGAGGAAGGCACCGTGGCGGCGGCTGGCACCGGAGCTTCCATTGTGAGGAGGTCTCTGCCTCTCACAGAGGTGTTCATGGCTGATCATGCTTTCTTATTCTTTATTAGACACAACCCTACCAATACTATCATTTTCCTTGGCAAACTCTGTTCACCTTAAAATCAGGATTACTTTCTAACACTGTGAGGAACACCTAGATGAAAAGCAGAAATTGTAATTTTCTCCCAAATGCTTTCTTAATCCTTTGACAATTAGTTTGTACTTCAAAATAATCACTGCAGGCAGTTTTGTTTAGAACCTATAATTTGAATGCTCTACCACTAGACTCCTTGAATTGTAACTATTGATCTGAATCCAGAATACAAGTAAAGTTTACCTTAAACTCACTGGATATGAATAACATTTTGTTTCCTTGATGTGCACATGTGCTCATCATGGTGTCAATAGGGACAGAGGTGGGAAGGGACCTCTGGAGCTCATCGGGTCCACCTGGTCTGCATGAGCAGGGCCATCTACAGCTGGTTGCCCAAGACCAAGTCCAGATGACTTTCAGCTGTCTCCAAAGATGGAGACTCCACCACATGTCTAGACAACCTCTCCTAAATCTGTGTTAAGTTCTCAAATAACTCCAAAGAGAATTTTGTATGCATGGTGTCTGCAGGAGAAGGATACAAAACCATGTATTCCTAAAGATGGTTAATTATTTATATAGTATAGGAGGCTGTCTTTTATGTGGGGATAAATCAAATTATTTATCTCAAGGTTTCAAAGAATAGGAAGAAAATGGTCTAAAGTATCCCACTGAAGTTACTGATGTGGAACACTGTAGCACTGAACTACCAAGAAAAGTATTTTCCTTTTCCCATGTTGCTGTGTGGTGAATTAAAAAGTTCTAATATGCAAATCTGAGAGACAGAGCTCTCTCCATGCTTTGAAAAATTAGGAAAAGTTTTTTAAAGTGCAGTATAAGTCATGGAGATCACAGTTAAACATTACCTGGGAATGTTTGTGGGGAAAAAAAGCCAAAACTTCTTTCCACTGATAATTTGCTGGTTTAACATAAGTGATGTCTTCCTCAGAGGGATGAGGTTTAACAAATTAACATTTGTAATTTGCTTTTTTATAATATATATATGATGAGAATCATTGAATAACATGTTTAATTCACAGAATTATACGTGGCTTCAGAAAGGAGAAGTAAACTAAATAATGCTGTGTCTCTCCTAAATAGAGCACAGGCTGGCTTTAGACTTGTACATCCAAAAAGCCATCTGAAAGGAAAATTCCCTCATCCAGAATTTGTAGGCATTTTGTTTTCTCCTTTTGTAAATTTTCCAGCAGCTAGCATTTTCCTTTGCTTGCTCTGAACTATCTTGATGTGAGCAATAGATCCTTTGCTCAAGTTGAAATTCAGGAGCAAGGTAGGATGAAGTGTATATTCCTGGAGAAAATCTAGTGAATAGATTCAATGCCTTGTGAAAACTGCTTGAATAGGGCTCCTGAAAAATGCCATTACAATGACTACTCTTTTTTTTCCTCCTGTTTTTTTAATCCAAAATACTACTTAACTTCTGTAGTGGAGAAAATCATGTGGCTCGGGAGGTGAAAAGTCTGTATCCCATATCCTTGCTGGAATTCAAGCCTGCAGCTCTCAAGAGAATGCACCAAGTGCTCTCAGGCACTGAGCTTTAGCACAGGCTGCAGGGCAAAACTGCCCACCTTTCTTTTGAAGCCCTGACATGAGGGAGTGCAGCTTAAAGGCACAAGAAGAGAATTCCAGGACCAATAACTTTGCAGTTCAATAACTGCATTATAGATGGGTTCTGGTTTCCAGGGTCTGGTGCTGTTCCTGTTTTAGTCCAGTAACACAGGAAAAAGTAATCTGTATGTGGGTGTCTATCCTAACTAGAATGTTATGAAGAATTTTTATCTATATTTTTCTTCTAGAATGAATTTTTCTTCACTTTCTTAATATCTGTCTAGAAAAGAACATGGTGAATGAAGTAGGTCAGCTGTGAGCTTCATCTCAGCTCTTCAGAGAGTGCTGCTGTGCAGCTTTTTGATCTGAATCCTCGGGCATGAAATTAGATATTCTTAGTTATGGGATGGTTAGTTACAGCTTTTGTGTAAGAGCACTGCCACCTACACATCTCCAAGATTATTTCACAATACTCCCTCACTTGAGTGCTACAGTTTGGAAACAGAGACCAGCTTTTCCATACACTTACTGACAGTTTTAACATGCTGGAAAAGCATTCCTGAAGGACCTCTCTCACAAATCCTGATGGATGCCTTATCTTCTTTTGCAATGCCTCATGCAGATAGCTTTTGGTACAGCCTTAGTTGCAGCCTGCAAGCTCACAGCAGCAGCTGCTGCTCTGCCTCCCCTCACACCCAACAGTCCAAGAGACCCCCACTGCAGCCTGCTCTGCTGCCTCTCACTTCTCTCCCCTGCAATCTGACAGCACAAACCAGTCCCAAATGCAATGACCAGCAATGACCAGTGCTGCCTTTTCCACAGCCCTCAGCTTGCCCAGTGAGGAATTGTAGTGGATCGACCACTGTGGGGAAAGGTTTTCTCAAACTAGACTTCCATAACAGGAAAAGTCCCCTCAGTCATATTCAAGTTATAGTCATGCAATCATCACATGTTACCTAGTGGGGACTTTAGCTGCATTTTGCTCCATGGGTTCAGCTGCTGGTCTTCTGTCAGAAATGTCATATTCTGCCCAGTGCTGAGCACAGTGCCTGTTGGCCTAAAATACAGGCATTCTTCAGCCCAAAGCCACCCTCCAGACACCAGGAGGAAACACTGAAAAAACTGACAGCTGCTTGAGATGCAGAGCAGCCTCCAGGGCTGAAGGGTGAGTGCTTTGGCAGCATGGTGCCATTCCTTGCCCATGAATGGTGATGAATATGAAGGCTCCTGGGAGACATGCCCAGGGCCCTTTGGTGTATCTCTTGTACTCCAGACAGGAACAGCTCCTCCTTGCTGCCTTATTTGCTTGTTGCTTGGTGCAAACCTTCCAGAGGTGCAGACTGACAATGACTGTGGAGCTCAACAAAAGCCTCAGGAGGCCCATATACATTTCAAGCCATAACCATCAATGCCTCAAGCTCCCCACGCTGTTCTGCTGAAACATATGGGCTAGGCCTAGGGTACAGGAAATCAGATCCATAGCTGGAGTACAGCAGCAAATATCCAGAACTGACAGCCTCAGCTATGGTCCCATACCAGTGTCTAACTTCCTGTGGTGTTGTGGGAAAAATCCACATCCAGTGTGATGTACTTCAGTGAACCACAGTGTCTGAAGCTTGGTCAGTGCTTCTAAACCATGTTGAAAGAACTGCTGATGTTGCAAAAAAACCCAGGATAACTACATGGCCATGTTTACACAGAGTACAGCCTTTTGGGAAAAAAAAAAAAAAAAAAAAGGAGAAGAAAGTGACTGTGAAGCTAGCTGGAGCAGACAGGGGAAGAGTTTTCTTTGTGAAAGTTAATGAAGAGGGAATTGAGGCAGCTGCCGCTAGAGGACCGACCAGAAGAATGCTTTGCCTCTGTAATTCCTTATGAGGTCAGAGCTGACCATCTGTTCCTCTTGTTGATCAAACACAATCCAAGCAAGAATGTTCTCTATTTTGGCTGATGTTGTTCCCTCTAAGGATAGAGCAGGTTCTGCTTCTTTCTGCACAAAGAGAGCACAACACTGTGGTGGAAAGAAGTAAGGCATAAATAAGATGTTACTATCAGGTGCCACTGACATTTCCTGATATCTATATTCTTGAACCCAAGAAAAAACACCACATTGCTTCAGCAAGAAAACTGGAAAAATTATAATGGCCCTTTCCTGTTTAGAGCCCTTCTCAAACAAGTGAACACATTTAATGGAACTTATTTCATTCTTATTTCACTCTTAGCCATGGAAATGCCCTTTGCAGTCAGGTTGTCTAAAGAACTGGATGATGTGCTGTATGAATCAGAAGTCCCGCATGATGCCTTCCCTCCTCAGCCACACAACAAGGCTGATGGTGGGGCCACACTCCTGGGGCTGTTGCAGGCCTCTGTCCCAAGCCACCAGGTCCCAAGCCAGAGACAGCTCAGGGCTGAACCCCCCACTTTCTTCCCATATGTCTCCAGTAACCCTGACTCCAGTGCCTAAACACTACCATGAGGGAAGGCTCTTGGCTGCCAGAAAGGCAATGAAACACGCAGGCCATGTTCATGAGTGAGTCTTCATACAGATGTTGGGCATGGAGATATGTAGAGATCTGTCCTACACTCTTCTCCTCAGATCTTCTACTTTCTCCAGGCCCTTTGGAAGGAGCAAAGTGTGGCAGCAATAAAAGTATTCAAAGCACTTAATTGGTACAGCTTTTTGAACCTTGATTTGAAGGTTGCCTTAGGCACTCAGTGCTTTTGAACACCTGCCATGCCTTGTCTCTTGCCTTTTGTATTTCATCCATGAACTCCAAGCACAGTGAGGTGTAATTTACCATCACCAAAAACTTGAATGTCTTTCACCTTCATTTCTCTGACCTGTCATTCTGAAAATAATAATGAATGCAAAAGGTAGGGTTTTTTTAGTATCACTATGAAACTTTCTAAGGCAATTCTTCTCCAGTGCTCTGGTGTTTGACATGTGTCTGAAAAACTGTGGTCCTTGGAGACCATGAGGTGTTTGGCCTTGGAGGAAGATTGTTCTACATCTGTAATTTCTCACCCTCTGCTTGAGGGTTCCAAGACAGTTCCCTCTGCTTGATGAGTGGGAAATAATCTTACTGTACAATACAGAGGTGACTGCTGAGGGGAAAGTATTTCTTGATCCAGAATTCTATAATGGATGAAAGCCCCTCTAAAGTACCATATTATTTTCTGAATATATTACTGTAATTGTCTCATGTCTGCACTGGGGTGCACTGATTGTGACTGGGAGGGAGCTGACTGTGTTCACAGCAGCCTCTGTGGTGGTCTTTTGGCTAAAACAATGTTGATATACTTTGGCTGCTGCTAAACTGTGCTGCAAAAGCAGTTATGGTCTAATTCTGGTCTAATTCTGCCTAGACAATTTTTTTGCAATTATACAAAATGTGTTTATAAGCTACTAAAACATCAGTGAACAGGTATTGGTGGAGTTATAATAGATTTAGACTCATGTCTGAGAACAGAATTCAGTCCCAGTTCTCTACCTGAAGAGCCACCTTGCAGTCTCAATTTAGAAATGAATACACAGAGTTGTGTTTCTCCATGTAGCACAAAAGGAGACAAAAGGAGAATATATTTATGGGTACATCTTGTTTCTGATTTACAAATAAAGGAGGAAAAAATTAACCACGTCTTAAATATACAGTAAACTTCAGCTCTGCGATTGAAGACGTGGGAGGCCTTCCCAAATCTCAAACGAGAAGGCTTGCTGGCAGGGTCAGAGCTTTGAAGTCACCCCACAGGCATTTGATGGTGTTCCAGATCCTGTTTACCTCCCATGGCTTACTGGTAATGTTTACTTTGTAAAAAAAAAAAAGAGATTTAGGGAAAGGGCCAAGTGGCACTTTCCCCAGCAGCAGCACTGGCTGTGTGTGCTTCTGTAGCAGGGGATCTCTGTTCCATTGGCACACAGAGCTGCAAGCAAAGTGTTGTGTTATGATTCCTCAGACACCCTTTATGTCCCTTCATCAGCATGTTGTAGTTAGATACCTGCCTTCATCTGGAACAATGTGGCTCTTCTGTGTGTGAATTTCACTTGGGTGTCCCAGGCCAAACACCAAAGCTATCAAACATCATGTTCTGTCAACATGTCTGACATTCCCGTTTGTATCCAGTGGTTTCTCAAGAACACAGTAGCAGGGACTACTTTACAGGTTCTGCATGAAGCAGTGGTTCTTGGAAGCGTGATGTGTTTAAGTCAAGTTTTCTTAAATATCTCATTCTGTGCAGTAAAACGACGTTGTGTTATGAAGGATGTTGGTAAGTGATGCTGACCACAGGTTCCCCATTACATTATACACAAATATTTACAACCAGCCAGGATACAAGTATCTGGGTTTCACAAGGTGATGTGTCTGGGTTACAGGCAGGCCAGAAGAGAAAAGGGCTGCCAAATTTTATCCAGGATAATATGAGTGCAAAAACTTTATCAACGGTAAAAATCAGTGGAACTGAGGAAAAGCAGAAATGTGAGGAGATATAGAGAACTTATTTTCAGGACAGTTCAATAGTCCTTGGTTACACCAGGCATACAGGAATTTGAATTCCAGAATGAAGAAATGATGTATTGTATAAATTCCACGGCAGTATGCAGGAAATATGCCATTTACACATCCTTATTATTCTGTGGCCTGAAGAAGAAGCTTTTTCCATGGAAACAAATTGTCTTTTCACACCTCAATTGGAGCTGAATCAGTTTACATTAGCTGAAAATTTGACCCTGTGTTTTCAAATTATCCACCTGCCTGTTCCTCACAGTGTTTGGCAGCTTAGGAAGGGTATTTTCAAATCTCATTTTATTCTCAAAACTCAGTCACTAACAGTGTGTGCACAATATTGGCAAACAAGCTCCATTTCTGAACCCATGATACATCTGACTTCACTAGCTGTAAGGACAGGCAAAAATATCCACACTAATATTTATACAAATAACTTATAGGACTACTAAGTCACTGCATAATTTGACTAGCTTTGGAAATCATACTACAAGGATGTCACAGGAATGAGGAAGAACAATTACTTTTAACATCCAGACTGATAGCCAAAAGCAAAACCTTTCTCCTCAGAATGGTGAAAATTATACAATATGCTACAGGGCTGAACAGCCCTGAAGGTGTTTCAGGTTTCCAAGGCCATAATTTGGTAAAGTAGCTCAGCAGCTAACAATGCCCACTGGTTTTGGGTAGTGTGACTAGTGTAGTGTTCCTGGCTACAACTACAATAATTACATTTTATGACCAGAGAGACACTCCCAAATACTATGTCTTATACAAAGCATAAATTTACTAATAAGTATTTGAACAACTTGGCCAGTAGCACATATCAAAGCTTAAAGATAGCTGAATGTAACTGTTTTAATTTATAGTCAGGACAACTTAGGACAAAGTTGAGTTAAAACTTCAGGAATAAGGAAGGACAGAAATGTAACAGAGGTTTAGAAACTCTTTGTTCAGAAGCTTCAAAAACAGGTTCAATAAATACCTATCAACTGTAGATGTAGCTCTTACATCCCACCTTAGGGCAGCAGATGCACCAGGAATCTCAAAGATCTTCCAGCCACAGTTGTCATTTCTAACCAAAGTTAACAACAACAGCTCCATTGCATGAAAATACCTGTTATCTTTTTCACTGGCTAAGCAATATAGAAAAACAGCCTCTTTTTTAAAATGCAAAGGAATTTCCTACTTTCCACTGCATCCCTTTATGATGAATGACAAGAAAAGGTAGAGCTGGCAGAGCTAGGAAAGGAATACTTATGGACATTCTGTAACAGAGTTTTAAAAAATGCTGCACATGCTATTAAGGTAAAGAAATCTGGCTTATAAAATGACTTAAATTGCCACAAAGAAACCATATCCAGAAATACTATAAGTGAGATCATTCACAAAGCCTGAATCAGCATTATAAAGCAGGATCATCATGCAGAAATATTTATCTGTGTAGTCATATGGAACTTACACTATGGAAGTCTATTAAGAAGACACAGACACCCCTGCCTACAAGTGTAATTTCCTGTTAGTCAAAGCTCATGAACAAGTGAGAAAGGGCATGAGCAGAGAAGGTACAACAGGCAGAACTGGCTGTATTGCTAGATCTATTTTTGGATGCTGATAAGTGAATCAAAGATGAAGACTACGTTGTTGTTATTTTGTGTCATGTCTAAGTTTCCCTTGGGAGTAAATGGGGTTTATTGCAGTTGTGGAAAAGCTTCTGGTGCACAAAGAAGCTCAGTTGGAAAAACAGCAGTGCTAGGCTCACCTTTTCCCTGGCAAGTTGAATGACTAGCATGAGGTGGGTCAGGTCTCTGCAAAGTTCACACTCATCAATTCCTGCACCTTGTTATCAGTAAATTTACTATTGGAGAGTCAGCAGACAGCAGTGATATTTATAAGCTGACACCTGGTTTTCAATAGGTTCTTGACTCATACAACCTGAAGATCACAGAAATGAATATCAGAATCTGCTCATGTGGTGCTTCCCAAATGAGCTGAGACCTTCAGCAACATCTGAAGTATCTCCAACTTCCTCGACTTCAAGAGGTATGTTCTGTCACGCCAAAGTTTCTCTGGATCACCACAGATACTTTATCACCCTAATTGCTCTGATATATTGTATAAGACTAGTTATTTGTTGTAGTCGATGTCTGACAAACAGGGAGGGCCACTCTTGGCCAGTGAAAATCAAAGGAGTTATCGTTTTATTCTTGCTATTCAGCAACTTCACTTATCACCTTTACTCACCGGCAACCTCAGACAAATCAGATACTCTGTAATTACCACCTGAGCAGGGTAGTAGCAGAATGTGCATTTTCTAAGATGAAAGAAAACACTTTGTTGTCAAACTTGAGATCAGCCTCTGGTTCCTCGACAAGAATCTGCTTCCCTGCTACGTCCTGCAGACACTGACAGCAAGGGAAGCATATGGCTGCAAACAGTGAGAAAACAGCCAGGGGACAACTGTAGACATCCAACCTTCTTGCACTCGTTTGAAGCAAAGAAAAATCACAAGGAATATGCTAGTGGTCTGTTCTGCTACAGATTGAGTCATTGCATCTTGCTGTGAGGTTGTGTTCTGCTGATTGACATCACCAGCTGGATTTTTGGTTTTGCTTTGGCCTTCCTATGCTTATCTCATCCATGTCATCAGAACCCTTTGTGGTTTAAAAATCATACAGAGAAGTCTTCATTCCCTTGGTCCTGGCTCCAAGGCCATCAGAGACATTAAAAAACGTTGCTGGACAGTGAAGTAAAATTTTGAGGCTTTAAGTCAAAATAACTGCAAATAGATAAATGGTGCTGGGCAGAATTTATCCCTAAGGATAAGTGTTATTTACAGTCTTATCTAAATGTGTGGGATTTTAGGTATAGAAAGCAGGTCAGTCTGCAATCCATTCCTCTGTGCCTTAAGGCAACTTTACTATGACAAGCATCTGACCACCAGCTAAAAAGGCTGTCTTTGAAATCTACATTCTTGACAGAGTAGTCTAACTATCTGAAACAAAATCTGTCACTGCCTTTTTATTTGAAGTGCTTTTACATCTTCATCTTTTTTTCTGCACAATAACATCTCATCAACTACTTCTCTGTAACCTTTAGAAAAAGTCCTCCTGCTATTTACCCTTTCCTTTTAGCAAGGTTATGGAAAGGAATAAAGAGAGTCTCCTGATTCTAAGTACTCTGACCATCTTCAATCCTCTCCATTTTTCTCTGGCCTGCAATGAACCACTGCATTATTCAAAGAGCAAGATGGGAGTCAGAGATCTGGAAAATGCAGTGCAAGTCCTAGTCCAGCTTTCTGTTCAACAGCAGGATGAGCTGTAGCTTTGCCTTTCCCAGCAAGCATTTGCACAGTGTGTCTCCTCAAAACCTACAATTCAGCATATCCTTCAATCTGCTTGAACAAAAACTCCTGGATTTCTCAGATACTCCCATTAAAAAACTATCTCTGTCTAAGCCACACTCTAACCTACACTAAACTAACCTAGAACAGGACAAAACAGCAAAGCAGGAGAAGAACAGCAGGGACTGTTCTTTCTGAGAATGAATGCCTGTCCAGCTCCATTGTCTGTAATTTGACCACTGACAGAAAATGATTCATGTGAAACAAATATCCACCAAATGGAAAAATGGAGCCAAAGTTAATCTTCAGATTAACTCAAAATGAGTTAAGAACAGGAGAAAGAGAACAAAAGTCTTTTGTTTTAGAACAAAACCAGAGAAATAACAATGATGAAGAAACCTGGAGAAACCTGCTCACTTCAGACAGTTAAGATGAGCTCCAAAGTATTAGAAAACTAAGCAGGTAAGAGAGAGTAAGAGAGTAGTGTTTCACTCTGTGAGCATATTAGATAACTTGAACTTTGCTTTAACAGATTCTTACATAGAAGAATGCATTTTAAGGGTACTTGTGGCTTTAACACATACCCCTGTGCCTAAAGGCCATGAATTATTGTGCTTCAGGATTGCAATTTTCTATTCACTGTATTAATTAGGATTAAAATTAACAGTATTCCTGAAAGACAAATACTTGGTTGTGTCTTGCTGCTCAAAAACCATCTCCTTTCTCTTCTGGGAGACACTTGGATGCTACCCTGACTTAAAACTGTTATATCTTGTAGCTCCTACCTGTATACTTTCCCCCTCTTATATTCCACAACATTTTACCTCCAATTGTGCTGTGCCTAGTACCCAAAATAAGAATGCAGAGAACAGCCCATCATAGGAAGAAGGGGAGCAGTCTCTGCCCAGTTCTGCTCTGCAGTTCCCTGTCAGTGACAATGCTGAGTGTTGGGGAACCCATTCAGTGCAGGTACCTCGGGGTGCAGCTGCCGAGCTCTGGGTGCCCACCCAGTGCAGAACAAAGGGCCCAGGGAGCTGTGGCTTGGCCAGGGAACCAGACACTGGGAGACATAGCAGGAGCCAAGGACCTTGGGCTTTCCCACACTTAGGTGGTGAGGCTATAAAAGCCCAAGGTGTCCTTTGTTTGGGGTCCCTCCTTGGAGGCACCAGCTCAAGCTGATATTTTGTTATTGCACCATGATTAAATTATTTTAAGGACTGAGATGTCTGAGGTTCTATGATGGTAAGGAAATCTGGTGTGACTGTGGGTGTGGGGGCTGCAGCTGTGAAGTGGCCTTGATCCGGCCTTGGGTGGTGCAGATGTAACTGCTGGAGTGGCTCCTGGATGGTCAGATAGGGAAGTTCCCTTGACACTGAGGAACAGGCTCAGCAGGTGGGTTTTTAAGTGACTGTGATGGAGAGCAGCCAGAAACCAGGAAAGCAAGCCAGGTGATTCTTTGGGAAATTTTCTTGCCCCAGTGTTAAGCAAGTTAAACCAGAATCCATGGCTTTCGTTGCTTCAGGCAAAATCTGTGCAGGTCTGACTCTCTTGTTCTCAGGGCTTGAATGAACAGTGTGTTTTTAATTTCTATTTCCTCCCAAGAAATAGCTATGGGAAAATTCTAATTGAAAGAGAATTAAACCTGTGAGTACTTTATGACTGATAGGAAACTGCCTTCAGAATTTCCTAAATACCAGAGGAGCCCAGTATCCAGTTGGGTTGATGTGTAAACATATCTTAGTAGTGGTAACTAAGTACTTGTTACAAAACAGTGTTGTTAGTGCTTGCATACACTCATGTGAATACTTGCCCACCCACACACCATATCAGCCTGAATGTGAAGAAAGATAATTTCTCAGGAAAATAACACCAGAAATATACTACTTCTTACAAGTAGGTTGCTCTGTCTCTGCTGCCTATGCCTTGCTGAAGCATTACAAGAAAATGATCAGGCGTCCTCAGAGACACTGACAAAAATGAGGATTAATGAGAAGTTCTGGGCTAAACTTAGGATATAGTTTAGCCCAGGACTAAATCAGTGGGCTGGTTAGCAGTATAATTGTTTCTACTACAAAAATTGTATGTTGCATTCATTGGTACCACTTCTGATGTGAAAACACAACAAAATTCTTAGAATTATTTTTTTTACAAGTGAAAAAACCCTCTGAAAATGCCTTTATTTCTAGGAGTTTACTTTCTTTTTTTATAACCACTTTGATTTTTTTTACATCTTAGTATGCATTTAAAATTGTGACTTTTTTCTGAACTCCTAGGGATATGGAGAATGTCAAGATTCCACAACAGGTCCCCTAATTATAGGAACTGGTTGCAACAGACAGAAATGTGATTCATCACAAGTGAAATTTACGCTGCCACTGGGAGTGGCAATGATTTTTATATCCCACTGCTGTAGAGGCTCCATCAAGAAGCTCGACTGTCAAGTTGACACCGTCAGTCCCGAGGAGAAGGTAAATATCTCCATAATCTTTAATTCTAAATGCCAGAAGTAGGATCTAAGGATCAATATGCCCATTAGTAATATACATACCTTCTTTGCACATATATATGGCATGTGACATATTTTGAGGAAGTGACAATATTTCCAAGTTGCTGTGCAATGTTTCGGATTACATTAAAATGTATGGGCTGTTGTAATCAACCTGTGCTTAACTTTGATGGTACTTCTAAACTTCTACTTTCCAAGTGTGCTTCAAAAGAAGATTAAAACCATTTGTCACTTATTCTGTATGACCCAGACTGGTAATTTACAAAAGCACAGTCTTCTTATAATGCTCTATCTTTCAAATGCTTATACAGATAATTCTTCTTGTGCAATAGGGGAAATATGCTTACTACATGTGTGGAGGAAGTCATTCAGACTCAGTAAGAATCAAACCAAATGTGACTTAGAATAGTGGAACTTCTAAAATACTGAACTTATGATCAGATGCTTCTACAACACTTTACTGGATGCCGACACTGGGAAAAAATCTTTCATGAGAAAGGAACTCTCTTCTAGGTCTAAGATAGGAAGAGTTTTGCATCACATTCAAGAGGGTCTACTTGTAATAATTGTGATTGTAACTGAAGGATATCTGGGAAAAGGAGTTTAAGCTGCAGAAAAGAGAGTTTAAGCTTCAGGTAAAAATATATTTGGAATTTTCCACTAATGCATGTGTTTTTGTTCAAAATCTTACTAAGTGAGCCTGTCTGTAGTTCTATTTTCTGTAAAACATTTGTTAAGCAACCAGCATTAGAAGCACACAGTATGTGAGGCACAGCTGAGTAATACACACAAAGTTTTTAGAGAGAAATAAAGAGTAAGATATGATCAAGGTTGTAATTAATAAGTGCCATGCCTGGAGGACTCAAGGCAAAAAGATCAGGATATAAGGTGAGCTGGAAGTTTGGTTAGGACAAAGCTAGAGCTAAGTGGCAAAGCCATAGCTATTGCATGAGCTGGAGAAGCAGCTGAATTCAGGATACTGTTTCTGCAAATGTGTTTCTTCTGCTATTCAGGGTGCTGGTTTTCAGATTCACTGTGAAATCCCAAATGTTAATGAACAGGAAATTTCCATGAAGTACCAAATAATTCAGGCAAGCTATTGCAAAAAACCTTAACCAGAGCATCTAAACATAGCAGGTGTAAGGCTGAGAAGCCTAAATTATTTTTACCCTTGTTTCAGGTGATCACAGTGCCACAATGTGCTCTCTCAGTGCAGCCAATGCCAGGTTCTGTCTTGACTTTTTCAGAGAGCTGAACAAAAGAAAAAGAAATGAAAACATCTTCTTCTCCCCATTAAGTCTGTCAGCTGCCTTTGGAATGGTTATCCTTGGAGCCAGGGGCAGCACACTTGAGCAGATTGAGAAGGTAGGTCTTTGCTCTGAAAAGGGAATAGTGGCAAGATATGAGCCAAGAGGCTGATTGTACCATCTGACATAGTTCCTAAACAGCCAAAGTGCTGAAGCACACAGAGAGCCCTTTTAAAAATACATTATGCTGCTCCTAATACCAAACTTCTCAGACTAAGCAATATTATTGAATTGACTGTTCAATGAATGCATCAGTCCTAAAGAAAGTGTTTTGGGGGTAACCTTGCACTCTCAGAGCTCAGAAGAGTTCCTTAGCTTTTATGTGTTTTCTTGCCTTCTCTGGACACCCAAAGCCTCCTTTCTCATATGGAAAGACTGAAAAGATGTCACGCACTCACCATCTCCTAAAACTACTTGTTCACTTGCAAGGATTTTATGGTAAAGAACAAAGGGGCCTTTCCACAGGAACTGTGTCTGGCTGTGTTTTGGGATAGTCTTGCAACAGTGCATTAGCTTTGAAGTCCCTTCACTCAGCTGCATTCACCCAACATTTACATTGCAGGTCTTTCATTTCAGAGAGGTTTTGAGCAGTACGAGACAGGAAAACAGAAACCCTTCTGAGGAGGTAAGACACAATTGCAGCTCTGAGCTGGATCAACAGGAGCCAGTTTGTCAGCCTTTTTCCTTGAAGACAATCACCTAATCAGAAAGCACAGCAGGGCTGATCAGCCTCTCCATCTAGATATGCCGACCTGCTTATTACTGTTCCTTTATTAGTTATTTAAGGGGCCTTGTGAAATCACACATTTCAACAGCCGAGCCTTCTCGTTACGGGTTTCCAACCAAAACAGCAGTTCCAATCTAAAATGTAAGTGCTTCAATTGCCACCTGCAAAGGTTTGACTGCAGAGCATGCCACCTTGGAGCTTGCTTCTCCCTGTCTCTAAGCCAGCAGCCTTTTGCTTAGTGTGCACAGGGACATCATTGTAGGATACAGCATGGTTTGGAGGTGAACTAGTGCAGGCCTGATGGGGAACTGTTTTGTTGTTCTGTAGATGGCACAGGGGGAATAGGAGGTGGTGTCCTGGTACATTTATTCCAGTGCCTGTATCAGCTGGGTGGAGTAGGGTTACTCATGCAGGGAGAGGCTGCAATTCACCCTCAGGTCCAACTTTGCATAGGAAAGCTCAAGCCTACCACGAAACATCTGTTTTCCTGTTTGAAGTGTGAAGAAGATGAAGGAGTCCATTCCCAGTTCCAGGCTCTGTTGGCTGAAGTCAGTGAACCCGGACCAGGCTGTTGTCTCACCATTGCCAACAGGCTCTTTGGAGAAATTACTTATCCATTCTTCCAGGTAAGCAACCCTGGTCTCCCTTGCATCACCTCCTGGAGTGGGGAGCTCAGAGGAATGTTTTCCATCAGAAAGCACAAAGGGACATATGCCTTTTTACTAATTTCTTTCTTGCTGATATACTACATGGGATTGTCCTGAAGCCATCACATTCTCTATCTTACAAAAATAATCACATTGCAAGAAATTTCTCCAATTTTTACTTTCCAGCAATACTTGGAATCCACAAAGAAATTCTATCGAGCAGAACTGGAACCAGTAAATTTTAAATACACTGAAGAAGAAGTCAGAGACAAAATTAACTTCTGGGTTGAAAATGAGACAAAAGGTAAAGAAAAAAATGTGCAATAATGGGTTTTGGTTTACAGTTGAACCACTCAGGAATATCACTCTCTAGTTTTTTTCCAAAGATAGCAAGATTTTTATATATTAAACATCCACACTGGTTTTTTTCTTTTCAATAGAAAATAAATGTGGTAAGGGGAACAAAAATGCCTTGAGTTCCTTGATTCCAAATCTATACATAAATATTTGTAATTTGTCTGACAGCATTATACCATTTGTCAATTTAAAAGAAATAACAATTGATAGTCAAGATCAGCTGATTGCTGGAACAAAGTAATAATTCTTAATTCATTATTTTTAAAGGTAAAATCAAAGATCTATTTGCTGCTGGTTTTATTGATCCCTCTACTGTACTTGTCCTGGTCAATGCTATATATTTTAAAGGAAAGTGGGCAGTAGAATTTAAGAAAGAAGACACTAAGGAAATGTATTTCCACCTGAACAAGGTACAGTATGGGCAGGAGCTGAAGCAGCTGGGGGATGGAGGCCAGATGTCTGTCTCCTATAATAACAGATGGGGGCTTTTCTCCTCTCTGTTATCCCAAGACAAAACAGTGGTCTTAAGTGAGAACAATAGAAGGCTGTATTTCTCTGTTTTCCTAACCAAATATGTAAATGTTTGTACCAATTCACATCAGAAGTGGTTCTTGTGCAGCTGAGATCCTTGTTGGATCAAATCCACTGAGCACATGTGCTAACTTTTTGGGGATTTTGCAACTAAGGGTGCTGTTTCAAAAATAGTCTGCTCTTGAGACTGAAATGGAAGATTTTGTGTCTCTGCTACTATTTATGAATAGAACAGTGTGTGCTTTCGGGAAAAAAAATGTACTGAAGACAAATTATCACAGGGAAATGTATACATTATTCATGAAGAATTTAATTTATGGTTGCAAAAGATGTATTTGTTTCCTCATCTGACACCAGAAAAAAGAAAGATGTAATGAGGAACTTGTGAGTAAAGTAATTTGACACCATTAGAAAGGGAAATGTAGTTTTTATGCATCTCAAATGGATAACTTAATTGGGACTACAGTTGAGAGGAACATATCAATGCTACAAGTACATCAAATGCATGACCAGTTTAAATAATGCTTTTGAGCCGAACTCTAACCTCAGTGCTCAAACCAGTTAAAACCAGGGTGACAATTTCTGTATTTTCCATTTAATATGTCTCATGTGTTCCAGAATGAGAGCAGGAAAGTGCAGATGATGTTTCAAGAAGGATATTTTAACATGGCCATCATAGAGGAACTGAATACAAAAGTCATAGAGCTCCAATACTTCAATAATGAACTGAGCATGCTCATTCTTCTTCCTGAAGATGACTGTGAGGACTTTACTGGCCTAGAACAGGTAACACTCCATTTCCTCTCTAGCAACATACATAGAGAGCAGTACTTTAGCATTGCTCCAGTGTGGTCAGAAGACAAGTGTTAAAACTGAACTTGCTTTCCTTGCATTCATTATGGTGCCAATCATTACTCCCAATACCACCTTGCAGCTTGAATGTGCCCTCACCTATGAAAAACTCACAGAATGGACAAGCTCGGCCACGATGCAACCACTGAGCGTGAAGGTGTACCTGCCCCAGTTCAAGATGGAGGAAAGTTATGTTCTCAACAGCACTCTTCAGCAGATGGGAGTAATGAATGTTTTTGACTGGGGAAAAGCTGATTTGTCGGGAATCTCTATGAGAGATGGCTTGGTTGTGTCCAAGGCCATCCAGAAGACAATTGTGGAAGTCAATGAAGAGGGCAGTGAAGCAGGTTGTTCCATGGGGCTTCTTGCAGTGCCTCTGTGTTGCCCAGTAACTTATGAGTTCAAAGCTGACCATCCATTCCTCTTCTTCATCAGACACAACCAAACCAAGACCATTCTCTTCTTTGGAAGATATTCTTCTCCTTAAGTGGAGGTTATATTGGAAATTAGATCTTTCTCCCCACTTATATCCTAACTGATGAGCAATAAGGATAAAAGACAAAACAAAGACATCTCTGTAGCCTTTATCCTAAAGTCTAGTTTGCTGTAAATAAAAAGACTATCTGAGAAGACCCAAATTAAAGATAAAAACTTAAACTCCACGAATCTTAGGCATATTTTACTGTTAGGAGGCCTCATGAAAATGACATCCACCTTAAAATACACTATGAGGTATTTGCCAAAAAGCTGTAGTCCTCTAGAGACATCTGCAAAGAAAACTTTACTTTGAGCCTTTCCTAATGTAGTATGGATCCAATAAACCCATGACTTTAGTGCCCTGAAGATAAGTGATACATGCTCTCATGTGAAGTAGACAGGAGGATATGGATCTGCATTAAAAGTGTAACCTCAGGTACTTTGTCTCTCTTAGCCTTACCTACCTATAGTCTCAAGGACAATACCACTTCATAGAGGAGCAGCAAAATATTCCCCTGGGGCCTCCTATTCAACATTGACTGAGGGCAGTGTTTCAAACTGGAGCTCTCAGGGTTTATTCTCAGAGAGCAGAGAAGACAGAAGATTTTCTGGTGTAATTTTGCTTGTTCTCAGAAGGGCAGACCCATTACTTATTTTTTTTTCTTCTGTGAAAAACCTCGTATATGTAAGCAAATTCTTCAACTTCCTCATAAACTTCCACATAACAAAATAAAAAAGGGTTTCAGAATAATGGAACAATTTTCTGACAAGGTGTGCTCTGTGATGTCTGGGAACGAGACACATAATTCCCACATTAAACTTTAAGTAGTGATCAAAGAGTCAGCTCTGTGTGGGCCTCAGGCAGCATGAGTTTCTTATTCCAGCTATTTTATTCATCATTAACAAAAATAATAAAAATTCCATAGTGATGGTTTTTAGAATGGTAGTCTGTGTTTGTTATTTTTTATTATTATTACTATTTATCATGACAAACCCAGTGTAAGCTAAGTAATAAATGTAGTGTTCTGCAGAATTAAGTGAACAGAGGAATAATATAATATAGTAAGTACAAATAATGGTAATCCTTTCCAAAAATGTAAATGACACTGAAATCTACCACCCACTTTTAAATATTCACCATGCTGAGTTTAGGCACTGGACAATTCAACATCAGGGTACATAAACTCTGAAGCTGCTCCCTCTTCTACATGACTGCTATTAGTTGCCTGATTTGGGGATGAGCAATTCTCTGGGAAGTAAATCATGAGGAAAAATTCTGGTAAAGCTAATTTTCTTGCTTATGATCTAGTTCCCTAAACCACCTCCTGGATGTTGTGGAGTAGGTAGTGTGAAGGAATAGCACAGGGTCACAAGAAGGGAGCAGCCTACCCAGTCTGGCAGTATGTAACATCCAAAATCCACAGATACATGAAGAATAGTTGCTTTTATGGGAAAAATATTCCACTCTTTGATGACTCACTTTTCTTTTCCCTGTTACTCACTAATGGGAAGAAGGTAAAACACTGTGAGCATACTGGTGCCATTGTAGAACTGATGATTCAAATGGCTCTTCCAAATGCTGAGATGTGAAGGAAAAATTACAGTAAATTACAGTACTCACCACAGATTGAATTGCTAAATAAAGCAGACCCATTACAGTCTGCAGATGCCTCATATGGCTGCAATTGCAGTATGAAATACAGCCTGAAATAGTAAAATTACCCATAGAGACACAGTTTTCATACCAATTAGCTGGTAAGAGAACACAAACTACAGGCTGTGAGCTCTTTGAGAAATAAAGCATGCAAAAACCAGCTATACATGCTTTTCAACAACTGCCATTGGAATTTTGTGCATGGTTGTCTCCAATTAAAATTACTTAGGTTAAAAGAAAAAAATAGTAAAATGAACATTATTAGAATTTATTAGCACAATCAGGCCTGTATATTTTCAGATAAAATGTAAAAGAAAAAGAATTAATGTGATAAAAGGCAGTACCTTGACATATTATCCCAAAAAGCACAAGTCTCACAACAGGAATTCTGTGTGTGAGCAAAGGAGAAGCTGTGGCTGAAGGAAGGATGTCACTTAGTTTACTACAGCAGAAGTAATTCTGTATTATAATTAAAAAACCCCAAAAACTTACTTCAGGGATATCTAGATAATTCAGAACCAGCAACAAAGTACAGTATAAATTATAATTAAAAAATCCCTATCTTCTCCTTCTGCAATCTTTTTTCCTTATTGTCATTTTAATCTACAAGACATCAAACACCAGAAGCTGGAAAGTAGCCTCCAGCTGCTAGTGTGGTGGCAGCAACTCCTACTGTGGAGGGCAGTGCTCCCACAAAATCAGGGATGTGTACTTAAAAATAGAAGGCAAGCCCTCCACTCTGGCAGCAAATGCTTCTCTTGTGGGAAACTGTAGTTTGTAAAAGTTCAATGCCAAGCAATAGAGGTTGCAGAGTGGAGAGAAGCTGGAAACTCCAAACGGTGCCTGGAGCAGACATAGCCCTGCAGGGCATTCCACTGCCTCCTCCCCACGGAATGGCTCGATGCCAAGTGTTGAACCATGGCAGAACACGACAGCCTACAAAAGTGTAGACTGGCAAAAAGCAAAGCAAAAGATGTCAAATAGTGTTTGCATGAGGACCCATAGAAAGGTGACACACATTTGCCCCACAAGAGAAAGATCCATGTCTTTCCACAGTTTGATTACTGAGTAACTCTCTACATACTCACATTTCCACTAAACTCTGTTCCCTCTGATGGTTGCAGCAGTTCTCCTCAGTTTTCTCTGAAACTGTGCTTTCCTTTAAACAATTCTTAGTACCTATGTATAGCATATTTTTATTATATTAAATTTGTTTTATTATCTTCATATTTTTATTCATGTTCAAAGTTTTGCAATGGATAGGCAAGAAGGGCAAAGGAAGAATTTTGTCACTGAAGAAGCCAAAGAGGGCAGTTTTGAGTCACACCCCACCCACCCCCTCGAAAAAGAATAATGTTTATTTTCCTCAAAATATAACTAGTAGAAGGTTTTACTGTAGGAATTCCTGGTTCCTTATGATCCCAATAAGAAAGGCACTCAGGCACAGTAAAGTCTGTGTGATGCAGACAGCCATCCAAAGCACAAGCAAACATTGCTCTCAAACACTGCCCAACAATTCCTGAGTAACCAGAAAAAATTAAATGTGAAAATAAGAACAGAGAAATGTTGGAAAGAGCTGCTTTCCCAGCTCCTTGATCTCCTTGCTCATGCCCGTATCAAGGAAGAGGGGCAAACACCATGTACTGGTCTAGGCACAAAGAGCAGCAGAATCCTTGCTCACCTCTTTTTTGAGACAAACATAGATATGAAACAGATTTTAACTTGTTTGTCTTGCTTTGCTTGCAGAGCTACACTTGTAGCTTTTGAATTTCAGGAGAAGCACTTGTTTTCCCCAGGTCCTGTGTCCTAATGTTACAAAGGAGCAGGTGTCTGTTGGTGACTGCCCATGCTGATCAAAATTTGCAGCTACTGCCAGGCTGATTCTGCAACCACTTTTGCACTAACAGTTGATGTATTGAAAAGCCCCCAAATTAACCCATGACTTTGCAGCTACAAACTAATCTCTGGAGCTGTAGTGCCCCATCCATGATTACTGTCAGAACTAAACTTTCTTTCTTCCATGAGCTTCTTTACTTTGGATATTTTAAACCATCCCGCCTGTCTTGGCAAAGTAGTTTTTCACATAATATGGAAACTGAGCAGTTTCAGACTTTCAATCACTGTACCTGTGCATAGAAACTGTTGTGGTGGGCGTGTTGCATATGTAGGCATTTCAAATGTAGAGTGTACAAAGAAGGCAAATATAGTGCATGGGAGAAGAAAAGAACACCTGCATGCCCTTTTCCAGAAGACTTGGTGTAACAAAATGTTTTTTGAGAAAATCTTGGACATTATGCAAAGGAATGGCCTTTTTAGCATGGTCGGTTCTGTCCTTCCTGGACAATTTCCATAGGGGTCCACACGAACAAATGGAATCATAGCATACAAAGGACTGTGGGTGTCCAGGAAAATTCTTCATGGAAGCTCCAAAGATGAAGGATGTGCTTGAGCAACTTCTGAGTGATAGCTGGAACTCTAATGTGAATATATGAAAATGGGAGAATAGGAAAAGTCATAGACATGACAGCCCTTTGCACACAAAACCTGTGCCCTCAGGTAGTAATAGTTTGATAAGTACAGATAAAGTAAAAGCTGCAACAGCACAGATCACAGAACAGGGAGCATGGAACAAGGTGAGAGGAAAGCTCGTTCTTATCTTCAGGTTTTCCCATCCTCACTGCTGCTATTATACCCTCATTCTGAATTGGGAAACTAAAAGTCACTCCAATTATCAGGCTCTGCACATACATCCCTGCATTTCAGCAAGGCAAACAACACTCTTAAGGGTAAAGTTGCTCCCCTTCCTTTTCACAGAGGGTGCACCTACTGCTGTGTGTTCTGTGACTTACGAGGTACAAATTTGGATTTCTATTATCCGCTCCTATGGCCTTTGCAGATGCCAGATTTGTTTCTTTACTGTTACTTTACTTTGCTCATCAAGTCTATTATTTAATAAAGAGTAATAGCTTTTTACAATTGAATTATATTTTATATTGTGCATTATGGTTGTCTAACAGACCATGAATGTTCCTGTAAACAGATCCTGTAGTTTATTCACCTGCCATAGTTACAAGGTATGGAAGATCTATGGGAATGGCCTGTGCAAGTACCATGGGCCTTGTTGCCATGACCTGCACAGAATGAAAATTAAGAGCTGACTCTTAGTTATTTTTTAAATACCACTGGCTGGTTTAAATAAATTTCTGAATACCTGAATACTCTGGGGTCAGGCTTACAGCCCAGGAAATATGTAATTTCTGAGTGTTCCTCAAATCTCTTTCTCTTCCATGCCCATCTTCAGGCCTCTAAGTCATCTCAACATTGTTGCTTTAAATGTTGTCATCAAAATGAGGTTTTATCAGAATATGCTTTCTCCTCAGAACCCTTCTTCCCTCCTCCTGCACACCTATGCTGTAGACCTTCATAGTTTGGCCTCAGGTAAAATACTGTAGTCTCACCTAGGCAGAGAAATGGATGTCGCTGTGGTTTTAACAAGTACAAGCCATACACCACATCAGTCCCTGCACTCCAGGAATATATTTCTGCATTTTGTCAGATCCAAACACCTTTGACTCCTGAAAACAGAAAGTTTTGAGTTTGTTCTAACATGGAAAAAATCCATTTCAAACCCCTCTCAATAGAATGACCATCCTACAGCTGGCTTTGTTTGGAATGACATTATTTTGGCAAGGTCAGATGGGCACTGATCTTGAGGAACTTCCCTCTGTTCCACTGCATAGATGCTGCAGTGAGTTGTTGCACATCTACCAGACCTTTAAGAGTTAGCCCAGCACCCACCTCTCTCTTCATGGTTGGTGGGAGTGCTGTGTTAAGAGTGCTTCTAGCACTGACAGTGCCTCACCACTGAGAACAAGAGAAGGTTACAGCAAGAGCTTAAATAATTCATTTTAAAATCAGGTTTCACTTCAATAAATAAAAGTTGTCTTGCTGCAGATAGAATACCAGCTTATCATGGTCTGCTCAGTCTTTCAAGGTGCAATGAATCAAGAAGTCATGACAAAAGGCAGTGACTGAAAAGATGGTATCTTGAAGGCAACAGTGGGAGTGTCTCAAATTCTGCAATATATATCACCAACAGCTCAAGGAGCTGTTTAGGTTCAGCTGGCAAGCTGGATTATTGCATGCCTCTTTGAAGTTTGTGGGGTAAGTATTTCTCCAAGAAAATGTAATTTCTAATTTTTATTCTTTAAGATGGAAAAAAAATTTATCATGTTTAAGAACCTTAAGGTAAGTATAAGATAGAGATGTAAAAAGACATCATATACAGTAATTTTGCCTTGCCTTCTCAGTATATCTTATAATGTTTGACTGTCAAATACTTTACGTGTGCAAAATATGTGGCTTGTGCACCACAGCTTTGAGTAGAAATAGTTATTTTTCATTTAAAACCTATCATCACATTAAAACTATCTTTTTATAATTTTAATAACTGGGAATAAAGGCATTTCTCTTTTCTCAATCTCATTCCTTGACAAAACCCATATATTATGTACATATATTTATATATGTGTAGATATGCATATCTCTCTATATGTATGATTGTGCTAAAAAGCATCAGCAGAGATTAAATGTCTGAAACAGGACCACAGGAAACCCCTAAATTTATATGTCAGCATCTAAGCAGCTGTCTTACAGAACAATATACTCCTATTATTGCTATAAATTACAGAAAAGCAACCTCCAAATTTGTGGCTGGTTGTATGAAGCAACAGTAAGAAGTACACAAAGAGTGTAGTGAGTTGACTACATTTGATGTAAAGATCGAGAACAGCCACAGAAGAAATGGATATTAAGTTTGCATTGCCTCAAACATCATTCAGAGCCCTCTGGATGGCCATAGGGAAATTCATTCATTCAATGTTATATTTACCATATTGAAGAGTGGATGAAATTTTCTATTTCCTAAAAGGCAAATACAAGGTACTATTTTTCTGATAGTGTCTTGTTGAAAGAAAACAATCTTGTGTTTGTATGTAAATGGATCAGGAGTTACAATATTTCTAATGATTGCAGAATTTTTAGGCTTCACATCATTCACTGGTTCAGCATCACAAAACCAGCAATGAATTGGCACTTTCTGGGCTACTGGCAGTACTTTTTAAAACACGTGACACATTTCGTGACCATAAAGTCGTATTTCTGTTTGCTTTAGGTAACGTTTCACAATGGGCTCCATCAGTGCAGCAAATGCAGAATTTTGTTTTGATGTATTCAAAGAGGTAAAATTTCACCATCCCAATGACAACATCTTTTACTGCCCCCTGAGCATGATTGCAGCCTTGGCCATGGTCTACCTGGGAGCAAGAAATAACACCGAGTATCAGATGGAGAAGGTAAGTTACATCAATGGGTACCAACTCTCTTTGATCCCATTCCAAGAGGCAGCAGATTATCCATTTCTATCTTCCAAACCTGCCTAGCAAAAGAATGGCTTTCCAAATTCTGGAGCTAATTTTCACTTATTGCATTTCCCCATGAAGGGCAAGAACAGTCTTTGGTTTTCACCAAGAAAGAGCAGTTTTGGAGGATGGTTAAGGCAGGTCTCTTGCTTCAGCCTATATTATCTCAGAGACCTGATTCCTTCCAGGTGGAAAGGACAACTTGAGATGTACAAAAGATGAAGTGTTCAGAAAACTAGGCTCATAGTTATAAATACAATGCTATAAGGCTGTAGCTGATTTATGGACAATGCCATTAACTGGAAAAGAAGGGATCTAAGCTGAAGATCACAAGCTCAAATTTTCAGTGCGGTGCCTGGTTTAAAGCTCACATGAAATTTCTTCGTTCACCCATGTGCTAATCAGACTTGGTTAGTGAAAACCTACAGTTTTAGCACAAATATCAGTGACTGTCAGTGGACTTCACATACCTAATTTCTACCTTCAATTGCAGGTTCTTCACTTTGATAAAATTGCAGGACTTGGAAGCATCCAGACCAAGGTACAGAAATCTAAGGTACATTGATTTTTCTTTCACATCTTTTTTCTGAGAATAGACTGTTCTGCTTGTGTTTTTAGTAGTTTCAACACCTTGCCAAACCTTTGCTAATTCTCTTAATTTAAGATTTGTAAGTTAAAAAAAAAAAATACCACACACCACCAAATCCCAAAGAACAACAGCAACAAAACAAATGCCAAGCAACCAACCACCAACAAAAACAAAGGAACAAAAAAACCCCCAAAACAACAACAACCAAAAACACCACCAGAAAAACAAGACAGGCTGCACATATTGCAAGTAACAGGACAGGATAGGATGCTTTGGGCACCAGGAAACACTTTGGTGTAAATGAACTCCATACCTGCAAGTGCTGCTGGGGTACAGCACTTGAAAAGGTCTCAGCAGCTGAAGCCAGAGTACAATAGTCAGAGTTGCAGCTGGGACTCCAAAGTAGGACAGGAAGATGCTTCAGTAGAAAAGAGCCCAGAATCCTCAAAGGGTGGAAAGTAACCACACACTTACAAAGCTGCAGGGACTTTTCCAGCCTCCAATTCCCATTGCTAGCCCAAGATAAGCATGAGGGGTCCTAGTACCTTGATACCACCTGTATGCTTCTGCCCATGTTAATCTACTGCCTCTGTAAAGATAACAAAAGCCATGGAGCCTGGTCTGTCCCCATTCATTTGGGATCTAAAACACAAGGTGGGACTTAGAAAAAGATGAGGTTTGGGGTTTTTTTAAATAAAGGTAGTATCTAAAGCTAGAGTATTTAGAGACTCCTTAAGCATTCAGAAAGGAGCTGCTCAGCACATGTATTCTCAAAAAATAAAGCCCCACCTACTGTTTATCATTGTACAGTTTTTTAAAATGGTTTTAGCGTGTGTCACTGTTCTTGGGACTTGAGACAATACACCATTTCTTTGCTGTATTACAAAACACTTCCTGACTCCCTTGCCATCTGTCTCTCTTCTTCCATTTGCAGCTTCTGCAAAAAATGCAAGCAGCACCTGGGAATAAGAGGCTTTGTACCTATGGCAAGTCACCAATTTCAATAATTAACCACTAGAATGAGTGGCATCATAGGCTGTGAATCATTAGCTGCTCAGACGTTCAGTCTGAACGTCTTCCCATGTAACTCTTAGACTCTATTACATGTTCATTTGCAGATGTTCAAACACTGTGTATTATCTCCCATTATTTGTACCTTTGAAATAATCCCCTTTCTCATAAAATAACCTAATAGTTATACTTTTTTGTCTTCTTATCTCAACTTATAACAACTCAGTGTGGAAAGTCTGTGAATATCCACATACTGTTTAAAGAAATTCTCTCTGATATCACTGCACCAGAAGCCAATTATTCACTGCACATTGCCAACAGACTCTATGCTGAAAAGACAAGTCAGATCCTACCGGTAAGTGATCTCTTGCTAAACCCTGTAAAATTCTGTAATCCAGGAGGACTGGCCAGAGTAGGTGACCAGTTAATCCAGCAGTCCCTACAGGTGTGGATTTACATGGCTTTTCCCTTTGCCATGGCCCTGGCAACAGTCTAAATGGAAAGCAATTAGAGGCAAAAATATGGCCCTATTAAAAAAAAATGAATTGAGCAATAAACAAAGTTATTAGTAATATAACTTCTCACTCACCATTTGCTCCCCCAAAGCATTTCATTTTAATTGGTTGTTTGGGTTTTTTTAGAAAATAATTTGACTTTGGCATATTTCTTCATTTGAAAACTTATCTCAAAAAAAATTTGGAAAGTATCAAAATCATTCTTTGACATTTTCAAAGCAAAAGATACAAAGATTCTAAATCAAAGAAACTTCTTATTTTTAAAAATAATGAAAAATGCTTTAAAAAAAGAAAGTGGATTTAAAGATAGTATAACTGACTAAAATAAACCTGAAAGGAGGGGGTTTGAATCAGTCTTTATTTCAGAAATCCTTAAACATCTTTTAATATATGCTTTTAACTGGTCACATGGTAAAGATGTCAGATCTGAAATTATCATGAAACAAAATAATTTTTCTGGTTCAGCTTTAGCAAATTCTTTCAGGAAATAAGCAATGAGAACACTTCAACCATCACTATAAAAACTTTATTAGCCATAGGTTATTTCACTTTCATATTGTTTTTTAAAAGTTACTAGTTCACTGGCTACACTTAATTGGTGTCTTTACAGATCTACGTGAAATGTGTGAAGAAACTGTACAGATCTGGTCTAGAAATGGTCAACTTCAAAACAGCGCCAAATCAAGCCAGACAGCGCGTTAATTCCTGGGTGAAAAATCAGACAAAGGGTAAGTCGGACGAGATTATGAAATATACTTCACTCTGACCACTATATTATAGCAATTTCTGAGAAGATTAAACATTAGAGGAGAAATTTCCTCCTCCTGTCCCCATCAGTGGATATTTTCTGTTGAAAGGGATGACTCTATTGTACCTGTGGGCAGTGTGTGTTTCAAACACATCTGGCAAAGGCAGAGGTGCCAGAACATGCACACTTAATATGCACATTTTATATGCACACTTCTTGTGTCTGGAGAGATTAACTCATGCAAGGTTAGTCTCATCTTCTCTAGAATATTGGCATGTTTTTACAAGGATGTGCTGGATAAGTAAGAAGTGGTCTTCCAGGGAACAAAGTAATGCACCCTAAGCTGATAGTGGGAAATAAATGATTCAGAATCCTGTGTGCATTTATTGTGTTGAAGTGGGAGGAAAAACCTAGAGTGAATTGTGAGCAACAAACACATTGAGAAAGAGAAAATCTCTGTTGGTTCCTCCCTCTCCCTTTCCTTCTTTCTATATAAATATTTCTTTTTCCCAAGCATTTCTGGTTAGAAATGTTCCTGGGAATCTATAACACCCTTGAAGCTACCTGTCTTCTTGCATAAATGTCTGGCCAGATGCCAGTCTTTCAGTGCATTATTAAATCATCCTCACGAACCTTAATTCCATGTGCAGACTTTTGGAGAAGGAAAAGTCAAGTGAAGAAGCACTATATTGATTGATTTGTAAAATGCAAGACCACTGCTATAAAACTTACCACTCTGTACCCTACTTCTTCTTAAAGGACAGATCCAGGATTTCCTTGAACCAAGCTCTGTTAATCCTCAGACTGCGCTGGTCCTTGTGAATGCCATTTACTTCAAAGGGATATGGAAGACTGCGTTTAAAGAAGAACACACTGAGGAAGTGCCCTTCAATGTGACAGAGGTGGGGGGCACAGACACAGCTTCAGGCCAGATGTGTATTTGTTGTATTTACAGTTCTGCTTCATTGGCTGGGTGATTTACCTGGGTGCCTCACTGTCAGATTTATGGTAGCTGTGTCTGACAGAGCAATCCAGCAGATAAAACAAAAATGGAGACACAGGTTTTCTCCAAAGGCAGCATGATTGAAGACTGAGTCCTGTCCTGTCAAAGGGCTTGTACATTTTTCTGACCAAAGAAAAAGATTGCTCACACATCACCTCACATTTTTTGTTTTTGCAGCAAGAGAGCAGACCTGTGCAAATGATGCATCAGAACGGCACCTTCAGAGTAGCAAGAGTGGCTGAAGACAAAATTAAGGTCCTGGAGCTTCCGTATACCGGTGGAGAGCTGAGCCTGTGGGTGTTGCTGCCTGATAACATCTCTGGCCTGGCACAGGTATGGCTCTGGCAGGGCAAGCAGAAGAGTGATGATTTCAGTGGGGCTTGGCTGCTGTCAGACCTTTTGCTGTCCATTGACATCCCAGCTGCCCCCTCCCCGGCTTTGCTGGGCAGGCAGGGGAGCACAAAATCTGTCTAGATGATCAGGCAGAGCCTCTTAGGAGAATCCTGAGCTCAGTTTTATAAAATGAAGGTAAAGTAGTGTAGTGCTGCTGCAGCCCTGCAGAAGAGGATGCACTTAAGGGCAGTGTTGTAAAATTACCTATCTGTATCAACACAGTCTAAAATATATGAACAATTACTTCTATTTCAGTAATATTTTCAAAATATAAAGTAGAAATGTTACAGATGTAGAAGAGTTTGAATTTTTTAGGTTTTATCAACTGTGGGTAAATTTTCATGGCCTTGTTTTTGCAATCTTTCACAAGCTGACTAATTTGCTAGGCTGTGAAACTGTTGGGTTGTGGCTTATGAAGCACAAGATTTTTGGACAAAGGAGGATATGTTAATTTGGTAAAGAACTGAATAAAATGAGAGTGACACAAGCAGTACTGGAGAGGCAATTAATAAAACATCAGAAGGATGCCAAAATGATGAGCTTCAGGAACCATTCAGGTTGAGGTTTTACTTTTATGATAGCCTTGACAGAAATGAATGGTAGGAGGGAGTTGGATTTGCATCCCAGGCATTTCATTCCCTGCCTCTCTTCGCAGCTTGAGAACAAAATCAGTTTTGAAAAACTTGCAGAGTGGACCAGTTCCAAGGTGCTGGAAAAGAAGAGGGTGAAAGTGTACCTCCCACGCATGAAGATTGAGGAGAAATATAACCTCACATCTGTCTTGACATCCTTGGGTATGACCGACCTGTTCAGCCCCTCGGCCAACCTCTCTGGCATCTCCTCAGCACAGAGCCTGAGGGTATCTGAGGCCATCCACGAGGCATACATGGAAGTCACTGAAGAGGGCACCGAGGAGATTGGGTCAGCAGATGACACAGAAGACATCCAACATTCCTCTGAGCCTGTAGAGTTTAGGGCTGACCACCCGTTCCTTTTCTTGGTTAAACACAGTCCAAGCAACCTGATCCTCTTCTTTGGTAGATATTGTTCTCCCTAAAGAGAAAAGGGCTGGAAATAATGCTTGCCTACCCCTAAGAAATACACCCCCTTTACTCTAATATTATATTATAATCTCATCTCTCCAATACTTTCTGCAAGTGAAAAGGCTACTCTAAGTCATGCCCTTTCCTGAAGCTTCCATAACAAAGACACACCTGCAGGTGAGGAAACAACAGCAAGTATCTTTGCTCCTTTCCCTTCTCAGACTGGTTTTGGTATTGGTTGAGCCAAGCAAAGACTAAGACCACAGAGAATAGAGGCCCTCACAGGCCAGGAAGGGGTCAAATGATTTGCACTTGAAGAAGTAGTTGCAGACAGGGCTCCAAGTCTTTGGTATTCCATTATGTGGAAAGCCATGGGCTATGCTCCAAAACACTGGCTTTGAGATCCCCAGTCTGGAGGAGATGCTTGTGGACAAGATTCTTCTGTGCAGGGTATTAATTGGTGCCTATGTAATTTTTTTTTTTTTTTACTTATCTGTTGGGAAATTGTGCACATATCTACTATGACCAGAGCTGTCCTCTCATCATGAGTACCTCATGTAATACTGAATTTATTTCAGAGGTTCTCCAAAGTAATGGAGAGTTTCTCTTCCACTTCAGAATGTTCAAAGAGATCTAACTTTGTCTAGGTACAGTTATATCTTGTCACGGAATATAGATTTGAAAACTGAAACACATCCGTGTTATCCGTGTCATCTGGATATACACAACTCAGAACTGCCAAGCAAAAGAGTTGTCTGAATTCCTGTTTAAAACATTCTAAGTCACTTCATATTTGAGGACATTTTGATTTTTGTGAAAAATCCTATAAGTGATGTTAAAGAATCTGATTTCTCCATGGGAGATTTGTGAAAAAACACAACTTCCAAAATAATGCCTGTCTCTGTTGATCTTGCTTAGCAAGTAAACTTCAATTTGTTCCTGGAAAACTCTCAGTTGTTCAAAACTCAAGAACATTATTATTCCATGAATGTAGCTGGTCTTCCTTGTTCCTATGGTAGTTCAAGAGAACATCTCTTGCTTTCAAGAAATAAAAAGAATTCTAATTTTCTTTGTCTTTTGTTCCTATGTGTCCACTAGCATCTCCAAATATGGATCTGCTGGCACAATATTACGACCTGTTTTCATTTTAATCATATATTACTGTTTTTGATGCACATAATTGATTTTTTCCTTCTTAACACAATAAAAAAATAACAAATTCTTGTCATGAAAATATGTGAATTTTCTTAATTTTCTGGATGACTAACCCTTAAAATAATATTACATTGGTAACTGTTTTGAGCAAAATGGGATTTAGTACAAAATCCTCCAGTTTTTAGAATGAATAAAGTATGTAGATATGAAGTTTCCTACCCATTCATGAAATAAATGAATGCACACATCTAGAATTTGATTCCTCTCTGTAATACTGTTTACCAAGAAATAGCCCAGAGAAATGTTAACTTGTTCTTATGTATTTTTCAATACAATTCCAATGGGTATTAAAGACACACTATTAGTGAGATAAATATCTCAAGGAAAAACTATTCCAGCAACTCTGCTATTTGAGATGATGAAATCATCTAAAAATCATATAACTCAAAGGGCATACCTAAGAAATAATAAGTAGATGGACAAGTCTTTGGCAAAGCATTTCCCCACAGAGAGTTTTGAGAGGAGGTACTCTGTCATTAACATCAGCTATTCCAATAACAAGGGGAAGGGAAACCCTGAATGTACATATAGTCCGGGCAATAAGCTGCTGGAGAGCAACCCCACGGACAGGGCCCTGGGAGTCCTGGTCAGTAGAAAGTTGAACATGAGCCAGCAGTGCCCTGGCAGCCAGGAGGATCAAGTGTGTCCTGGAGGGCACCAGGCACAGCATGGCCAGGTGGGCAACGGAGGGGATTGTCCTGTTCTGCTCTGCACTGGGGCAGCCTCACCTCCAGTGCTGGGGACAGTTTTGGGTGCCACAATATAAAAAAGACAGTGAACTATTGGGGAGCATCCAAAGGAGGCCTGTGAGGATGGTAAAGGGCCTTGAGGGGAAGCAATAGAAGGAGCAGCTGAGATCTTGGTTTGTTCAGCCTGGAGAAAAAGAGATTGAGGAGGGACTTCAGTGGAGTCTACAGCTTCCTCAGGTAGGAAGCAGAGGACCAGGAACTCGCCTCCTCTCTGGTGACTTGTAACAGGCCCTGAGGGAAAATCGGGAATTTGTGTCAGGGTAGGCTTAGGTTAGATACTAGGAAAAGGTTCTTCACCCAGAGGGTGTTTGGGTGCTGGAACAGGCTCCCCAGGGTCCACAGCACCAGCCTGACAGAGTTCAAAAAGTGTTTGGACAATGATTTGGGGTACATGCTGTGATTCTTGGGGCTGTCAGATGCAGTGTCAGAAGTTGGACTTCATGATCCTGATGGGTCCCTTCTAACTCAGGACATTCTATGATTCTATTTCCACATTTACATATAGTGTGGTATAATAAAAGCAGATCTGTAGAGGAAAGAAGGTGGTACAGCCTGTCTGACATCCACATTATTTGAATACCATCAGGATGTTTGTGATATAGACTCAGTTGTTTTTCAGTGATAAGGATACCTATTTTACTGAGTACATTTTAATTCTTTTCCTTTAGAAATTAAATCAGTGGTCTAAACTGTTCAAAGAGATGAAAGTTTCAACATCTCAAGACTTGCCATAAGCAGTTCGATCACTTTCACCATCTCTTGTAGCCAGAAACACTTGATCCAATCTGTTAAATTTAAAAGCCTGTACACTTAAACAACGAGAAGACTTCAAAAGGGTTACATTTGAAAACTTTTCTTCCTTTGAGTATTAAACTGGAAAGTGCTTAAAGTACAAAGATATGCCTCAGTGACCAATGTTGATTCCTGGACAACAATAATGGTCAAAATGAAGGAATGAGAAAGAAGCAAAGGGGCCATGAGACTCAGAGGCAAGTACAAAGCTTCCCCTTTCCAAAAAGAAAAGACAGGAGGCAGTAATACGTGCAAATTTAGAAATACTGTACCAAACCTGTAACTTGCTTTAGTATTTACTTTTAACAATATTAAAATACTCCAAAAGTTTTTCAAAAGGCAAAAATGAATAAACCTTGAAAATGTCCTTGTTGTGACTGGCATTTTTGTCACAGCTCTCCAAATCATTTTCTGAAAAACTGAGACCCTTTTTCTCTTACAGACTGCTGTGCAGTACCAGAAATAAGGCTTAGCATATAGCAAGACAAAAGCTGAAACCTTCTGCATCTAGTGGCACAAATTGCACCCCTCCACAAGCACAGAGACATCCAAGGCTCTGCCACTATGAAACAACACTTCTCTCTGTACAGCATGGAAACAATGCTTGTCTGTGAAATGTGCCACACAGTCCCATTCCAAGTGCCTCATCCACACCACTGTACTTTCTTTGCATCTTAATGTGCAATAACCCTGCTCTCTCCATCTCCCTCGAGTTCTTCCTCTAGATAATATGCAAGCAGAGAACAGCTGAGACTGGAAGTGGCCTCTGCTGATCTGCTATTCCAAGCTCCCCCTTTCAATCAGGGTCAGCTACAGCAAGTTACTTGGGATCTTGTCCTTCTGAGTTTTGAATATTTCTAAGGATAGAAACTCCATAGTCTCTTCCAGTCTCTTCCAGCAACCTGGATTTATCTCCCTATCCAAAGAAAATGTATTTTCTTATGTTTAAATGTAATTCCTGCTATTTCAGGTTCTGTCTCTTCTCTCTTACCTGTTCACAGGTGAAAGTCCAGCTCCATCTTCTTTTTACCCTCCCATCAAGAAGGTTATGCACATGGATAAAATCCCCCTACACTTTCTCCTCTCCAGGATAACAAGTCCCATGTCCCTGAGTCTCTCCTTTCATGACAGATACTTTAATCACTTAATCATCTTCTATGGTCCTGCTCCAGTACATCCCCATCTCTGGTAATGGAAATCCCAGAGCCATACTGAGCATTCCATCTGTGGTCCCACCAGTGCTGAGCAGAGGGCAGGAAAGCCTCCCTTTACCTGCTGGCACTGCTTTTTCTAGGCTTCAAGGCATCCCCTCGTGCTGTTGATTTTATTTGCCACAAGGACACATTGCTGACTCACAGTCAACTTGGTGTCTGCCAGGCTTCCCAGTTCTTTTTCGTAAAGCCAACATGATGGCATGGACCCTTGTGCAGTGACATTTCTCCTTTTCTGCAGCAGTCTTTTCTTGTAGGAGACATGTCAGGAATATTGTCTAGAATCTCAGTAGGCTGCTATTCAGAGGAGAGGAAGGCTTTGTGGAAGGATGCCTGTGTCAAAACAAACCAAGAGATTAATTTCTCCTATTTTGTGTAAAAGAAAAGTGTTGTTTTTCTTGGGAGTATGTGCTGAGATAAAGGACATGCTAGGCAGACTTCCAGTGAGTGATGGGAGGTAATGTAACAGGCATGGTGACACTGGCAGGGTTAGTCACAGCCTGCCAAAACAGGCTTTTCTGTGGAGAGGGATGCTGGTAACTCAGCTCCCATGTGGCACAGCCAGTTAACTGTGGTGCCAGTGGCAGTGGCCATCTCTCCTGCCCTGTGTGTATGCTGGGCATGTGTGCTCTAAGGCCCTCGTTACCCTGTTGCCTCCTTAAGAGCCAGTGAGTTAGGCCTACACAGTGTCACCCTGGCTGCTGGCTGATTCCACAGACTTGAGGGATGAATAAGGGACTTCACGGGTTCTGTGCTGACTGCAAAAAGCACAGCTGTGTGTGCTGTACAGCTACAGACCCTGGAGTTGTGTGCACTGCTAAGCAGATGCAGCAGGGGTGAGCAACTTGTGACCAAATCCATCACAGGATCCTCCTGAAGATGCCTTCACTGGAGAAATTCACTCTGCCAAGCCTGAGGTATGCACAGCCCTGTCACAGCCTGTGACTGACCAAGGCAGCACTCCAAGCAAAGATGCCCAGCACTTCAGGATGGCACAGCGCTGTCAATGAAAGATACCAGGTGGACTAAGAGCTCCTGTCTGAAGCAGCTTGGCCAGACCCCTAAAGTTCCTTCAGACTGGGGAAAGAACACAGTCCTACAGGACAACTGAGAGAGAAACCATCATTGATTTGCTATACCACCAAGGCCTGCAGTGACAGCTAACTGAACAATCACTGGCACTCACTCTGAGCAAGACAAACATGAAACAATCAAAATGCTCCTTCCACTGACAAAAGAACAGCAGCAGGGATGCGAACTAAATCTTGAGCTCTGCGTGGAGTGTTGTGATTGGGTGAGAGGCTTTGGTCTGTGAGCTGACCTGGACTTCATATCCTTTTGCAAAGGTCCAGATGTCCAAGAGTCTGTTGGTTTAGGGACAGCACCACAATGAAATGCCTGGCAGAGGAAAGGGTGACCGAGCCTTAGCTGACCTCTTCCTTGGGACAAGCATTGTCAAACAAGGATATGTGGATAAACACATCCTTTTGTGTTTGTGCTGCATTACACAGCTGTGCTGGACAGGGAAATACATTATCTTTTCTCTGAGGAAGCATTTCAACTACAGCAAGGTTTGCTTAACCTCACTTGCCTTCATGACAGATGTAAAGTTCCCCAGTTCACTAGGCACTACCTCTCATATTCTTACAATTCTGTGCTGATAGCTGATCATAATCAAGATTTTTATTTATTTGTGAATTGATTTTGTTGCCTCTGCAGCTTGATTTACATTAATCTTCATTTGACCAAAAAACCAAGATATTCTAACAAAAACAGTAACCTGGGTTGTGCATTAACAAACTTCTCAAGGCTGCCTCTTCTCTACTGTAAACCAAAAAAATCTCTTTCATTAGTGAGTATATTCAACACAGAAATATTTTGCTAACAACACTAATGCTGTGAGCTGGCTGTTACAAAACAGCTGTACCAACTCATGGGACATCTTTGCAGCTACCAAGTGACAGGCTGTCTATGTTGATACAAATGTGATTCAGGTAGGTGGTGCATCAGTGCCAAGGTGGCTCACACACGGTGAGTTGGAGCACACCACCAGACAATTCGATTGTCAAGGAAAAAGACTCAAGGCATATTCAAATGTTAGAAGTGACAGGGACAAACATATTGTCTAATCCTTTGCCTTCTGAGCTGTCAAGTATATTGCAATGGACTGTGGCCACGATGTAGAAGGCAGGTTGAACAGAAACAAGGCAGTCCCAAGATGGAAAGGCAGAAGGAGCAGCTGCAGGAACAGCCTGCAGTCTAGGGAGCTCTCCCAGCTGTGCAGTTGATGGTGCACCCTACACAGCCACATGCACTCATTTGACAGGTTGTCCTCCAGCAAGGTGGGACCCTTTTCAGCTAAATGGGACTCACAACAGTGGTGTCCAGCTTACACACTGCTCCTGTGAGAGAATATCTCATTCTACTTGCAGTAGATCTGCAGTGACAAGCCACCCAAACGAGTCAAGGTCTAAAGATCTTTCCTCAAAAGCCCTGTTCCTGCATTACAAGGGTTGTAGTAGACTGGCCTGGATCATGCACTGTACCATGTAAAGTAACAGTGTGATGTAAATGCACCAGTCCAGACTGAGCTCTTCATGGCTCCTATTGCATGAGCAACTTCAGCTGAATGGGACTATGAAGAACTGTACTAGAGAGAAAGGCAGGGATCCTTCAGAGGTTTTCCTCTTGCACAGACCACTAAAAGGGTTAAAAAGTCCACCTCTAGTCTCCTGAGGCATAATTTGTTCTAGACAATTTCAGAGCCATTTCGTGTATTGACTTTGGATTTCTGTTTTAAAATTACGTGGCATTTAAGAGGTCAAAGCAAGCAGTTTCTTTTATTGTCTGTCCATTCTTTTATTTCAAAGGAATTATGCAACTGGTTTCTGCTTGCTATTGTATATTATGACTGTCTTGCAGACCATGAATGTTTCTTCAGCTGGTTTGTTCAGCTGATGTGCCATGAAGTTGCTTGTGGAAGAATGTAAGAATGGTCTTGTAAGAATGGTCTCTGTATGTACAAAAGGCACATTTTGAACCTAGCATCTGGTGCTGTGACCTGTGGAAAAGAACAGCACACCTTAAACTACCCTTCAAAATTATAGTGATGACTTCAAATCCTTTTCTGGTAGCATCTGACTAGGATCTAAATATCCTGATGCCTGAATTTAAAAAGTTACAGAAATCTTGTCTTTCTTATTTTCTGAACTTCTCTTTCCCCAACACATTTTTCATTAGTTCTGTAATTCTTTCCCATGTAGATGCACTGAAATTGCCTTTGAAATTAATTTATATTCCCAAAATACTCTCACTGAGGGTTTTGTTCCATTGATGAGCTGCACAGACTGTGACTGTGTCTGAGTTCCTTGAGCTAGATTGCTCTGGAATAAAAAACTGTGCTCTGTAAAAGTGTGCTCTATGTCTGTGGTTTTTTACAATACAGCAAGGGACACCAGGCAAATATATTCAACTTCTTGCAGAAAAAGCTACATAAATTTATTGAATTCAGCAATAAACATTGAAAGGATGTGCTCTTTCTTATGTTCCTTGGTGCCAAATTTTCTCCATTCCTTTGGAAGAGCTATGGATTCTGGTGGGAAGATAGATTGGTGATACTGGTATTCCAGCCAAAAATAGGAGAAAAGTTGCAATAAATACAGCCCCGCAGATGCTGATTTCACCAAAATTTGTGAGTTCACAGAATGGTGATTCTGAGATGGATCTGGCCTGTCAGTATTCAAGATAGAAAAATATTAAGGAAAATAAGACAAAAATCCTTACAGACATTCTGCAAGACTGAATTCCTCACAATTCTTTTTTAATTTCACAAGTTATGTTACATTATTTGCTGCCATAACCAAATCATACTTACTAGTCAAGTTCCAATGAGTAGCTTTTATCATTATTTTTCTTCAGTCTTTTTAATGTTCTTCTGTCTTTTCTACAAGGTTTCATGTGCTATGATGAGTAAATCTTCATTTTTGGAAACTTTAAGTTAAAATACTTTCATTCAGGCTTTTTGGGGTTTTTTTTGTTTCAAAGAATGGACTTATTCCAAGTAAAAGTTTATGTCTGACACTGAGCTCCATCCATCACTTTATTGGGTAAACACAGAGCAGGCAGCATGGGGCGTGTCACAAAATAACACGAGATATATTTCTAGGGGTTTGTCAAGTCTGCCCCAAGTACAGCTGAGAAGCTGTGCTATACCTTTCCCTGGTGAATCTGATAAGGTAAGCATTTATTTCAATTATGATTTAGGTTCTAATCTGCAAGATAAAAACCAGTTGTCTTTTACAATACTTATAATCGTATTGATGTAACCTCATGTTTGTGGCCTTCAATATCAGTTGAAGAAATTAATTATCACAGGATGCCTTCTGCAGTAACCTTACCTACCTTCAGATGTATCCTCTGTATTATTTTGCTGTTTCAGAGTCTGTCATGCATAAAGTCAAAGTATTTGTGTTTATGAATTATAGCTTTGTTTACTAACTCTTCCAAGATGAAAAGCTGGTGATAAATTACACGAGACTTTCTTCCTCTATTCTTTTATTTTTCATTTAGTATTAAAAGACAAAATTGAATTTGTTTAAATTCCAGGGTTTATGTAAGAGATTCTCTTGAAGGAAATGCAGAATGTTCAAATGATCCCATCATTCTACAGCTCTGTGTTATCTTTAATAGTTACATTTTCAAAGATAAATGACAACAAAAAGACCCCCATGCCTAAAATATAATAGTAAGTAGAATAGGTAAATAATAAAAAAATCCACCTTAAATCACCTATATAACCAGTTCAATTTAGAAAGAGAATGAGCATCCCTTCTATCGGGGAAGAGTTAGATGCATTGTTGTCCAAATCATCTCACATTAAGAGATCACTGTCACATGAAGATCTTGATTCCATAGGGACGTGATACATGGCGGAGTACCCTGGATTTTGTTCTCTAGTAGCTGCACAGAGAAACAAATGGCTTGAAGATGCTTGAGACCTTAAGTTATAAGTGATATAAGCTCTATACTGTTGCATTAGTCTTCAAAGTACTGTATTTTCTAATCAGTTTTCTTCTTTCAGCAGTCTATGCACAACTGGCAGATGTCCAGCACTTTGCTCAAGAATCCAAAAGCATCTCTGCCTTCTAAATCCACACCACTGGATTCTGTTTGCTGAAAAAACCCTGTGCACTAAGTTTGAGGTTCATGTGCACTGAATTTTTTGCCTTACAATTGACCTATTTCACCACAGTAAGTCAGACTCTTTCTGTTTCCTTCAAACAGGGATTCCACAATGGCCTCCATCAGTGCAGCAAGTGCAGAATTTTGTTTTGATATGTTCAAAGAGGTGAAATTTCACCGCAGCAATGACAATGTGCTCCTTTCCTCCTTGAGCATGCTTTCAACCCTGGCCCTGGTGTATATGGGAGCAAGGGGTAAGACTCAATCCCAGATGGAGAAGGTAAGTTACTCACACGAGGGTAAAGTGACCTCTACCTGCGCTATTTGTTCTGTCTAAGTAACATCACTGAAAAATATTATTCACTGATGAGGCTCTCACCTGTTTCAATGCACAAGAACTAAGCCAAAGTCACAAAATAGAGAACTGAATCAAGAGTTATATGTAGAAAATCCTAATTAAAAAGGTATATTTTCAATAAAACAGGTTGTTGACTTTAACATAAAAAAAAGTCTCAAGGAGAATAGCAAAATAGATTACCAGTCAGGCAATTTTAAGGTTTTTAAATTTTGACAAGGTCTAAATAATGTAATCAGATTTCCTTTTTTAATATATATAAAAGATAAATCCCAGAAATGCAGGAAGACAGTATTTTTAGCAATACATACTATGTAACTCAAATAATTTCTAGTCATTCACTAGAAAAAAATATCATCTAAGCAAAGAGTAGTATTTACAGTTTACAGGAAGGTCACAGAGGGTATAGACCAGTTGCAAGCTCATCTGTAAATTTTTAGTTAATCTATTTTCTCAGCATTTTTTTTTCTGAGCCAACAGGTTTTTTTACACAGGCAAATACACAAATCTCAAATTCACGCTATTTTTGGTCATGCTTCTCATTTCTACCACTGGTATTTTCTCTTGCAGGTTCTTCATTTTGACAATGTTACAGGAGATGGAGACATTTCTGACTCCCAGGTAGAGAAATAACTTAATCTTCCTTCCTGTCTTATTTTCTCCTCAGAACAAAAGTAGAAGTTTTCTGCCTCTCCTCCTGGCAGTTGCAGACCCTGACCTACAGTAATGGCCTAAACCCAAGGGGATCTGTGGAGGGAAGAAAGGAGGGTGTGATTTACCTGTTTTTAAACAAACATAGAAAGACAGCAGGCTGCTTATCTTGCACCAGAACAAGTAATGGTGTGGGGAGAATGCTTTGGGCACCAGGGTGTCTTTCCAGGAAAGTGCTGCTGGGGGATGACTGAAGAGGGCTCAGTACCTAGAGCCAGGGTACAGCAGTTGGATTTTCAGTTGGGCAGGAAGACGCTGAGCACAGAAGTCTCAGTGACAGGAACTCAACTGCAACTTTTAAAAAGCACATTTCAGGAACTTGTCTTGACAAGGATGTACTTGCCAGTTCAATGCACCACCACCACAGCACTGGCTGCCCCAAAGGTGACAGTCTGTGGGGGAAGATTGCCCTGTAGCATCACTTTTAACTGAAAGGGACAATACTTTAGGATGTTACTTCCTTACACAATCTATCTTCTTTTTTCATGTCATCACCTCAGTGTGGCACTCCTGAGTACATCCACAAAACACTCAAGGATCTTCTCTCAGACATCAGCAGGCAAAATGCTACTCACTCTCTCAGGATTGCTGACAGACTCTATATTGAAAAAACATACCCTATTCTCCAGGTGAGTTATATTGTGAACTGACTTCCATGAGATTTCCTGTAATACTTAGTGACTCTGCCCAAGTGACTTTGCATCACCAACAGTAGCCCAGTCTCTGTTGATGAAGAGGTGCGTGTGAGCCATGAGGAGAACTGGCACAGAATGAGTTTGGACCTTTCTGCGCCTGTTAGATGAAGGCAAAAGGTATAATGGCATAAAATATGCCTATATGGCAAATCACAGAGAGTAATCAAGATTGCTGTTATTTACTAGAAAAATGGCTTTTAATGAAAAATGTAACTTTTAATGGAAATTAAATAAATTTATTACTTGAAATAATGAAAACTGAAATTGTCAGTTTTCATAGTGAGAGGAAGCTTCACTTTTGAAATCTAAGAATGTGAGAACACAATATTCAAAACCCTAATGAGTGAACACAAAGAGAAGGAGACAAACATTGTGTCTTAGAAATTTTTGTTAAAATAAAACTGTTTTGATAAAACAAAGGAAATATATCAAAACTTTATTTTAGAACACTGTCTCATCAAAAAGCACCAAACCTATATATGTGAAGCAGTCATTCTTCTACAGCTTTAAGATTCTGTTACAGGAAGACAGATGTGACTGAGATGTACAGTGTCTGACATGTTCAAATCCAGGAGTAAACACTCACTGTTCCTTAAAACATTCTGGTTTATTTCACAAATCTTATGTTACACATCCATATAATTCAAAGCTCTCATCAGTCTGACAACTGTAACCCTTCTGCTTATAGGAATACATAAAGTGTGCAAAGAAATTCTACAGAGCAGAGCTGGAAGAAGTTGACTTCAAAACAGCTGCAGAGGAAGCAAGACGGCTTATCAATTCCTGGGTGGAGAAAGAGACAAATGGTAAGGACTGAAAAATGTGTAGCAGGTATTTTCCCTCACCTACCATAAACTATATCCTTGTCTTCCTCTCCCCATAATCTCTAGAAAAGGTGGGTCAAACAAGTTTGGTTGCTTATTGTTATGAAAATGAAACTCGACAAAGCAGAAATCCCCACTCTCACTCTAACATCACAGATATTTGTGCACACCAGAGGAGCTGCATCTTACCCCTCTCTGACCTGTCTCTTTCTTAAAGGACGGATCCAAGATTTGCTCGTGTCAGACTCCGTTGATCTGGATACTGTGCTGGTCATTGTGAACGTCATTTACTTCAGAGGGATATGGAAAACGCCATTTAAGGAAGAAGACACTCGGGAAGAGCCTTTCAATGTGACCGAGGTAGGAGGGCACAGACACAGCTCTGGCCAGGGCAGCTGTTGGCTCACACAGCCAACAGTCTGGGTGTTACAAATACCTGTCACAGGTTGGGTGATACAGCTGAGTCCATCATGGTCAGTGCCTGGGCCTAAAGCCAAGTAGTGTTTTCAAGATCTCTGTTTGACCAGGCTTCCAGGCCACAAAAGAAGGCAAGAGAGGAAAATGGAGACACAGGTCTTCTCCAAAGGCAGCATGATTGAAGATGGAGTCCTGTCCTGTCAAAGGGCTTGTACACTTTTCTGACCAAAGAAAAAGATTGCTCACACATCACATCATCTCACATTTTTTGTTTTTGCAGCAAGAGAGCAGACCTGTGCAAATGATGCATCAGAACGGCACCTTCAGAGTAGCAAGAGTGGCTGAAGACAAAATTAAGGTCCTGGAGCTTCCGTATACCAGTGGAGAGATGAGTCTGTTGGTGCTGCTGCCTGATGACATCTCTGGCCTGGCACAGGTATGGCCCTGGCAGGGCAAGCAGAAGAGTGACAACTTCAATGGGGCTTGGCTGCTGTGCTGGGCAGGCAGAGGAGCACAAAATCTGTCCAGGTGCTCAGGAAGAGCCTCTTAGGAGGGTCCTGAGCTCAGTTTTATACAATGAAGGTAAAGCAGTGTAGTGCTGCTGTAGCCCTGCAGAGGAGGATGTTGCTATATGCACCCATCTCCATCAGGTATCAGAAGCAGGCAAGGGAGCAGGATTTTTATCACTGTGAGTGATTTAAAATGTTTGCTAAAGAAGAAAAATTTATCCTGCAGGAAATAAAAAAAATCAAAGTGATGAAGAAAGCATTTGAAGAGCTGGCTAAAAGGAAAATGAGAAAAGTAATGTTAGGAAGGAATAAAGCTGAGGAAAGGGATCAACAAAATATCTTCCAAGAGGAACAGTTCTAAGGCCAATTTGATTTGATGTTTTCACAAACTGTATTTTTACAAAAAGAACTTGATCTGATGAAGAAATTTTCAGATGAAAAAGGTTTGAGGAACTTCCTCAACATGGACAAATGATACTGGCTCCATAGTCAGGAGGAAGCATACAGGATAAACAAGTGCATTTAAGAACAAGTATCAATTCTATTGTGTGTATAAAGTAAATGGAAAATGCCAGTATTAGGTGGTAAAAACACAGCTTTAAAGGCCATTGAACTTCTGTCTCAGAGATTTCATTCCCTGCCTCTCTTCGCAGCTTGAGAACAAAATCAGCTATGAAAAACTCATGGAGTGGACCAGTCCGAAGGTGCTGGAAAAGAAGAGGGTGAAAGTGTACCTCCCACGCATGAAGATTGTGGAGAAATATAACCTCACATCTGTCTTGACATCCTTGGGTATGACCGACCTGTTCAGCCCCTCGGCCAACCTCTCTGGCATCTCCTCAGCACAGAGCCTGAGGGTATCTGAGGCCATCCACGAGGCATACATGGAAGTCACTGAAGAGGGCACCGAGGCAGGGGGCTCAGAGGTTGTGACTGGGGACATCCAACATTCCTCTGAGCCTGTAGAGTTTAGGGCTGACCGCCCATTCCTTTTCTTGGTTAAACACAATCCAAGCGACATGATCCTCCTCTTTGGTAAATATTGTTCTCCCTAAGAAGAAAAAGGGCTGGAAATGATGCTTGCCTACCCCTAAGAAACATACTCCCTTTACTCTAGTACTGTAGTATAATCTCATCTCTTCATTATCTCTAAGTGGGAAGCCTTCAATATCTAGGGAGATATTCCTGAAGAAGTGTGTGCCTTTTCAGATCTTTGGGTGCAGATATTTCTGCTTACACGAGTTGTACTTAGGACTTATATCCAGGAATAAATGAGAACTTCAAGAGGTAGCTTAGAAGTATTTTCCATTGTGATTGAATAACTTAAGATTCAGGACCAGTGTTTTGATTCTTGTGAGAAATTCTGACACTGATATCGAGAGTCTGGTTTTTCTATAGGAGTTCTCTGAAGAAACCACAGCTTTTATAATAATCCTGTTCCTTCCTGTTGAACTCAGTGGGCAACCATCCTTGAATTGATGCCTGACAACCTGCAGACAAAGTTCTTAATTTCAGCAAGTCATTCTTCTTTGAGTAAAGCAATTGTGCTTCTTTGTGCTGCATGTACTGTAAGGCTACATTTCTTCTTAAATCACCATCTCCAAACACAACACCTTCCTGACTGATACAATTTCCCATCTTCATTCCTGTGATATGTCATTGACTTTGTGAATGTCAATTGTTGTCCTTCTATTTATTCTAATAAAAGCATTGCAAACTAAACATGTCTCTACATCTTCTGGGTTACTGCACCACACAACCAAAATATGTGATATAGTGGGTTGTGGTTATTGATAGAATGTGTTTAGACTAGGATTTAGATACTGTTTTTAAAACCAGAATGTACCCACATATGAAGTCATTAAAAAGATTAATATATTTTTTCTAAAATTCTGAGTTTAAGCAAGACAAGCCCTACAGCTCCTATTTTTACCTTGCACTCATCTCCAACTGACATATCAAATAACTCAGTTTTTTAATTTGCTACTGTATTTCCAGATAGTTTTAAAAGATTTCCTCTGATTGCCCTCAGTAAATACACTGAGGTGATGCCTAAGAGATACAACTTCAAAAACACAAGAAAAGCATTTTTCTTAAAAGGCGGGCTGTTTCAGCTGCCTAATATCCACAAGAGCTGTGAGTGGAAATCTTTATTACTGCCTTTTGATAACATAATCCCCTAGAGATATTATTTTCTCCTTCAGAGTCTTTAGGGGGAAGGTTCTTCAGGTTGCAGTTTATCCAATTGAAAGGCTTGTTAGTGTTAATCACTTACTTAAGCAGTCTTCGTTCTGCTGCCATTCATGTGCAGAACTGCAAATCACAATACTTAAAAGTGCTTAAAAAAGGCAGACACTTGGCAGCATTTGGAGCCGTCTCAAACATTTTCAAAGTAAGTATTAAATATAATTTGAAATGGTGATGCTGACTACAGGGAAACACATCTTGGCTGCTATGAAGCTTATGGAAGAACTGCAAATACTGGTTTTCCTGAGAGGGTTATAAGAGATTAGATATGGTTAACAGACATATTCAAGTAAAAATGTATTCTTATTTATGCAATTTCAAGGTTACTATGCATATCATGTTCTGCTTCCCTTAAAACCTGAGGCAGTAAAGAGAGTTTTGCTACAACTAAAACGAAAAAGAAAAAGGCAGGCTTTATAAAATACTGTTCTAAAAAGAAGAGGGTGAAAGTTAATAAAGAATTATAGATCTGTTATTATACTGAAACAAGCATATCTGTCACTCTGCACTTTCTAGGTACAATGAAAAGAAAATTAATATTTATTGAATTACATAACATGAATATAAAAAATAACTATTCTCTTGTTTAATTGTTCCTTTGCTTGATTATTATTTTAAAGAGAGAAATGGAGGAAATCAATAGTAGTGAAATGAAAATTGATGAGAGGGTAAATGGTTTCCTAAAACTACATATGAGAGAGGTCCACCTAATGTCCTCAGAGTGAAACAGAACTATTTGACTCATTGTACATTGAGCCATTAGGTGTCACTAGGGATACAAAATGATGCCTCAAGTCTTCTGACAGAGAGACATCTGTTGAAAACTAGGTCTGGGAGCTTAACATAGGTTCCAATTCTGTTGTTAATTTTTGTGCAAGCAGATGATTATGATCAATATACTGAAAATGTAAACCAGTGGCACTGAGCTTGAAACGCAATCATTTTTGAAGAAAAAGACAGAAATATTATTTGGTGAATGTTCAGAGGCACTTTAAGATGTCTGTGTCCTGGAAAAAATATCATGGTCAAATACTGTCGAATGGATAGAGCCTTTTTGTTTATGAAAGAGAAACTATCCTGTAAATAGGCTAAAATGAGAGGTGAAAGTGCAGATTCAGCAAGGCTGGATAAGATCCATACCCCTGTATCAATGGCTGGGCCCAGTACTGCGCCTGTGCATTGCTGGTTTGGGCTGGCAGGACCTGCTGCAAAGGCAGTGCCATGGCCAGTGGGGCTGCTGCAGCTCCCATGGGAAGCACTTCTGAAAAGACCAGTGTGGGGGTTGTTACAAAGGCATGAGGGAAGAGCAGCCACGAGGAGAGCAAACTCTGCCTGCTGTTTCCCGGCTCTGAAGTCTGGCAACAGTTTAATAACATGAACCCCAGCTCCCACAAAGTCTGGGTATTGTCCTGCAGTCCTTGTTGCTCCCCGGCAGCATCACTGAAGCTGCTATGTCAATAAACTGATGTCTGTCCATTTACTACACTCTATTTTCACTATGTGCCATGTTGTTCTGGATTTATTGTACTGCCAGGGCTCTGTGGAACAAACCAGACACACACAGGACAGCATTTGAAATGCTGTGTGAACTAAGTGTGCCTTTCCTTCTTGTGTCATTTGGGGAAGGGTTGGAGGTGACATATCTTCCCTACCCTTTGAGGAATATAAATTTCTGAGACCATTCCACATCCCTCTGCCTATATGACTTGTGAGAGGGGCCTAGCGTCTCCTAAGCAAACCAAATCCATGGCTGAAGGCCATGAAGATTTAGCAGGCATTATGCTTTAACTATAGTCACTAGAAGAAGTGCAGAGAATCCCCTGGACTCCAGGGCAAAGCTGGAGTCCCCTTTGGGGCCTGTTGGGGGACCTGACCATATCATTCAGCTCCTGACCCTTCCCAAATGGTATTTGAGAAAACACAGCATGCTGAATCTAACTGAAAGCTACTTGTCTGCTAGAAAGTCTTTGACACAGAGCACAGGGCTTCAGTTTTCTGTTTCTTGTAGCTAGTGAGCTAAGATTTGTCAATAAGGAAAAGGGACAGCAGAGAGGGGATTGTCAAAAACTGGCAAGGATGGGGCTGCTTGGCAAGGAAAGGGGATCCAGAGCAGGAGGTGACAACAAGATCAGAAGGGCTGGGGCTTTCCCCATAAGATATTAAATGCTGCTGTCCCCTACACTACTGCTACAGTCCAGTGATTGCCAAACAAGCCTATGGTGATGAGGTAGGTCAAATATCAAGCCTGCAGGTTAAATCCACAAATCAGTCTGTAGTGTTCCTAAGCAGAACGCTATTGTACATTGAGGAGTTAGTGACCACAAAAAAAATGGATCTGATCAGGCTGATCAGTGTGTGCAGTTTTATGCCAAGTTATGCTTCATATACTGCTTGGTGCTCTGAACACATTATGTGGCTGTGGGCTAAACTTTATCTGCTAATCATGCTGGAGAACCTCACAGATGGTCCCAAACCACCACCCTGTGATGATGCTGCAGGTATATCCTTGTCTTTATCTTGAAGTGAAGCAACATTATTCTGTATACTTTGATTCATCGGTAGAAATGATAAACAGAACAAACCTATAAAAGTACAAAGATCACCAGTGAACCTCTTCATGCTTGCGATATGCACAGTGTGCTGTTCCCTGAATGAAGATCCATCCAGTGCTGCACTGCTTTGGGATCTGACAACTGGAAGGGACATGAAATTGTCTATGCTCTCTCCTTTCCCTCTCCATGTAATTTCCAATAAAATGCACTTAAATAATTTTCTTACTGGTGTCCAAAATGAACACTTGCAGTGTCCATACTGCTGAGGTTCATGGCCAGGCAAAGGCATGTAAACTAGCAAGGGCCAGTCAGAGACTCTAATTCTTCTCTTGAGTGAGGTGGATGTAGACCCCCATGAAGGCATCTCACAGCTCTGCCACAAACAGTGCCCTGATCCAAGGCTTGGAAGCTGCTTCACATGTCCCTGAGCCCACACAGTCAAATTTTGAGGAGAGGGGTGATCTCAAGAGCACAGGTTTCTGAAGTCCTGAGTGTTATGGAGGCAGTGACAGAGGTTGGCTATTCGATACATCTTCTGACACAGGAACTTAATGTCATTAAAAGAGGTTAGTAGAAAGTGGTTAAAAAACCCCAGCACATAGATGTAGCTGATGACAAACAGTTGAATGATGGAATAAATGATCAAAGAATACAGAAGTTTATAAAATTTCACATGATTTTAAGGGGAAACTCCTCTTCTCTTCTGGATGGAAGAGAAATCAATTGAGAGGTAATATATATATATATATATAAAATACTACCAGTTATTTAAGTTGCAGGACTAACAATAGCCAGAGTTAAGACCTTGAGAGCATAAACAGCTTCAGCAGGAGATTTCCCCAAAACCCTCTGCACATCAGTCTGGAGCCTGTACTGGGCACTGGCCCTATTTGGGAGAGGAGGACACAAACTGTCCTTTTCCAGTTGCAGCAGAGCCTCTAATGAATGAAAAGAACACGTATGCCAAATCTCCAGTGTAATTAGGGAAGAGTGGACAGAGACAAGTGACAAACGTGTTTGGAGAAACAAAAGAGAGGAGACATGGGGATGTTAATAAGAAGGGGATGTTATTAAGAGCACAGCAGAAGTCACACTCTTGGGAGTCACCTCTGGGGCATTACAGCCACAGGCAGCTCCTGCCAGGGCAGTGACACTCCAGAGGGACTGCAGCCTGTTGGTCACAGATGCTGAAGCAAGGAGATCCCTGTGGAACTGCTGCTCCTGAAGCAGACTAGAGAACAGGATAAAAGTGAGCAGCAGCATCTGGCAGCTATAAAGTTATACACCAATCATGACCTCTTCCACTGCTTGCTGCTTCACCAAAGGGACTGGTGAGCACTGAGTGTAACAAGGAGCAAGCATAAGAGGAGACTTTTTGTATTGAAATGAAATGTGGACAAGCAGGGGGAAAGGTCTCTTTGTTTCATAGTTTGTTGTATTGATTTTGTCAGCTCCCAAATAAACAACAAATATTTAATGTTAATCAGCAAGAAATTAAGTGAAACTCCCCAAGTCAAAGCTGCCGCCCACAACAGAAGCCTGTTTCAGCCTAGACCTAGCACTGAAGTACACTGCAGGTTCCTTCTCCAGTTCCACCTCCTGACTGACCTCAGTCCCAAGCCTTGTAGCCTTGTCTCCAGGCCCATCTCTTTTGCTCATAAGTGTATGACAGAGCTCTGAGTGCACTGATGAATTTGTAATCGTCCTGCTCAGCCATACCTGGAGCCTCTCCCACACGTGTGACCCCAGGAGCTCTAAGCTATGTGCTGGACTTTCAGTTCCCATCTGTAATGCATCAGCGGTGTGTCAGCCTCCAGTTCAAACACAGCTGTGCCCATTCCTGGCCAAGGACTCCTAATGTGACCTTGGCCCTGCCTCGTGATCACTGGACCTGCACCTACCTCTGCTGTGTGAATTGACTTTGTGGTCAGTGTTGTCTTTGCACCTGCCTCACAGCCATGACGTTGCCTTATGATCTGGACTGCCCAGGATCTCCAGGCCTGCTCTGCCTAGCTGCTGATCCCTGGCTGGTGAGGCTCCAGCTGTGGCATCCCCCTTGCCTCCTGTTTTGTTCTTCCTTGGGAAAGCTGGCCCTTGCTGCTCCCTGATGGTGAGCTCGGTCCTCCCTGAGCCCTCTGCCGAGCACCAAGGAGCTTGGGTCTCCAGTCACACTGGCCTTGTCCTTACAAACCTTCCTGATCTCCACAAAGCACTCACTTATTCAGAGCCAGGCTCCCGAGTGAACGCCCTTCCACCCAGCCAGACCATCCTTCCTGGCTTGTTCCTGGCCAGCCTTTGGGGCCTGTTGGGGGGCCTGACCATATCATTCAGCTCCTGACCCCTCGTGCCATGTCCATTTCCTATCCACTGCCCCTATCCCAGCTCTGTGTCACCTGAAACAGCCCCCTAACACCTCTCAGCCACTGAGTCACTCCGGAGTAAGTCCCTCCCAAGCGCAGATCTCCCTAAGGAGCACGGATACGCTGTCCTCAGAAGGGAGGCTTCACTAGAAGCCTTCAGTGGCCTTGATCTTCCATGGCACCTCTCCCACCTGCCCAAAGCCCAAGACCGATATGCTACCCCCTGCCCCAGGCCATCTGCCTCTACCCCAGTGACACCACATCAGGGGCTGTTCTTCTGTTCCTCTCAGTCCTGCCCTGCTTGGCCATGGGCCCTCCTGAGACCAACTTGTGCACCCATTTCCTGGTGTGAGCTTGAGCCTACTCTGTCACCATTCACCTGCCTGGTAGTCACTGGATCTGAACTTGTGGTGAGACTCCAAGCTTGGTTTTGGACATGCCCTGTCACTTATATTGCCTCGTGTTCTGAAGGCTTGGTTGGACCTGTCACCCTTTCAGGATCTGTCCTTTTTCCCTTGTTCAGATGCTGTGGGGCTGGGCCCTGCTCAGTGAGACTCCCATTCTGCAGGCAGCAACCAGCTCTCATTGCTCCCTAACCCTGGGCTCTGGAAATGGAGCATGGCCCTGGTTCTCCTCTTGCTGTGTCCATGGATGCTGATGGGTCCTGTTACTGACATTTGGTTCTACCTCCCTGTGGTCAGATATTGTGGTATGGCACCGAGTGGTGAGCACACTGCCCTCCCTGGAGGCTGGCTCTTGGCCCAGCTCACTCCTCATGGAGCAGCCCTGCTCCTGCTGCATCTCTCAGTACAGACAACTTTCCACCCCAAAGGTTGCCTGCTTACGCAGCCCATAGCTCTCCAATGTGACTATAAGGGTACTCTGGGAGATCATCCTGAATGCCTTACTAAAGTCACGTGTACAATATCCTCCGCTCTCCCTTTGTTTATACAACAAGCTCTCCTGTCCTAGACACCAATGCTGCTTGTCAGGAGAGATTTGTCCTTGGTAAATCTGTGCTGGTTTTCCCCATCATCTTTTATTCTTTCACGTGTCTCAAAATGTTCCCAGGAGGCTTTGCTTGGAAGCCTTCTGCAGGGATTTGAGCTCGAATACAATTGTACACCAGGGTGTTAGTGACCCACATAATACTTTACAGGAGAATGCACAGGCCTGAGCTTGCCGAGCGTGGAGGTTGGCTCCCCATCCTGTGCTGTCCTGCGCATTGCCCTGGGCTGCAGCATGAACTCTGCGTGCAAGTCAGAAGAGAGGAACCTGTAGGTAGCTCCCACTTGGCTTGACTGACTGCATCCTCTGTATCCTTGCATTTATCATAAAGTGAAGCAGCAAGTTTTCATGTGAACATCCTTCTGTTTTTCAGAAGAATAACTGTTTTCTTCTTTAAAAATTCCTGCAAGAGCCCCAAAGAACGAAGTGTCAATGAACACCTATCTCTGTGGATGAGACTTGCACTGCATGCCATTCCGTGACTGGGGCTCTTTCCAATGTTGCACAGCTTGGGGTTCCCTGCAGCTAAGGGGATAACACAGAATCACAGAATCAACTTTGAGATGATCAAGTCCAGCCTATGACCTAAGACCACCATGTCAACTAGACCATAGCACTGAGTGCCACCTCCAGTCTTTTCTTAAACACCTCCAGGGATGCTGGCTCCACCTGGGCAGCCCATTCCAATGCCCAATCACCTTTTCCATGAAGAATTTCTTCCTGATTCAACCTAAATCTCCCCTGGTGAAGCTTAAGAGTATTTCCTCTTGTCCTATTGCTAGTTACCTGGGAGAAGATGCCTACTCTCACCTGGCTACAACCTCCTTTAAGGTAGTTGTAGTGAGTGACAATAAAAATTATCTATATTATCCTCTTTTTCTTTTCAATGGTAGCTGCAATAAATGGTCTTTCAAGCAGTAACTTAGAGACTGTGTCTTTCTTGATACAGATAATAATGAGTACTAACCCTTAGTGCAGCAGTGCACTACACCTTTTCAGTGACTGCAGAGACCTGTAGTCTCCTCAATTCTCCTCCTTTTCCTTTCTGAAAATTAGTCACTTTTTCAAATCATTAAGAACCTTCTTCAATCATCCTGACTTTTCTTTAGTCTTCATTTTCCTGTTGTGCCTTAAGAAACTTTTCTTACTCTCCTTCACATCCCTTGTCAGTTTTCCCTCCAGCACAATTTTTGCTTTTCAGAGTCCATCCCTGCATGCATGGTGAAAGCTTCTATACTCCTGCCTGGTGGCCTCTTCTTGCTTTCAACTCTTGCACACTTGCTTTTTACATTTGAACTTGGACAGAATGAATGCCCCTTTATCATCAGAGACATGTTGCTTCCACAGAAAGATATGTGGCATGTATGGAAGCAAGGCAAAAGTTTTGTGTGTATGTGAGGCTAAAATTCGTTCAACCATAGTGAGGATGTTTTTCAAGTTCTGAGTCAAAGACTCCCATCCAACCCATTGCTGGCCTGTGAAATTTTGATGTGATCATCAAAAATTATTCCATGAAGGTCACATGAACCTATGTCAGGGGGAGCAGCAAGAAATCCAAGGGGGAGTAGTTAGAAATCATCATCTGTACAATGAAGTCTATGCCTGTGTCGGGTTCCAATGAATAAAGGGATGTGAGATGTCATATGGGACATCACAATGACAGTTAAGAGCAATGACAAATGCCCTGTCACAGTCTGTGAGAGATCAAGGCAGCACTGCAGGCAACAGTGCACATCTCCAATGGCACAGAGCTGCTGCAGAAAGGCTCCAGGTGGACTATGGGAACCCGTCTGAAGGAGCTTGACCAGATACTTCATTTGCTTTGTACTGGGGAAAAACCAGAACCACAGAACAATGAAGAGACAAACCATCACAGATATCTGCAGCACCTAGGTCTGCAATGATAACAAGCTAGACAGTGAGCTGCAATCAGTAAATCTCTCTGTGGATGATTGCCTCTGTCCCTGATTGAAAGCCAGCTTCTAGAGTCACAATGGGGAATGAAGATAAACACAAAAGAGTTATTATGCTCCTTTCTATTGGCAAAAGAGCAGGCACAAGGACAGAACACAATCCTGAGTTCTGAGTCGGTTTTTGTGATTGGATGAGAGGCTTTGTTCTGTGAACTGACCTGGACCTCATATCCTTTTGGATAAGAAGTACCTTTTACACTGTCAGTTGTCCAAAGCTCTGGTACTCAAGAGTCTGTTGGTTTAGGGACAGCTCCACAATGAAATGCCTGGTAGAGGAAAGGGCAACTGAGCCTTAGCTGACCTCTCTCTTGGGGCAAGCATTGTCAAACAAGAATGTGTGACTGAACTGTTTGTACTGCTTTGCACAGCTGTGCTGGACAGGACAACCCCTTGCCAGCTGTCCCAAGTGGTCTTTCAAGTGCAGGAAGGTTTGCTTGCTCTAGACTTCACATCAAGTGGACTGTACGAGACCTTTTAGTGTTGATGCTATGATGGTCTGCTCTGATCCAGTTCTTCATTGCTCGTGGGTATATTCTGCTGCTTACAACTGGCTTTGCATTAACTCCCACTCTGAGCACAGCAAACCACACCAGACCTCTCATAAAGAACAGTGACTGCCTTTATCAAACATTATAACAGCAGGACTTGCTATCTTCCATGTATTTGCTTGCTGTGGGTGTGTTCTGAACCTGAAACTCCAATTCTTAGAGAGAAAACATGATTTTTGTATAACTCATGGAACAAAGCTCTGCATCAAATGAATACAAAGCTGTTCTTAAGATCTGGAACCAGGACACTACACAGAAGTCAAACTCACCAGATATAAAAAAACACTGAGATAATTTTTTATTCTATTCTTGCAACTTGATGGTGTGAAAAAAAAAATATCCCTAACAAAAGTACAGCTGCTTCCTGAATATGTTTATAGGTCCTAAAATTCAGGCCATACATGATGAGCTGGACTTGTGATGCAGGTCTGGACACTTCTGTAAGTCATGTATGATCCATCAGACTAAAGGAATGGCAATCATGGTTGTTTAGCAGAGAGTCTTGGAGGACATTTGAAAAAGGTTTCACTAAGTTAAATACACTGACCAACTCTTACATGCAGCAATGGAAAACCAATGTGGTGGAAGTAGAACTAAACCCTTGTGGACAGAAAGTGGCCCTGAACACAAAAGAGATAAATAGTGAAAACAGTGGCATATATCTGAGATGCACTATAAACAATGTGAGAAAACAGCTTATTCAGTAAAGACACACAGGTTCAAAGAATTCTGGAGTATCTCAGATTGGAAGGGGGCTATGAGGATCATTGAGTTCAGCTCTCTGATCCTTGCAGAACTACCTACAAACAAACCACATGACTAAGAGTTTTGTCCAGACACTCACTGAACTCTGACACACTGGGTGCTGTGACCACTTCCCAGGGGAGCCTGTTTCAGGGTGTGACTGACCACCCTCTGGATGAAGAACCTTTTTCCAGTGTCCAGTCTGAGCTTCCCTTGATACAGCTTCGTTCCATTTCCTTGTGGCCCATCACAGGTCACAGGAGAGAGGAGAGCAACACCTCCTCCTCCACTGCACCCAGTGAGGAAGTTGTAGGCTGAGATGAAGTCACCCTTCAGCATTCTCTTCTTGTCTTCAAGGCCTTTTACCCTCTTTGTCACTTCCCTCTGTACACACTCTTTTAGTGTGATGTCCTTCTTACACTGAGGTGCCCAAAGCTGCACAGAGGACTCAAGGTGAGGCCACATCAGTGCAGAGTAGAGTGGGAAAATCATAGAATCATAGAATAGTTTGGGTTTCAAGGGACATTTAAGATGTCCTTTGCCTTTGGCAGGGTTAATCACCTCCCTCAACTAGCTGCTGATTCTGAACCTGATGCACCCCAGTATATGGTTGGTCCTTTTGGCTACCAGGACACACTGTTGACTCAAATTCAACTTGCCATTGACCCAAACCCACAGACTGCCTTATGCAGGGCTGTTTTTAATCTCTCATCCCCCAATGTGTACTTGCAATGAGGATCACCCCATCACAGATGGAGAATCTTGCACTTGCTCAAATTTCATAAATTTGGTGATTGCTGAGCTCTCTGGTCTATTCAGATCTCTTTCTAAGACCCTCAAGGGAGTCCATAGCTCCTCCTAGTTCAGCATAGCTGGCATGTTCACTTCAGCTTTTTCATCATCATCTTAGAAGGATGACTGATAAACATTATTTTGTGGGCACAAAGTTTAAAAGGAAAGCAATGTATGATACCTGCCCTTTCACCTGGGGTCCAGTCACACCTCCCACTAATTAATCATATGACAGATTTTCTTCTGGCACCAGAAAGCCCTTCTGCCTCTTCTGATGTCCGTGTTACCACCTCACCTCCTGAGCGGCACACTGACAGACAGCAACTCATCAAGGGGAATGTAGATTTATACTGCAGATTTATTTTCACAAGAGGAAGCAGACTGAGGCAAAAAACCCTGCACTGCCTAAACTTTTGGCAGCAGTACAGGAGCCTACTCTTCTTAACAGACATCCCAAATTATGTCCCATATGTTCTAAAATTTATGTCATACAGACTTTGGGATCCCTCTCCTGCCTTTCCCCCCTTCTCCCCCCGCTCTCCGAATCACACAGTGCTTTGCAGAGGTCAGAATGGTTTCTTAACTGTTTGTCCATTCTATTATTTCAGTACAGAACAATAGCTCTTATAAGTGAAATGCTTTTCATAACTGAAATATATTTGCTATTGTATATTATGATTGTCCCACAGACCATGAACACACATCTAGCCAGATTTCACAGTTCCTCCATCATCTGTCAGGCCATTAAGTTACTCATGGAAGATCTGAGAGATACAAGGCCAGTGCATAAAGAAGTACATTTGGAAATGACTGTTTTTTACTTTGTCTAGAGTTATGTTTGGCTGTTAACCCCTGAGAATAAAATACTTTGCTATAAAACCAAACTCATAGAAAGATCTGTTATAAATATTCCAGCTTCTGAAAGAAAATGTTCCTGTTTTTGACTTTCATCTCAGTTGTTTTTGTTACATGCATCCTACTTTATTTCCCTAATTTTTTTGAAGAATAAAAGGCTGAGTTCTGTCCTCCCTTCTCTTCTGTCTAGCATGGCTGCATTTTGTACATTCAAAAAGAACTAACTGAAAGAGAGTTCTGGTCTATTACTACAATCATAATGACAAATTGACTAATTATTGACAATTGACTATTAACTGCTAATTATGTGTGACATCACTAAGGTTTTCACTTTTTTTTGTTTTTTACTGCCATCCCAGTATCTAGTTGCAAATGAGGCATTATTTCCCAGCCTTTTCTCCAGCCCAATAATCCTGACATACCAATGGAAAGCACTGTTATACTGAATAAAATACTAATATTTGTTCTCCCTTCAATCAAACCCAAACCCATTGAAACGAAAAACTGACCTAATACCATTAATTTATTTTTTATGGTGTCAAAAGTCAAACTTCTGAAGGAAAGTAATGGGTGGATCACAACTCAGACTGTATAAATTCCCAAGGGCTCAGCCGGTATACCCACATACAGCTGGAAAGCTGTATTGTCTTTGGTGCCGAAGCTTGAAGGTAAGCATTTTTCTAAGAAAATTTACCTCTGACTGTGTTATTTCTTGTTCCTGACTAAATTTAAAAAGACAGAAACTATTTTCTTGTGTTTGATATTTTTCAGGACAGAATATTTACATGGTATTCTCTACAAAACTCACCAGTGTATATGCATTCTACACTATTTTCTTATGTGTAAAATCTGAATATTTGTTGTTTTGGAGAGATTTTTAAAAGTTATTTTCTGTGCTTAAAATATTATTTTGTGCTCAAAACATGATTTTATTTCAGAGCATCTTATCCTCCCTTTCAGTACCTTTTAAGATTGATTTTGACAGACAAGTAATAAGTTTCCTTGCTTGACCTCTGGTTCAAAAGAGTACATTGAAAGCAAAACTTGGTGGCGTTCAGTGAATTTGCTAAGTTTATTTTAGTGTGAAATTTCTCTGAGAGTTGCATTCCTGAAAAATACAGTTGGTGAACACAAGGCAACATAAAAAGGTACGTGGGTCGACAGATGTAGAATTTTTAAATAACTTATAAATGGGAACATGTATACAGAAAGGAAAGTGAGAGAAATATGTGTGTGTCTGTATGTGTATATCTAAGAGGCCAGTCACCAAAACTTTGGTAGAGTTTAACATTACATAGAGAAAATTAGGATCCTAGAATCTAGCTCCTACATAAAGGGCTGGATTTTGAAAAACAACCATTTAATTTCTCAGACAGGTTATAGTCTGAGAAAATATAGCGTATTTAAGCAAAGCAAGCCATATCTGAAAGCACAATACAATGAAACATGAAGTCTGTGCATCAGTCTTGCTTCTGGCTTAAGTGACCTTAGACAAATTATATTGCCTGTCCATGCTTCCACTACTACAACAAGGCTAAGCTACAGGCCTTTGAAGATCTACAGAGAGTAAGTACTGTGCAACAAATAGATACTTTGCTACACCTACTTATTTTTAGAAAAAATAACTAGCCTCTGCTTTTACCTGTATCTGTCCAGACCTAGGCCAAATGGAAGTATAATTTACACTTAAATTTCCAGCTTTTGAAGTATACAAAAGAGATAATATTTTCTTGCTTTCATCAAGCTACTACAAAGTACTAAGGAACTGTAGCCTTCAGTGAATAAAAATAAGTACAGGTAACTGTTGTTTGACTGCTTTGAAAAGGTAAACAGAAATCACTTACAGATTCCAGAGCTCTGAGGAACCGCTACCAAAAGGTAAATGTGTAGAAGTGCAGAAGGAGACAGATTTGTGAAAACAGAGTTTCTAACATGCATGAGAGGTGAGCATAGAAATAGATATGTTAACATAGAATGATTTCCAAATTACTTGTTTATATTATACAGCCTGAAAATGTCTATTAAAGTGCATGTGCTGTGTGTGTCTGCTATTCCCATCATTACATTGTTACTGCACTTCTGCTCTGCTCTAGGCAATCCTGCTGCACAATGGGCTCCATCGGTCCGGTGAGCACGGAGGTTTGCAGTGACATATTCAGGGAGCTGAGAAGCCAGAGTGTCCAGGAGAATGTCTGCTACTCCCCTCTGCTCATCATTTCAACACTCTCCATGGTCTACATAGGTGCAAAAGATAAGACCAAGGCTCAGATAGAAAAGGTAAGACTACATTTAGGATTTAAACCCTCCTGCTGCTCAACAGAGCCTCAGTCCTTATTTACATAATAATGCCTCTCAGAGGCTAAAAGATGTGGATCCAGAGTTATCAAAAGCTGTGGCCACTGAGACTCCCACAGTGTTAAACAAATGCATCAGCCCAAAATCTTGAGACTGGATTTAAATTTTATCATAGTTTAGCAGTAGAATTCTCAAAGACAAAACTACATTCTAGTGACCCTCATTTTGGAATAGGGAAAGAAGACAAAATCTATAGGGAAAGAGCCAAAATATATCCTCAGAATGCAAAGTGTTTCATGTGTTTCCTACATTTCTCACTATCTTCATAAAGAGTGGCTGGCTTGTTACCTGTAAGAAGGTTGGTATTATTGACAGCACACATTGGAGCTGAATCCTAGAGGTTCAATAGAAAAAGGGATCATCTTAGCAGGCAACAGTAGGCATGGCTATTCAGAGATGGTACAGAAAGATTGCACTTTCTGAGTCATTCTCAGTTAGTCAATAGGTTTGTTTCAAATACTATGTGTCAATCTCAGTTGCATAAGCTTTTTCTTGTCATACCAGTTATTTCAACTACTGTTATTCTTAATTACAGGCTATCCACTTTGATAAAATCCCAGGATTTGGAGAGAGCGTTGAATCTCAGGTACAGAAACTATTTCATCTCTTCTCTATGTCGGTTTCTCCTGGGAGCAAAATCTATCAGATTCCATCAGTCACCTAGCAGTTCCAACCCTACCCCAATGTGCAGCTAGTGCTCCTCATCTAGCATTTGGAGGAACACTTCATTCATAAGAATGAATGGAGAAGGCGGGCTACAGAGAATTCAGAACAAGCACAAAATGAAACCCATCACCATAATATTGGACCAATAGGGGGAAATTATAGATATTTGTATGATTAGGCAAAGTAGCTGGGTGCTAGTGTTAAACAGGACTGGTTGGGAACTGATCTGCTGGAGTTGCATTAATGTAGCAGGTAATCAACCCCCCCCAAAGAATGGTATGAGGAAAATACAGTAGAAAACCAGCACCAAATTGTACATATTACAAAATTACCACACACCAGCACAGGATGAACAGTTTTGTAAGCAGAAGCATCTGTACTACTCTACTCTTTTCATATAGTATCTACTCATCATTAAAACTAGTGGGTTTCCTTAAAATTACTCATCATTAAAACTATAGATGATGTAGGTTTTTTCATATTTTTATTTGTATTCATGTCAATCAGTGTGGCACGTCTGTGAGCATCCACAGTTCACTTAAGGACATCTTCACCCAAATCACCAAACCAAGTGACAATTACTCTATCAGCATTGCTAGCAGACTTTATGCCGAAGAGAAATACCCAGTTCTGCCGGTGAGTTGCTGTAAGATCTGATCTGAATGTCAAAACTGTAACTTTCTGTAATGCAAACAGCGCTGTCAGAAGTCTAGGCTCTGCTAAAGAAATTTTCTTCTATATGGAAAGATTCTCTCTGTCACAGCCCTAAGCCGTGAAAGTCTTGAGAAAAAATGTGACTAGCCAAAAAGATACTCTTTCAAAGTACAATAAAGATACAAGCAAGTCAAGGTATGATTAATAAAGGTATTTTCTTTGTAAGAGATAACTCCAACTCTTTTCTCAACTTGCAAAACAAGTCTGAAAAATAACTTCAGGTTCTGAAAAATATTCCAAGGTTTTCCATTGAAAGGAACATTTAATTTGAAATTCAAGGAGCATACCATTGCAAAAAAAAAAACCAAACAACTCAAAAAACAAAAAACAAAAAATCACCAAGCAATCAAACAAAAAAAAAAAACCCAAAACCCCCAAAAAACAAAAAAACAACCCCATACTTAACTGAAATGAAAGTTGGTTTTAGATTAAACTCCGTTCTGGAAAATATTTTTTTAAAATATGGGCATATACTCTTGCTTGAAACGACGCATGTCAAATCTTAAGATGCTTATAAACTAGCTCATGGTTTACTGATTAGTCTTAATAAGCGGATTGCTCATATCTGTTAATTTCATTCTTGCCTTTTACATCTGCAAAATCCTTTGCCATTCTGGTCTGAAAATGGTATACTCTTTCTTTGCAGGAATACATACAATGTGTGAAGGAACTGTATAATGGAGGTTTGGAATCTATCAGCTTCCAAACAGCTGCAGAAAAATCCAGAGAGCTCATAAATTCCTGGGTTGAAAGTCAGACAAATGGTAAGAGGAAGCCAAATATCAGCATAGATATTTTTCCTTCTGCCACCATGTTTGAACAACATGTGAGAACATTTAAGTAAGGTGATGAAAAACCAAAACCTCTCCATCTGCCCCTTCTCTTGGATAATAAATCAGTTCCCAGATACACAACTATCATCTAATTTTTTTTTTCCTCAGACACACCCCTTTTGGAGGACTCTTTATCTGTAGAGGTTTTGTGGATATGTAATACTTCCAGTCCTGATAAAAGGGACAGCATTAAAATACGATTTTTAAACATTGAAAAATTGTTTGACACCAATGTTTCAAATTTTGTTTGAAGCAAAAAGTATTAAATGTTTGGTTGGGAGACCATCCTGGGATAAAAGGTTCCAATGGTTCTTCCTGTTGTCACAAAATATACTGATTTTGTACCAAGTAAATCTCTGGATCTTATATATCTCACTATAATTCTTTATAGTGAGAGAAAATCATTGCCAACAGCAGTGGGCAAATCAACCTTTTGAACTATGAGAAAACAGCTACAAAAGCAAAATAATGTTTCTGCCCTACACCCTCCTTCCCACAAATTCTTTACCCTCCATCTAATGTTGTAATTGCCAAGTATGATGTGTTATACACAGATGTGTTATACATGTTCTCTCTTCCTATGCATTCTTGAAGGGACGATCAAAAATATCCTTCAACCAAGCTCTGTGAGTTCACAAACTGACATGGTCCTGGTCAGTGCCATCTACTTCAAAGGATGGTGGGAGAAAGCATTTAAGGAAGAAGACACCCAGACAGTTCCTTTCAGAATTACTGAGGTATGTGGGCATACATCACTTTAAAGGTGTTATCTTCTAGAATTTATGAAGGAAGTAGAAAAGTTGCTGAACAATCTTCCTGCAATAGAGCGATTATCAACTTTAACCATAAGTAGGCATTTCTACACTAGAGGAATAATCCTTCTGAAAACGATATTATTTTCTTTGGTTTTGCAGCAAGAAAGCAAACCTGTGCAGATGATGTCTCAGACTGGTACATTTAAAGTGGCAGAAATCCCTTCTGAGAAATGTAAGATCCTGGAGCTTCCATATGCCAGTGGGCTGAGCCTTTGGGTGCTGTTGCCTGATGACATCTCTGGCCTGGAGCAGGTATGGGTTTCAGAAAACCATAGACACAGTGAAAATTCAGGTGCAAAGAAGCTCTTCACAATAAAGTTATCTTAAAGCACAACCCTAGCACAGTGCTGAATACTGGCAGCATGGCATAGAGGCACGCAGCTGTCTCAGTGGTCCCACAAAGGTTTGTGCTGAGGATGGATTGCTAAGCAATAGCTTTAGTGGGTTAAATTTTGGTCACTGCAGAACATATTCTGCTCAGATAAGCAGCTGTTACTCCAGCAGCTTGAGTTCCAAAGCTTTTCTATCTCGATTTCTGCATAATGAGGAACTTATTGGGAAGTTCATGTTAGCTTGAGTCTTTGTAATTACTGAATGGTTTGACAGCCTTCAATATGCTTCCTTCATACCTTCAAAAATCAAATTATCTAAAAATTGAATATGAGTATTGGAATGGTTAAAGCAATTTCAGAAAGTAAAACGTACACAACATATTGCTGTTGATATGAAAAGAATATAGCCATTAGCAGGAATGCAGCTTGAATAGGAAAAGTTATGCAATAAATCCAAGTTCATTGAAATGACTGCACACTAACTCAAAGAACTTAAATTGTAAAAACAGAGAGCTCAACACAGCTGAACACAGCTGAATTTCTTGAGTAAGAACTGATAGCTCATTGATTACTGAAGAAATTTAACTATGCTTAAATGCCTCTAGATACTTCAGATATTATTAAAACCATTAACAACACTTCTTTACTTGGAAGTCTTAAAGGTAGTTAGAGCTTACAACTCATAAGCAGCGAATGACTTTTGGAATATATTTCTAAAGAAAAGAAGATAAATAGGCAAGAGCTTTGGGAAATTTGCTAAATAGCCATCTAATGAAGACTATTAACTGGCAGTGAACCTATTAAAGAAATAGGAAGCAGGACAGAGAAGAGAGTCATGGTTTACTTTCCTCTTCTAGACACATGAATCCATATATACCCAGAAAATACACCATAATAAGAGCAGTCAGTTTAAGAGAAGAAAACCACAAATGGTACTGCATTGCTACAAAAGAAGTTGTGCTCTCATCCCAGAGATCCAATTTGTTTGTTTCCTTGCAGCTTGAGACTGCAATCACCTATGAAAATCTCAAGGAGTGGACCAGTTCTAGTAAGATGGAAGAGAGGAAAATCAAAGTTTATCTTCCCCGCATGAAGATTGAGGAAAAATATAACCTCACATCTGTCTTAAAATCCTTGGGTATCACCGACCTGTTCAGCTCATCAGCCAATCTCTCTGGCATCTCTTCAGCAGAGAGCCTGAAGGTGTCTGGAGCATTCCACAAGGCATTTGTGGAGATCTATGAAGCAGACAGTAAGGTGGCAGGCTCATCAGGATCTGGGGTAGATGACCCAAGTGTCTCTGAAGTGATTAGGGCTGACCACCCTTTCCTCTTCTTAATCAAGCACAACCGAAGTGACAGCATCCTGTTCTTTGGCAGATGCTTTTCCCCTTAAAGAGAGAGAAGCTGAAAGAGTTTCCGTCCCTCACAGCAAGACCCAAAGTGCTGCAGTATCAAGGGTAAAAAGACCAACAAACCTTCTCTTTTATCCATATTTTCTAAAACCAAAAGGCTTTATTAAAAAAAAAAAAAAAGGTTCAGACAGAAAAATTTTACCAGGAAAGCAGAGGCCCTTTGCCTTTCCTTTATGCTGAGTATTATTATCTACTCGTAGGTGAAGAGTTAAGGGGATGAAAATCTAACCCAAAGAAAGCATGAGCATTAACAGAGATATTCCTGGTGCAATCTAACATTAACAGTGCCAAATCATCACACTGAAAAAGCACATCACCTTTTTTGGGAAAAAAATGCAGTCTTCTAACTGAGCCAAGTTTCTCTATGGACAAATTTTGTGGTTACTCCTCTGGAATAAGTCACTCAAAATTTCCTAGACTAAACTCTAAACTACTACCAACCATACCCCCTCTGACAAAGCAATTGATTTTTATTTCTACCCCTGATACTGCAAGGCTCTTCCTCACTTTCTAAAGATGCAATATAGGACTCTTATAATTCATGTTTCTTCTTAAGCCGTTCTGGATCAATCATCATGACCAAGCATGGCAGGTTGCTATTCAAATTTTCTCCATGTACCCCATCCCTGTATATAATGGGTCTTGTGGATGTACACTTTTGCTCCTTTAATCATAATAAAAACTTATTTAAGCAAATGCTTTTTATTTGGAGTATTTTAAATGGGAGAGGGTAATCCTGGTTATGTGTACAAATCTGGGATTTTGGGTGGATGGCAATTTGAACATGACTCAGCAGTGCCCTGGCAGCCAGGAGGGCTGGATAGTGGATCTGCCCTGGGGGACATCAGGCACAGCAACACCAGCTGGGCAAGGGAGGGGATTGTCCTGCTCTGCTCTGAGGCAGCCTCACCTCGAGTGCCGGAGGCAGTTCTGGGTGCTACAATACAAGAACATCACCCTCTAAGAGTGTGTGCAGAGGAGGGGGACCGAAATGGTGAAAGCTCTCAAGGGCAAAACTTACAAGGAGTGCCTGAGGTCACTTGGCCTTGTCAGCTTGGAGAAGAGAAGGCTGAGGGGTGACCTCATCTCAGCCCACAACTTCCTTCATGAGGGCAAGGGAGGGGGAGGTGCTTTTCTCCTCTGTGTGGTGACCAGCAAGGGAAGGAGGAATTGGAATGAGGCTGTGTCTGGATTGGACATTAAGAAAAGTTTCTTCATTCAGAGGGTTGGTCACTGGAACAGGCTTTCCCAGGGAAGTGGTCATCATACCATGCCTTTTAGAGTTCAAGGAGCATCAGGACAATGCCCTTAGTCACATGGTTTATTTATAGATAGTTCTGTGAGGAGCAGAGAGTTGGACTTAATGATCCTTATGAGTTCCTTCCCACTTGAAATATTTTATGTTTCTGCAATTTTTTTTGTCTGAGTTGGTTCATTGATTTCAGAGAGGATGAGGAATGAGCCTGTCACAACTGAGTTAAGATAGAATACTGAGACCAATTTTCTGCCAGGAAGGGACCTCTGTGACCCATACTGCCCCCACTCAAACTAGTCAGATACAACAATTCCTGCACAAAACATGATTCATCCAGTTTCTCTGAAACAACAGTTGATAAGCAGTCTGGAAGGCAGCTGGGTATATGTAGAATCTACATGCCACTGAGACACAGCAGAACACAAGGGAACAGGAAATGGGAAGGAGTTTTTTACTTATCGTTGTGGTGTGTTCACAAAGCTTTATGTGCTTTTATTCAGAAGCTAAAGAGAATAATCATGCTAGAAGATGGGACATCTATGGTTAGTTATAGTTTTTCTCTGGAATTAATTATTCATGTCTTTGTCACTGAAGGAAGAAAGGAAACAGAACTATGAGGAACTGTCACAAAGAAGCACCAGCAAAGTAAAACAGAAAGATTTTGGGGGGTGCAGTTACTGCAAGAAGGCTATGCCCTTTCCTGATTCCCGTATGTACAGCATAGAACCAGTGCTGGGAGGATGGTGGTGGAATGTTTTTTCAGTTCCACCACACAATATTTGCTTGTTCTACTTGTTTTGGCTTCCCCCGCTCCATCCTCCACAATAACACATACTTTGGCAGGACCTAGGGGACACGACATGCTGGTAGCAAACATGATCTTGCAAAAGAACCAAGATAACATGACACCACCTTCACTGGTACGTAAATAGTTCAAATATATTCCTTCACTTTCTTTTATCTTAGCTGACTGCTGATCAAGAGATAACAAATGGGGAAATTTATTGCAAGAGAGCTAACAGTGTGTTTACTACAGTCCTAGAGTTTCTGTTGATCTGGTCATGGAAATAGGACACCTAAATTCCTAAGGACACTTACATTTCAGCAGATTTTTTCTAAAACTGCAACATTTCCAGGCTGTTTTAGTTTTTATCAGTTAAAATGTACTTCTTCACAAACAGAAGACACAAAGAAGTACATCTGCTCTTGTATGTACACAGATATTTTCAGTGCTACATCCTGATTTCTGGTGACTTCAGCTGCCAGGACAGCAACAAGCAGTCATATTCTTGTGCTCCGTAGTCACTTCCTTACAGGAAAAAAAAACCAAAACAACAAAACAAACATGTTCCCAGTCCTTTTTTCAGAAACCATTTTGGAATTTGGCAAATCATACCCTCATTGAGGAGTGGATGCTGGAGTTCTCAGATCTCACACAGAGAAATACTTGTTTGAATGCTAAAAATTTCAATAGCCTTCCACATCTGAGGTACTGTAGCTTCTGTAATAACAGGCACCCAAAGTACAGGCCCCTGGAAGCCTGGATCTCGCCCCAGCTATGTGCCAGATATCAGATCTCCACCACTCAGCATGAAACAAATCCTCTCCTTTGCGCCAACAAATGAGGCTACAGCTTCTTCTCACCACCCTCAAAGAAGCAAAATTGTTAGCATCATGTCCTAGAGACTTCAGCTTTCTGCTGTGTGATGAAGTACAGGTGGATTATGCTCTCGTTTGCCTACAGAATGTTTTTCAGCACAAGTATGGAAGAAGGCTTATACTCACAGCTTTAGGACCTGTCATTAGACGCTTTTATTGCTCTACCACCACACCCCACATATATTTGTAACTTAAGCATGTAAAGAGACAAAATTAATTCAAAGGATTAGTGAGTTGTGCCGATACAAGACCACACTTGCTTGCCTTCTGGTGGTTTTACAATGGGAAGGTAATTCCATAGAGATGACAGAATTTGCCCCCGAGGCCTTACTGTTTATTCCAGCACTAACTGTTCTAATACATAAAAATGCAAGTAATATTGCTTGGTTGAATAAAGTCAGTTATTTGCAAAAATGGTCTCCTTAAGTTCACAGAGTTAGAGAGTAACTTGTGTTGGAATGGGCAGCTGAGAGTCATCTGGTCTTAACTTCAGAAACATATCAAGGCTCTTTCCAGCACAATGTTGCATATCTTTAAATTTGGAGAATCCACAGTGTTAGAATGAATTTAATTTTAAACATAAATGCAAATATCACTAAGGTAGAAGTAGTGTAGACTATCTAGCCACCTTAGCCTTCTCTCACCAAATGAGAGTTGGTCACATGTGAGAATAAGCCCCACCAGTTCTTTCATTTTGATTCTCCCATGCCCAGTCCACAAAGCTCTCACTGTTCTCCCTTACTTTTAAACCTCTTGGAGCCAATGCAGAATACCTCTGAAAATCCCAAGGAGTGCTTAGTCAACCATCTAAACAGGAAATTACCAGGATGGTTAACAATTCTTAGGAACAAAAGTGAGAAAACAGATAACTTCATGTTACGTATTTTTAGTCCAGAATCATAATTTGTACTTTATCAACATTTTATTATATGGGAATATCACAGTGATATTGTTTGCACCTGGTCTCTATTTCCTCATTGCTACAGTATTCAACGTCACAAGAAAAAGTTTAATACCATATAAACCAACTGTCTTATGAAAGGAATAGTCTCAAATTGCATTCTACTACAAACCAATTTTGTGCTCTTATTTCTTTAACTCATTCATCACTTTACTGCTTTTTCTAAATGCTAGCAATAGCATCCCACAGCAGGCAAACATGAATATCTATTACTAGCACCTTCAGAGAACAGGAAGAGGTTCCTAGAGGTGAGCAAATCCTTACAAGGAGGGCTGACTTCTTAGTCACACAGGTAAAATTCCAGTTCAGTGGCTCTGATAAGAAGCCAATAAGGAGTGGGAGAATAGTGAGGTGCCAGATGTGTTTTTGCAAGGAATGGAATTCCAAATCAAAGAGGGCAGAGGAGGAATCACTGAGCTTCACAGGGCTGTGTGCTGGAGCAGTTCCTCTTTCCTCTTTCCTCTTTTCTCTTTCATTCTGCCTCATTTCCCTTGGATGTGGATCATTAACCATCTTTCCCCAAGGTGCTGACTATCCCCACCCTTAACATGCCCTCCTTTTTCCTCCTTGCCCTTCAGCAATCTCTGCTTCTGTGGGCAGTGAGGGAAGAGCACAGGACAGGAGTCAAGGCTTGACTCTAAGAGGAGAAATGTCAGGGAGAGGAAGAAAGTGGGAGGACATTTTACCCCTCCTACTGCCTGGAGGAACCATCTGCTATGAAATTATGCTGTGTCAGCTACAGAGGCCAAGCTGCATCTCAGCTGCATCTGCAGGAGGTGGGGGGAGAGCCCCTTCCTCCAGCCACAAACAGAGAGCCATTGCTCTGCCTTCCCTTACACGTCTTCTGGTAACTTTCCTTAGTGTGATGTTGCCTCTGTTCCACTGAATTCAAATCAGGCTTGACCTATGTGTTTGTCAATCTGTGATCCCAGACAAGCAATTAGCAACTACAGAAGCAAGGGATATTAAAAAAGATAAAAGATATTAAGGAAGATAAAGCTAAAGATCTAGAAAAGGAAGGGAGATACACCAAAATAAAGAAAAACGTAAAGCAGCTGAAAGGGACTACTGCACCAGTTTTAAACTACACAGAGAGAGTTCTGCTTTTGGCTTTCAAAGAGCTAAAACCGCCACAGATATCAATATAAAGATAATAGAGCCATGAAGATCTCTTACAGCTGAAGCAAAAGAGTTCGGAATGCTTTGGTAAAGAGCAGATGGTCATCAGGATAATTTAAAAGAAGGTCCTCAGTGCAATACCTTGCAAATTCACAGGTGTTTATGCCACTCTCACAAAAGTTTGAGGAACAAAATGAAAAGTTTCCATCTTATTTTAGCAGAGAGAAGAAATGAACATGAGATTGTCTTGTATTATTTGTCATGTCTCAGGTCAATAATTTCTCCTTAGTTGTGAAAGCCTTGCTAACTTGAACCACGCAAAGGATATCAGGTCTCAAGAGATTAAGATCATTTGTGCAACAGGCAGGGAATGTGAGTGATGGAAAGATGCAATTGCAAAGGCATTGATGAAACATGTTCAAGTGATGCTTATGACACTAGAGCTTAGCAGAGGTCCTTCTCAATCCAAAGGATAAATTCCACTCCAAGTTCTCATTTTTGGGGTTTTCCTCTTCCAGGACAAAGCATTACTCCTGCTGTATGTGCACTTAACCAGGTAGTTCAGATCAGTTCCAAGGTTAGCCTAAAAAGCACGAAGTGGTAGCAAGTGCCAAGCAGATCAGTGAATAGCAAAGATTTTCTGTACACCTCCTCAAATGAGTATTGGGAAAATTCTCCTGATTAAACTCCTGAAAACACCAACTGCCTTGGGAAACTCCTGGCCATTCCACCAAGCAAGAATAATTGCAATTAAACTGTATGGAAAACAGCAAATGTCAAAGAGGTTCTTTCCTCTATATTCTGCTCTGACACATCAGCACAAGGCTCCTGTTTAGGATGGGCACTTGTTTAGAAATGTGTGTTGAAGATGCTCTGACTCGATATTCACGCTCTTCACCCCATAATGTGGCACATCCCTCACTACAGCACTGGAAGGCGAAGATGGGATCATCTTTCTGATTCAGTAGTTGTGCAGCTGACATACAGTTCCACCCTTTGAGAGACTTCTTCGGAAAAATGACAAGTTTCAGCCGAAGTGCACACAAGCCACACACATAGATCATTACTCATAATGCAGAACTGTGTATCATGGCTGAGAAATTCAGGCCACTCTTCGTATTTTTGATGTCATCTGTGACCTGCTCACCACCTGAGTCATTCAAAGGAAAACTGCACCCTTACACATGTGGAAACAGTATACATGTTCATTCACAGATAAACTGCCCCTTTTCAGATATACAGATCACTCCTTTATCAGAAGTGTTGTGCTCCTTACTAGAGCAGAATTTCACAGGACAAACACTGCCTTTATTAATTACAGTGCCTAAGCTAAAGCATGCAGAAGTAATACTAAAGTAAGAGGAATTCTGCTGGGACTGTCAAATTTTACCACACCTTTGCCTCTGCAGGTGTGGAACAAAATGCCTCAATAATATTTATACAGGAACCTCACCACACCCTTTGGGAACTCCTAAGGTTTTACATAGTGTTAGAGTATGTCAGCAAGGATCGCTTGGCAAGGGAAGGCTTGCAAATTTACTTGTAGGAGGTGCACAACAGATCACTATCTGCTCTGTTTCAAAATAAAGACACGTGTATTATTGATCAAAGCTTTAAAGAGAAGAAGGATACTCAAAGAATGAATATCTCTTTAAAAACTATTTGAGATTTCAGGTTGATTAAAAACTTATCATCATACATAAAATTCCTTTACAGCACAGCCCAAAATCAGTCTAGGTGATGCATACAGGGTTTTTTTCAGTTGACAATGTTAGGTACAGCTCATGCCATGCTCTCAGTTACACTATGACAAAGTCATCATCCAGGAAAGAGCCTTCCTTAGCACAGAAAATGTTATGTTTCCTGTCATAGAATCATATGCTGAGGTAGAAGAGACCCGTGAGGATTACCGAGTCCTACTGCTGGCCCTGTATAAGACACCTCAAGAGCCACACAATGTGCCCTGCAAGAATTGCCCAAATGCTCTTTCAACTCAGACAGGCTCCGTGCTGTGACCACTTCCCTGGGGATCCTGTTTCTGTGCAAAATCACCCTCTAAATGAAGAACCTTTTCTTGATATCCAGCCTAAATCTCCCTTGACTCAGCTTCATGTTGTTTCCTCAAACCCTGTCACTGGTCATGAGAGTGAAGAGATCAGTACTTGCACCTCCACTTCCCCTTGTGAGGATACTCAAAACCACCAAGAGGTCTCCCCTGAGCGTCCTCTTCTCCACGTTGAACAGAACAAGTGACCTCAGATGTTCCTCATAAGGCTTCCCCTCCAGACCCCTCACCATCCTCATGGCCCTCCTTTGGACACTCTCTAATATAATAATATATAATAATATAATAAAAATATCTTTTTGATATTGTGGTGCCCAAAACTGCACACAGCATTCAAGGTGAGGCCACACAAATGAGGAGTAGAGCACTTATCACTCTTACTATTTTCTCATTTTCTATGCCCCTGTCCTCCTTACAGTTTTTAAATTTAAAACACAGAGAGATTAAAAAAAAAAAAATACACCACACTTACAAAAGAATTAAAACACCATATTTCAAAATTTCTCCTCCCCATGCATCTTGTATCTCGTAAAGCCCTTTTAAAGGTTTGAGGGTATTTAAAATCCTTTCATGTTTAAAATGTACTGGCCAACTCTGGCTGAGTCAAAAACTTGAATAGAGTGCTTTGCTGGGTGAATCAGAAATTCTTCCCTGCCAAGTAAATAAACAGTGCTTGTACTTGTAAAAAATACTTGAGGATGTCAGGGAAACTGAAGAGCTTTCTTTCAAACACCAATTTTTCTTTTGATCTACCTGAAGTATAGAACATGTGAATTAAATCAGGTTTCCAAGTGCTATACAGAATTGATAGTAAAAATAAGCTACCAATGGGCACGAAAACCAGCCATGGAAAGCTGTATCCTAAAAATACTTTGTGAGAGCAGAAGCTACCTCTTTTCTGTGACAGCAAATCTTTTTCTCAAGACCATTAAGAAACTTAATAGGGCACTTTAAAATGTTCTGTTCAGACATCAAACATATCACCTACTCCTAAATCCAGGCACTAATGAACAGAGCAACGCACTGTGTAGTCAAAATGACGTGTGCAAAGTTACACTGAAACTGGAGGAAAACAAAATGCCTTTACATAGCTGGCCAGGGCGCTGGTATCCTGCCAATATTTGCCCTAACCAAATGGAAACATGAATGACTGCAGTGAAAGGGACCACAGGTTTACTTCCCACAGGAAGGACACTATTAACACAAATATAAGTCTCCTAGTGTGCTGATGTGTTGACTTAGTAAGGAGTGGGAGTACCACTGCTACTGAGTCAGCAGTAGCACCATGCAGTGAGTTGTGTCCTCCAGTGATGCTAATTTAAAAGGATATTAGAAAATATTATCAACCCATCACATTGAAAAAGCAATTTTTGTCTTCTGAGATGAGTATAATTTTAGTTACTCAGTAGGTTTTTCTTATTTTTATTTCCTAACTACCAGCCATGCCATTCAAGAGGTGTTCTAAAAAGGTAGCTGTGCAAAAGCACAAACCTCTCATTCAGCCTAACCCAGCATTTCTGTGTAAACAGAACACCTCAGTCACTTCTTGTAAGGCAGCAAGCAGTAGCACAAGTTAGCAAATCAGGTTCACCCCTGCTTTATAACCAGAAAATCCACACTAATTGCTCTAAGGGCTGAAGTCTTTTCAGGGTATCTATCACTCTTCAACAACAGGGCTAAATTTGCAAAGATTACTCAAATCATTTATGCTTTGGAAACCATTTAAGGCCAATGTAAACAGATTACAACTTTCCCAGGAGCAATTAGTTCTGCAGTGAATAACTCTCCTACACTTTGCTGCTCTCTGGAAAACATAACAGATACATCTAATTACAACTCACACTGAAACATGCCCCTTTCGCATAGCTACCATTTCAAAATATCTGAGGGGCAGGAAAACACCATCCAATTAAAGTAATGTGGCTCCTCACAGGTAGGAAAGCAACTTTAGCAAAGCTTTCAATTTCCAAGTTACATCGATGCAGAAATTTCACTATTGTCAAAAGATCCTTTGCAGCTATACCCTCCTATGCCCTGCACTAAATTTTGCAGATATTTCCATGGTTCATTCCTCGTTAGGAGATCTTTCATGCAAACCTCTGCCCTACAACATAAGTCCATGTTAAATGTATGCTCACAGACAGCAGGTCAGGAGAAAGACCTCCAAAGGCAGTTCATGCTGAGGAAACAGAACTTGTGAGTGAGTCCTGCTCAGTGTTGGGGAGGTATCCAATTCCTACTCAGGTTTTCAAGGTATTAACAGTTCAGAGAGAAAAAAATAAATAAAGAGCAAGCTAGGATTTTAAAGGGTGCTTCATTTAGGAGTCAGAGAGGGGATGGACAGATACAGGAAGGAGTAGAGAAGAAGGGGCAGCATGATTGCAAGAAAAATCAGGGAAGGAGATATTTTAGTAGCCCAGGAAAAAAGAAAAAGAGGATTTGACAGAATAGTCATCTCCAGAATGGAAAATAAGGAATAGATCTCTGACATGCTACACGGGTCAAACGGCTTCCAGACTGGGTGATGAAATAGAAATGAAGTCTAATCTAAGACCCACACTAAGTTCAAGTGATGTTGCCCACTGCTATTACAAGCAAGGGTCTGGTGCCTCTCTCTTAACCTTTCCTATCTCACAGTTACAGAGTTTCCCGGCTGTGCAGTCTTAGAATCCTCCAAGATTAACAAAACCCATTTTTTCCAAAACAGAAACCCACCAGGAATGACAAATAGTTTCTCAGAAGGAAGCGGGCAATAGAAAAACTCACACACAAGGAGTCACTTTCTTTTCTTCTGTCTGTCTGTTTCTCAGAGATAAATTCTATGAGGCAAACCATGAAAGAAGTAGGTCAGTGACTACCTTTTTTTAAACTCTCCAAAGCACAAAGGAAAGATTATTCAAAGTTGTGTGGGTTCAAGTTGGTACTAGCCTGTTGCCACAAAAGTGTTTATAGAAATACTTAAGCTGTCACTTTTGTAAAATTCTTGTATGGGATCATTCTTACCATCACTTCACATCCTACTCTGAGGTGATTCAGTTCTTCCACAGGGATGTGGCCTACAGGGCACATTACATTGCAGAGCCATGAGTCATAAGAACCTTTGCAGAACCGGCCAGGCACACTATAAATTCATCCTACCCTTCATGTGAACTGCAGCAACCTTAGAGACACCCAGAGCAGCAGTACTTCTCCCTGCACAAAACAAGGTAATGTGATGGTTTCTAGATACTGTTTATTTCACTTATTCCGGATGATGTTGCTTTGTTGACAAATGCATAGGAAAAAAGGGAGCAGGTATTTGAACTGGAAACTACTTGGGAAATGTAATTAATGCTTGGGAGAGTAATTAAGATTGCACAGGCATAGTCTAGATGATGGAAGTCTTAAAAATATAGAGAAAGAGCAACTTATTGTTCAGAGTTCTATAATTTCTAGAGCTCACTGACTAACGTATATATCATGGCAGACTATGAACTACTGTGTTTTCTTATGTCAGGTAATTTGTTTTTATGCTCTTTAGTTATTAGAATTATCAGGACAGGTTCTGGTTCGAAAGTTATTAGGGTCCTAAATGATCTTTTTTTCTAAGGCCATCCTATACCAACCTATAGCTCCTAGAATAGCTCCTAATTCCTGACTAGAACCCTCAGCTAAACCAGCAAGGCAAATGATTTATAGCCTTTGTGATCTGCTGACTATACAAAGCCTCTACTGCAGAAGAACTGGGAAGCTAGGATCTGGGCTAGAGCTCTAAGACAGGGTTTCAGAACATTTTTAAAGGTCAGAAAGGTAATTCAGGATGCATAGCATGCAGTAGTTGGGGCAGTGCTTGCTCAAGTATAGGAAGGAGTGTTTTGGTTTGACCTAGAGGAATAGTTTGACTGCTCCTGTTACCAGATTATTTGTTCACTACAGAGATAAGCATCAAAAGGCTCTTGAACAAATTGAAGCATAAAATTTGTCATAAGAGACAGTTTCTTGGTGGTCTCTAGCCCAGGCTTTGCTGAGTAATGCTGTCAGCTGTCACTCCAAGATGCTGTAAAGGGCACTACAATAAATTTCCTGGTGAACAAATAAGAAACACAGCTAGAGACTTGTTCATCCCTAAAAATGATAGCTGCTGTCCTCAGTGAAACAGGACATGCTAAATTTTATGTGACTTTATAATAGTTAAGGCTCCTCATGCTTCATCTAGGCAATTTTAGAAAGCCTTTAAATCACAGAAAAGTTCACAGTGAAAAGGAACTTCTAAACAAACAGCAATCTCAGTTAGTGGCTCATTAATAGCATCTTTTCTGTCTTTCTGTGCAGCTTCAGGACAATGGATACATTGAATAAAGCAAACACAAGCTTTGCTCTTGACTTTTTCAAACAGCAATGTCAGGAAGATGGTGACAAGAATATTTTGTTCTCTCCTTGGAGTATTTCATCTGCCTTGGCTACTGTTTATTTGGGAGCCAAAGGCAACACTGCAGATCAGATGGCAAAGGTGGGTCTGGGCTTCTAAAAGTACCTGTCAGAAAGAGTTGATCTCTTTGAGTGATGTCCTCCATGCCAGAAATTTGATGTAACAGAGGAAAGCCATATTATGTGTAGAGTTTTGAGGACTCTCCCCTATAGTTATTTCAAGTTTTACACTTTGTTAAATATAAATCCACATCTACAAGATTAGAAAAAAACTACGTTGAGACTACAACACTTTCTCTGGGGTATGTATTTTACAGGCAGAATGAAATTGTCAAGTCACACTAGTTCAGAGCTCGCAGTGTCATCAGGGGACAGTGAGAAAAGTCCCAGGGCATGGTTACCCAACACCTAATGCAGGTACCTAGCTCCTGTTGTAGGAGGGGAGGCTTGTGAGTTTGCTTCTGCTATGGCAGAAGTTGTGCTAAGGCAGTGATCTAACTTCTGATTTACAGGACAAAAGAGACTCAGTAGGGTAAAAAATGAGTGATCTTCTGTTAGGATGAAGGGAAAACAAAAGAAAAGGCACAGCTCTTCCGAAAAGTGTTTCGAGATTGTTTGCACTCCTTTGCAGCCTGGGTAAGGTGAACAAGCCCAGAGAAAGGGATTTAAGCCATGGAACTGCCTGCACAGTTTTCAGGCTTTCTGACACATAGCAGAGCTCTATTTAGACTTCTCCTTTGGTAGACTCCATCTGGGGGTAATTGGCTCTTTCCAGGTATTAACTGATCATCTCAAGGCATAACTCAAAGCACACAGATTCCTCAACAAAGGCCAGGTACATAAGAGTTCCACCCTGCAGCCCTCAGCTTAGTTTGCACAAGCTATTTTGCACACATGAGCATCGAGACCTAGACAAAGGTTTCACAGTCAGTAAGGACCGGACGTAAGAATAAAATATGAGCTTGACTGTCCCCATTACTAGTCCCCTTGACAACACTGAAAAATTTCAATGAAAGAGCAAATTTTCTATTGTTGCGCTAATTACTGCTTTTCCCACTACAGGTACTTCACTTTAACAAAGCTGAAGGAGCCAGAAATGTCACCACAACCATAAGAATGCACGTCTACTCCAGAACAGAAGAGAGCCTGTCAAACCAGCGTGCATGTTTCCAGAAGGTATCTCATCCAAGCTGGTGATCAAGCTCTGGTCACATCTTTTCCTGCTTGTATTTTCCTTCCTCATTAGCATTTGCTTATATTTGCCTTTCTCAGCTTTAGTGTACAGAATTAATTGGTGCAGCATCCTATGATACCTTCACCTAATTCAACACTTATTACATGCTTCCCCCTTTCACATAGAGTTGCACAATCTAACCGCAAATTTGCAAAATGTAACACTTGATGATCAAAAGATCTCTTGATCTTTTGCTTTTAGCACTGAGGATAGATTTCTTTCTCAAACTATTGCTGTTCAAAAGCTGGCACAGTTCTTACCTCAGGGAGCTAATCCCAAGAAAAGAGCTGCTCTTCCACACATTTGATTGCAGCATCAAGACAACGAAAAACAGAACATTCTCCAGGCTACCCATTCTTGATATGTTTCAGAAATTAGTCTCCATTTCAGTTGAGGAGGTATCATTATAAATTTACATGTTGAGATTTTCCAAAGTAGACCAATTGTCTGCAATAAATCTTAGAGAAATAGGAATAATTTTATTCCTGAGATTTGTCTTTGCCATACTGGCAGGCATCTTGTCCCATCTTATAGGTAATTTAACACAGCAGAACAATACAGAGGAGCAAATGTAATTCCTCTGAGTCAGTAAAGGCTTTTTCCTAGCTGACCATTCCAACATGGTGATATCAAACCCTTCTCCCTGCTCTTTCTCGTCATCCTTATTCTTCAGGGGGGTGAGCTGTTTCCCTGCAATCTGCCCACGAAATCCCAACTGCTGCTAGTTTTGATGAATGGATCTGCATCCCACAGCCAAATCCCATGGTGGGAAGATTTATTTTAGGGGTTATGTCAACATGTCGTTTGCACTGCATGAACAGGAGAGGGATTGTTCCTCATGAGTAACACTTGCCCTAAGTGTAAGAATTACAGAGTGCTATAGGTAGCACTATGGGCAGTGCTATTGGTTCTAACACTCTGGAGATTTAAGGGTCTGTTCGTGCCTCTGACTGATATAATGATGAGATGAATACAGCACAGGTGCAGATTTTTAATTTACTAATTCACAGCTTCTTCCTTGAACTCACTGGAGACTCTGAACCCACATTCATTTAATCCTGTCACTTTAATATAGAGAATTTACTGCAATTACTGAAACATAAAAAACCCCAAACCACAAAATATTAAGAGAGATATTAAGAAATTTTTGGGCAAATCTTCCATGTAACACTTTAGACTTTCATAAATTAAGGGAGTGATAGAGCCAAATCTCATGCATTGTTTAAGAATTACTCTATGACTTTTGTTTTCTGGAAACCTAAAGTTTCACAATATTGACTTATAAACCCTTAAATATTTTACATAGTTCAGGCTCTTAACACTTGCATTCCAAGGTACCCACAGTGTCTATACCACATCTGCAATTTCTAATACTTTAAACTATTCTTTTAATAGCTGTCCAGTTTAGAGCATCTCTTCTGTTGTAATATAGGTAAGAGATCACATGAAGAGAAATACTTTACTTGGATCCGCGTGATGTAAAAACCCAGGATTTTTACACAACAGATGAATAATGTCCTTTTTATTTCTCTTTCTCCAAGACAGAGATTGGCAAAGCAGATAATATCCATAATGGATTTAAAGGACTCAGCTTTGAAATTAACCAACCCACTAAGAAGTACCTACTTAAAAGTGTCAGCCAGTTATATGGAGAAAAATCATTGCCTTTCAGTAAGGTAAGACTTTTATTCAGATTATGCCGTGTCATTTAATCTTCATGATCTACCTATGGCAACAAAAGCCATATACTTTAAATATATTCACTACATTTTCAAATTATGTTATTATCCTTAATATGAACATTTTCTATGATACTTTTGCTTAGACTTTGGACCCTAACTTCTAGTTTTTGGGATGTGTATCTAATCTCAGATACACATTTGGAGACGTAGTTAGATGAAAATGTTTAAATTGAGTGTTTCCACTAAAACATACTTTGTTCCTTTGAGAGAAAACTGTGCATGTGTCCATGTAATTTTTATCTCTGGCTGTAGTTGTACTCATATTGGCAGGCAACAAACCTAATTCAGGTGTCTCTCTTGCACTGCAGGAATACCTATTGTTAGCAAAGAGGTATTACAGTGCAGAGCCACAATCAGTCGACTTTGTGGGAGCAGCAGATGCAATCAGGAGAGAGATCAATTCCAGTGTTGAACAACAGACTGAAGGTAAATTCCAGCTTCTCCTCTCCTCTCTAAATTAAAAAGGAGTAATTTTGGCTTCTCTGTGCCCAAGGGGCCCATGGCAGATAGACAATTCACCTCAGAAAGGTTAATCAGACTTTCCCTAAATTACTCATCTACTGACAAGCTCTTAGTAAAATTAGTGTCCTCCATCTCAGTGTGTGAGGAATATGGCTTATTCTTGTTTGTAAATCAAGATGACCCCAGTAAATGCATATTTTTGAATAATCTCAAGCTAGATGGCTGCTGTTAGCACTTAAAACTTCCCCCATTTATGTCCCCAGAAACTGTGCCAGCACTTAAACTGAAAGAGAGAAACTGCACAGATGTGTGAATGTTCCTCTGTTTTCCCTAGGTAAAATCCAAAATCTGCTGCCCTCTGGATCTGTAGATTCACTCTCCAGGCTAGTTCTGATAAATGCACTCTACTTCAAAGGAAACTGGGCAACAAAGTTTGAAGCTGAAGCTACCAGGCAAAGGCCTTTCAGAATAAACACGGTATGGCAATATACTGTCCTATTTCCTACACTGCAGGTGGAAAAACCTGAAAGATATGGGGGGAGAGGAGGGGGAGCAAGAAATCCTGTCACCCTATAAATCCATGTGGTGAGATAGGTATTTCGTTTAAAGCATTCAGTATATTCAGTATATTTATTTTACCATACTTTCAGCACTAAAACTGCACACACATAGCAGGCCCTGAGTCACAAGCAAATTGTCAGAATTAACTTCAAAAAAGCTTCCATTCGCCAAAGGCAGGGAAAAAAGATGAACAAAACTGTATGGGTTATTTACATTTTCACTTTTAACCATTCAACAAATCAGAGTGGTGTACAGTTTCCTACAATTGGTGTCATCTGAGACAGCTCAGATAGAATGCCATGCCTCCTAGTGCCTTTCCAGTGCCTTGCAGGGATCCTCTGAAGATCCTGTGTTCTGTGTCCTATCCATAAGGATGTCTCAGACACACTGGGCAGCTTGTAGAGTAAATACAATAAACATCCACTGCGATACTTTAACTCAGTCATTTTACTGTTTGGAGTATAAATTTAAAACATTTATTTTGATTTGTTGCAGCATACAACTAAACCAGTGCCCATGATGTACCTGAGGGATAAATTTAACTTAAACTACATAGAATCAGTTCAGGCTGATGTTCTTGAGCTTCCATACGTCAATAATGACCTCAGCATGTTTATCCTGCTACCGAGTGACATCTCCAGCTTACCAAAGGTAAAAAAACTGAGAACATAAATCATGTGGAAAAGTAAGAGTGTCATTATTTACTTATTTTATGCATGTGTGAGGTAAAAGACTTCACACATGCATAAATAGATATGACATGCAGTCATGTAGGAAGGACAGTACTGATCATGTTCAAGGTAAAGCAAATCCCAAATCTGGTCTAGTACTAAGAGCTTGAAGCTCAGACTAGATTTCTTAGTCTTGGAAGCCAGCATATCTGTGGTTACTAAAGTTGATCAGTCCTGGAAACAGGTAACTCAAACCCTGTAAGATTGTCCCTTTTCCAGCTGAACAAAAATGAGGACAGAAAACCAGCCCTGCTGAGATCCACAGTCTGGACCAATTCAGACAGATATGATTTCGTTCTGAAAAAAAAACCCACCAAAAATTGGGCAGCCTTTCTTTTGTTCCAAGTTGTCCAGAACTAATATGTATGGACACTGCCACCTTCTGTAAAAAGCTTGATTCTGCCTTTGGATAACAAATCCTTAGGAAATTTTCATTTTTAAGGTGGTGTGTGTGGAGGGGGAAAAGCTCCTTTCACCAAATTCTAAAATGTGGGGAAGACAGCCCTGGGAACAGAAAAACAACCAGACTATTGTAGCTCTGCTATATTCCCTGACAGTTACTGAGAGCATTTCAAATCTTGCCTTGATATATCATAGAACAACCTTCTCCTTCAGTTAAAAAGATGTCCAAACTGCTGTTTCATTACTGTATTTCTTGTACTCTTACAACCTCTTGAAAAGTTCTCCATTTAAGAGAAGAAATAGCCTTTAGGGCACAGGTTTTTGAACATTTTTTGATTTTCCAATTTTCTTTTTACTTACTGCAGCTAGAAAGAGAATTGACTTTTGAAAATTTGTCTGCATGGACCAAACCAGAACTAATGGAGAAAATGAGCATGGAAGTTTATTTGCCCAGGTTCACGTTAGAAGAAAAATATGACCTCAAATCTACTTTGAGCAGGATGGGGATACAAGATGCCTTCACGGAAGGTCAAGCTGATTTCACAGCAATGTCCAAGACTGGTGATCTGTTTTTGTCACAAGTTTTTCACAAGTGTTACCTGGAAGTCAATGAAGAAGGCACAGAGGCAGCAGCTGCCAGTTCAGCAACACTGGCATCACGAACTCTTGGTGCTACTGTTATCTTTTTGGCAGATCACCCTTTCCTCTTCTTTATCAGGCACAACAAGACCAAGACTATCCTCTTCCTGGGAAGGTTTTCTTCCCCCTAGAAACTCGATTACTAAACAGGTTATTGCAACAATAACAATGAACTAAATACACACCACAAGGAACATCTCAATACCCTGTGCACTTCTTAATTTTCCTGTACTATTAACAAATCTTTCAAAGTTAGAAGAGAGTATTTATGAAAAATAACCTCACATTTATGCCTCTGGCTCATTTTCCTGGCCAAAAAATCCCAAAATGCTAGCACTACATCCTAAGTACCAAACTGTGCAAAGAAGAACATTAGTCTTTTCAGCACCTCCTGAACCAGAAATTCCACAATTCAGAACAGACTGAGTTGAGCTCAACCAGTAATTTTCAAGTTTTGATACTTAAGAAATAATAAATAAATAAATGAAACCACAACAGAAAACTCTCCTTCTTGCACAATGCCGCTGCATCTCCATCGGTTTCAGCTCATGCTGATCCTCAAGCCCGGCTACTCACCCACAGTCAGTTTTTTACCAGCTTTGCAGCCTGGCAAAACTGACTATGAAATAAATCTGCAAAACCGCCTTTGTTCCAGATCCTGGTGTTTCTTTTTGCTCAAAAAGGGGCTAACATACATACTTTCTAATCTCTTTCCCACAGCAATTGCAAATTATTTCACAACACTATAGAACTAGGAAAATAAAACACATGTGCCTCACAACCTTCTCCTTTGTAAACTTCACCCTTACAACACTAATTCCAGCCTAGCACTGTACTGCTCTGGTCTCGTTTTACTTTGACACTTATTCACTGGCTTGAGACAAGATCAAATGGTAGAATCAAGTCTAGTACTAGTACAAGTAATACTAATGTCCTTAAGTGCTTTCTGGAGGATGACTGGGAAACTCTCATGTCATATTTACTCCTGTCACTGCTCCTTCTCCTAAGAGAGTGTTCTGATCAGTCATGCATGTTTGCAGGGAATGCTCCTGACTCTCTGAATTCAGAGCAGAAAGCAAAGGACCAGGTTTCTTAATGGACTTGCACACACCACCAGCATCTTACTACAAACACATCTTCTTGAAACAGTAGGACTCCCTTTTCCTGGTGAAGAAGAGACTGCTGACTGTCCCTGAGTCCTTTCTCTTTTCTATCAAGTGGTCAGCTGCTCCAAGGACCCCCTCTGGCTCTGCTTCCCAAATGGGAAGTAGCATAGGAAAAGTTTTATGAATCATGTGCATTATACTATCCCTATAGAGCCCCTGTCTCAGTCATGAAACAGGACACTGGATCCCTGTGCATTCAGATGCAAGTCTGCCATACCCTTCCTCACCTCATGGAAGAGCAGCAGATCCCCATGGATAAGCCTCTTAAGCACTTCCTGATATGCCTTGGGAATAAAGACAGAAAAGCCACACCTGGAAGGCCAAGAGGGAACAAAACCATGACAACATGGACACAAACTCACTCAGGCCTTTAAAGTCAATGGAAATGTGAGTCATCTTTCCACTCTCCTTCACTATTTTAAGCAAATGTGACACAGTTGATGTCCTTTTGGCAGTGCCATATAATTACTGAGTGGCAGTGGCCACAACACATGAGAAGTGTGTTGTACATTAGGGAATAACCTTTTCTCCAAGTGAACAGCAGTACTGGAAATATTGTGGAATCTTCATCCTTGAAAGGGCTATGGCTAATCTTATCTACTCATGGACCTGCTTCAAGCAGGAGGTTGATCTCTGGATGCCCCTTTCAATTAGTATCTCTTGTCAAAAGCCACTCTGCCCTGACATCTCACTTTCTCATCCTGCATGGCATTCTTGCATCTTGGCTAGCAAAGGCAACTACCTTGCTCACAGTATATATATTTAGGACTTGGGAGTTTGCTGGCTTGGGTTTTCTCACCACCTAACCATTCAGTTGACTTTTCTCATATTCAGGTTTCTGGAGGACTTACTCACCGTACTAAAACTAGCACTTGTTTAATTTCTGGCATTTCTTCACTGTCTTGCCCAACACTGATTTCTGACATTTTTCAGAATTCTTGACCCACTGTATTCCTGTAATCAGGCTTGCAGTAAAATGCTTAGCACACAGTACAATTTCCTTCCTTTCCTGTACCTTCCACTGCCCTCTAGGGTCTTAAGAGTTGTTGACACCATGTTCTTCCATCACTGTCTCTCTTCTGGGACTTCAAAGTGACAGCTCTTGTGTCATATTTACCTCTCTTGTTTCTCTCTGTTTTTGCTTGAGCCCTTCCAGTAGGGTTGTTTCAATTCTTGTCCTCCTTCTTACTGTGCAGTAACTTAGAGTTTTGCAATGTTTGTCTCAAATGATTCCCAGCCATGACTGCAATGAGGTTTCTTCACCAACATAACCAGAGGGGTGTCCATCCCTTACCTGCCTTCATAGCTTTGCCTCTGTCTGTGTTCCTAATGATTTTCAGTCTGAAGCTGGACTTCCAGTGTCGAATTCAATCACTAAGCTTTGTGTTTTATGCTGAGGTACTGAATTTGAAACTCAGGAGTCACAGAGAGGAGAATCAGACTATCAATATCTGCTTAAATCCACAAGCCAAAACCAAGTATTGTGTGACCTTTTTACAAGTCACTTCTTTTAAACAACAGAGAAGTTATCTCCACAACACCAGAAACCTTTGGAATCAGCAACTTGCTTTGCTATCCTGTCAGTAGGCTATTGTGGTACAATAATAGACCTCAGAATTTAATTCCCTTGTCCTTTTGAAATGTCTAAACCTGAAAAGTGACCAGGTCAACAAAAAGCCCAAAATTTCATAAGATCTTTTGGGGACGTGATAGAAAGGAACTTTGGGTAGGTGGGAGCAACCTGGATGCAGATAAAAAGGAAAGGGAGGGGCAAGCAGTTCCTTATGTTCCTTAATTTAAAAATTGCATTGCACACAAACGGAGAACCTGACTGAGGACAAGACCTAAGTCTTCTCTCTCACAGGATTAAAGGTAAATATTTAAATCAATTTAGGTAAATTTTATGATCTTTTAAAAAAGTAATCTGTGCCATGTGTGACTGTATGGATAAATGATAATATACCTGTGTTATAATGCATTATTCTTGCCTTGTGTTTTTCTAAATGTCAACCATTAGAGAAAACAGTTCTGTAAGCCTATGGAAAACTGTTAATTTGGAGCAGAATTATTCACAAGGAGGAAGGTTTTCTTAGGGTAGTGACTGCATTACAAGTAACATCTTCATTTTGATAAAAAAATTCTGTACTTGAGGTGAAGGCACAACACTGCACATTATCAGGCCAGAGACTCAGAGGAGTATTATTCATTAACTGAAAACAGAAATTCCCACCCTGATGCTCTCTTGGTTGTGTTCTTCAAGGAAAGAAAATCACCCTGTGGTACAGACTTGGTCCTGAGAGCATACTGACTGCCAGAAACAGTGTAGTTGTTTGGAAAGCAAACACTTGATACATACCTGCAGACTTCAGAGATCACCTCTCAATTTTTGTTGCTCCATTCCATAGATACAAATATTAATACCACCACCACCACCAGCAATATAAGCATTTCTGGTCTCTTGAGTGGTAAATTACATAAAGCAAAGTTTCTGGGTAGCTATCTTAAAGCCTGGAGCACTTATAACCTCAAGGCATCTGGCAGTTTCTGGGGAAAATAAAATTGCTCAAATATACAGAAGGGGTGGTAGGTACACACAATGAATAAACTGCATAAGTCTAAATGGAAACAACAGCTTCATGAAACTACTCAGAATACATCACTGGCCAGGAAAGGCAAATGAGTCTAAAAATTACACGTAAATCCTTTCACAGTATCAGCTGTCAATTCTATATAGATCCAAAATGTAATAGTGGGAAACTCAAACATGTCGTGAACCAGTGTATTAAAAATGCATATAAATTCCCTTGGGAACATTGCTTTGATAAATCATTAGTTAAGGACAAAAAGGAAAACAAATACAGAGGTTACAAACATGCACATCTTTGAAAACCAAAGGTAGAAAGAATCACAAAGAAAACTACAGCTGTATAAAAGAAAAAACCTAAAAGAAATTGGTGCTCCTAACAGGTGGCAAACAGTATCTGTGTGCAAGATAAACATACAACTATGCTATTAGTTTTAGTGATTTAAATGGATTGTCTTGCACATGCAACTTTTCTCACCAATGGGTACTGGGTACAGAATTTTCAACATTCAAATAGTACAAATCTATCTGTTGCCTCTTTCCAGGTTGTAAAAATGGAAGTGGTCTCCACATCAGTTGGCAAGTTTACTGTTGATCTTTTCAACAAGCTGAATGAGACCAACAAGGGAAAAAACATTTTCTTCTCTCCTTGGAGCATATCAGCTGCTCTGGGTCTGACATACCTGGGAGCAAAAGGAACTACAGCAACTGAGATGGCAGAGGTAGGTTGCTTTTGTACTATTATTGTGGGGAGAACCATTTGGATTTGCGCAAACATATTCCTACTGCTGGAAAAAACCAGCTGTGGAAGGAAATTCTGCCTTGCAGCATGCAGACAGGAGCGGTGTTGCTGGTCTGGGAGGGGGATGGCACTACTCATTGTTATGCCATGGGATTTACTGTCACTACAGCTTAGCATCCCTTTGATTAGTCACCTAAGCAGCAGATAGCACGGTGAGTTATCACAAGGGGAGAAACATGACAACCATTTGATCCCCATTGGACTTGAAGTCTCCTAAGGTCCTTCATGCCTATTTCTTATCTTTGGAAACTCTGCTTGCAGGTCCTTCATTTCACCCTGGGAGCAGGAGCTGAAGCCTCTTCTTCTGTGGCCAGACCTTCTCGAGGGAGACCAAAGAGAAGAAAATTGGTATCTATTAGAACAGAAATTCCATGATAACCTCCAGAATCAAAATGTCCAGATACAGCTTTAGGAGTCCTAGTTATTGTCTGCACCGCTCTTTAAAAGTACAAACCCCAGCCATACTTCACAACAGGTTGAAGTTCAGTTCCTTTCACTCACTCAGACTCTTAGAAGCATGAAAAGATGAGTCAATGGGATAGTCTGGAAGGTTTGTTACATGGCAATTCAGTTAATCCAGTCATGAACAGAACCCTGCAAATTGCACTGATGGTAAACTTGGGAAAATAAAAAGTAAGGAAGAGGAACCCAAATTCCTCTCCTACATACATTGCTTAGCATGCTTTGAAAGCTTCATGCAAAAATTTTTTTTTGTTTGATGAAATGAAAGGTTTTGCTTCTTTTTCCAAGGATCCTGAGAACAAGCAAGCTGCAGATATCCATTCTGGCTTCAAGAAGGTCCTGACTGCCATCAACAAACCTAGAAGTACCTACTCCCTGAAAAGTGCCAACCGCATTTATGTGGAAAAAACCTTCCTGTTATTGCCTGTAAGTTAAATCTCTGAGATGAGTAGAGAAAAGGTGCAAAAATTATTTCTCTTTTTAATTACTTGCCATTAACAGAACAGGTTGGAAGCTGACCTTGAGTACTGCAAATAGGAGCTCTGGACTCCGTTGATAACCTTAACTGGAAAATACCAGTCAGTCTGCTGACAGAATTTAAGGCTGCATTGCCCTTTGACTGTATTGTAGGGATTCCTTTACATGCAATGTGCCCTTAGTATTGGAACCCCCAGTATGTAGAATTGTAAATGAGAAATTAAAACAGGCACATACATAGGATGTGCACAACCTTCCTCACTTCTCCAGATAAATCTTGGAACAAAAGATGTGAAATTTCTGTTCTTTCGTTATTTCTAAATTGTCAACCCACCGTCCAGCAGAAAGCAACAAGTAAGATCCTGCAGTCCCCCGGTCTAAGAATCTATCAAGTACAGGAGCTAACAACTTTCTTTTGGAACTAAAAAATAGTATATTTCTCTAGTACAGAACTTTTTTGCTCACTTTTTTGTTATTTTTCAGACATACATACAGCTCAGTAAGAACTACTACAAAGCAGAGCCACAGAAGGTTAATTTTAAGACAGCACCAGAACAGTCAGGAAAGGAAATCAACACCTGGGTTGAAAAACAAACTGAGGGTAAGCTGGGCTCAACCTCGATACATCTTTGCTCTCCCACCAAGTCAGTCTGCTATTACCTTTGGGCAGGTGCCCTTGCTTCCCCAGGTGCTACTGCAGCAGCCAGGTCATGCCTTCCAAGCTGGATGTGGGCTGGATGCGGGCAGTGAGGACAGAGAAAGAGGCAGCACACTTAAGCAGCTTCAAACACCTGCTCTGGACCTCAGTGAGCTCCCTGAGGAGATTCCCATTGAACTGTGCTCTGCAGCAGCTGCTCCTCAGGCACAGCCATGCTCTGGTGCCGCACCCAGGCACCACTTGGCAGAGCAGAGAGAGAGGAGAGACACCTCTGCCTACCAGCGTGCTCCAGGGCAGGGGGGGATGCCCGCCTTGCTGTACCACCCTGCACTGGGCAGAGAGGCTCCTCCTTCTACCTGGTAACCAGACAGTGAGGCCTTTTGCTTCTAGCTTCTTGCCATGAAGCTGAGACATTTTTGGAGGAAAGAGTAAATCCCTGTCAGTGAGCTAGGAGGACAAACAGCTTTGAAGACTGTAAAGAAATGCACTGATTTATGTCAGGGGAGCATTTTAGGGAGCAGGGCATTGAGACATGGATTTATTACTAAGAAGCTGAACTGAGAGAAAAACTGATCAAAATGTCCTCACTGTGCTATGCTGGAATGAAACCTGACTCTTGCATTTTCAAAAGGCAAAATCAAGAATTTGCTGGGTCCACAAGATGTGACAAATGCCACCAAACTGATCCTGATAAATGCCATTTACTTCAAGGCAGAATGGGAAGTGAAATTTAAGGCAGAAGATACACAGCTGCAACCCTTCCGACTTAGCAAGGTAAGTTCCTCCTGTATCCTTCTTACTGTAAACAACCTGGTCACAACAGCTATTGCTGAAATCTTTCCATTTCATAAGTCTTTTAGTTACCCTGTGGTAACTAGACTCTGTGAAAGCTGGTTGCAGCAAAATCTGTCAGTGCTCAGCTCACTGAAACATTAGGAAGTGCTCAGGTAAATGTTAGCGAGCTCCAGGTAACAGCTACTGTTTCCAAAGTCACCACAGACATTAAAAACCCTTCTGTAAAACAGTGCTAACATTGACTAAATTGTAAAAACATGATTTTGAGAGTCCAGGCTTCATGGACAGGAACTACATGGCATGTCATGGAGGAATACAGTACCAGGCCTCCGTGTTGTGCAAACAGGCTAGGCAAAATCATTCCTGCTCAAACACAGTGCCCTGAACTGGTGCACAGCTGTGTAAGGCTAGAGGCAATGTTAATGGCATGCATCCATCAAGAGATGTTAATAAATTCACAGTTAAAGACAAGAACTCTGTCCAACTTCCACAAAGTGTACCTTCTGCCTTCTGATTAGCACATACACATGGTTTCTTTCCTTGAATGAAGGGATATAGAAATTGATAGATGTTACATACACCTGACAGCATGACTGCGTCCTATCAACTCCTCTCACCATAAGTTCTTTTGCTCTGACACTAGTGTTATTTTTTGCCAAGCAATCAGCTGGTCACCTTTTATCACCAGAGAGAGACCACTGATAAGCTGCACAACACTCATCCTCTTAATCCACAGCTGTTTTTCTGCCAGAGTATTGTAAACCATATCCCACGCCTGCTCCATACCCCTAATCCTTGCAGACATTTCTAACTCTCCCTCCTTCCTCCTTGGGCATGTTTTGGGGAGAAGAGAAAAATATCTCAGTTCAGCCCCCAAAAAAAGCTTTGGGACAGACACCAAGATAAGCAATATTGTCCAGTCAAGAAAAGCTCTGGAAAATGGATGATAAATCACTGTTTTAAAAGCTTCTTATGAAATTTCCTCTCCCTGCACTGCACTGAGACATCATCACCCTTCCATTCAAGGAATGATTTCTTACTTTCTAGAACAAGACCAAGCCTATAAAGATGATGTACATGAGAGAAACATTTCCAGTTCTCATCATGGAAACAATGAATTTCAAAATGATTGAGTTGCCATATGTGAAACATGAACTCAGTATGTTCATCCTCCTTCCTGATGACATCAAAGACAACACTACAGGTCTCGAACAGGTAAGAAAACATGCTGCAACCATTTTGGATGACTGCTCAGTCACTTAAAAAAAGGGCAGGCTGACAATAATATCTCCCTTTCTGAGGACATGCTATCATGCTGTTTGACCTCCTCCACTAGCTGAATTATTTTTTTTTAATACTTATCTAATCCCAAGAAAGTTCTTCCATGCTGAACACCCTTAGTTTGGTAGGAACCTAAGACTGGCAACACTGTGCATAATCAGATGCTCAATTCTTCAACAGCCTCCTTGACTGACACGCAATTTTATGTGATCTGTAAGGGTTAAATCTCCCTTCCTTGCATGTTCAGGAGAGATACCACCACACAAGAAGTCACAGGTTCTTCCTGAGATGACACCTTTTCTCCATGGCCTGGGAGTCTATTTCCATATTGTTCTCACTCTTTTTCCCCCTCTCCCCTCCCACAATTTTTTTGCTCTATGAAAAACTAGGATTCTGGGGAGACTGCATTTGCTACAATAATGAGATCTGCTACTGTAGTCACTATAATTCCAAGATTGTTAAATTTTTGGAGTCTATACCATTCATTGCTTTCCTCCATTTGATCTGAGCTGAACCCTGGTGGCATAGTGCCCAGGACATAGAGTGGCAGTGAAAGACTTTACTGGAAACACTCTGTTTCTGAGCTGTCAAGGAAATAGATGCAATAATATTAGCACCTGTTTTTATAGAACTGGACCAAACCATCTGCCACACAGCAATTTTATTTGTATTAGGACTGAATTAAAAGAGAAGAAAGAACTACTATGGAGGATGGCAGCTGTTGAATGCCCTTCCCATCTCTCTTTTGCAATTAATTTGGAAAGGGCACTGCTCAAAACTTTGCAGCATTAAGACTCAAATATTTGTTGTGTACTTGTCTCTGATCATCAGTAAAACCAATTTCTATTTTATGCTTCCAAGCTAAATGTTAAATTTGCTATTTAAAATGTTTAATTCATTACATTGCCATAAAATTGATTAATTCATAGTTAATTAATTATTTTCCCTGCAAACACCAAATTCCTTCTCTTTCTTAAATGATAGCTGGAAAGAGAACTGACGTATGAGAAGCTGTCTGAATGGACTGAGTCCAAGAAGATGACCGAGACTCTTGTGGATCTGTACCTACCTAAATTCAAAATGGAAGAGAGATATGAACTCAGTGATAATCTGATCAAGATGGGAATGCGCAGTGCCTTCAGCATCAATGCTGATTTCAGTGGCATGACTCAGAAAGATAGGGTGATGATCTCCAAAGTTATTCACAAGTCTTTTGTTGCTGTTGATGAGAAGGGCACTGAGGCAGCTGCTGCTACTGCTGTCATTGTAGAACTAACAAGTGCACATGTTGGCCATGTTCTGAAATTTAGGGTTGACCACCCTTTCTACTTCTTCATCAGACACAACAAGTCCAAGAGCATCCTCTTTTTTGGTAGATTCTGCTCTCCTCTAGAATGAATTATTACTTGTTCTCAGACAGCAACCAAGGTTCACTGTTCAATGGAAAAATGTGAACTGCTAAAATCTCAACCTTAATCCATGTAGCAACCTGTACTGAAAGTGCCTGTTCTTTTCCTTCCACCCAAACTCCTCAAAGAGGGCAGCATCCAGAAACCATCCTGAGCCACCAGAGAACATGCCTCTACTGATTCTTTCTATTGTCCTAATGAGGCAGTCCTAAACAGAAAAGAAAGTGCAGAATTTTGCTCCTTTTTATGAAATCTACTCTTCTGGCTTTGTTGTTTAAAAGCAAGGTGGAGTCATAAAAGCTCTCTGCACACAGGCCATCATCTAGCCCTATGTCAAATGCTGACTTCAAGGGAAATGCAGTTCATTCTCTTGACTCTCACAGAGAGGAAGAAGAATCCCGAAAAGAAAAGAAACAAACTTTAGAAATCTGTATGCTCTCTTTTCCTTACTGGGAAACCTGTATTTGTACTACAATGCTATTTCATAACCTTAATTTCAAATTTCAATGACTGTTGGAAATTAACAAAATTTAATATAAATCCAGCAAAATCTGATGATGACCCTTACCATCCCCCATCTCACCACATGTACACAGGCACATCACATTCATTCTCTCCTGCTCTTTCAACTTCCCTAAAAAGTAAGGCTGTGTGGGAAAATTGTCCAACCCTTAATATTAAATTGCTGACTTCTAATGATGTTGCATTTTTTCTGCATTTTTCTAAATTTTGTAGTTTAAGGTTGCTGAGATTTCCAACCAGCAAAAAGACTAAGAAAACTATTAACAACATGCCTTCTTGGCACCTTATATTGATATGTAATCTAAACCTGTCAGAATTTTCTTCCTCTTTTCAAATTTACTTAGTTATATCTGTTTCCAGTTTAATAACTGCAAAGCTTCCTTGCCACCTCTAATATTGACCAATATTGGATTTGTACCTTATGAGTGCATCTTAGCAATGATATTGATGGTATTGACAGAAACACCAATGAAATTTTGTTTTGATTGATGCTTTACTTATTATTTTACCATGACCTCCATTTAATAAAAGAAATAAACTTGAAGTTGTGTTTGTGTTATTCAAGACACTGAGTTACTTGGTTCTCTTATAGCATCCTGCAATCAGCACAGCTGGCGCATGTTTCCATTCTTGTCACTCTAAATCAACCACCACACCATCCCAATAGACAAAGTTGGGAAACTTTAACACACCGGTGTCATATTTTCACTAGGTTTCAAATAGGGCTCCAAACACTGTTATTCTGCGTGCCATCCCAGGCATTTACAAACAAACCTTTCACAACACTCTAGAAATAAGAAGTCTGACCAGAGGCTATAGCCCAGAACAAGACCTCCCAAACATCCCTTCTGACCATGTTCAAGAGTGAACAAGCAATGTGAAAACAATGGACCTTCCACACATCTCTCTTGCCCATGTACAATAATGAACAAACCATGCTGTACAGGCAGCATCAGCTCCCTCTGGCAGCTTTTCTAGCTTTTCCTTTTTCTGGCAGCTTGGGAGGGCAGCAGTTGTGCTATTCCTGTGGCCATAAGGAATGGCATCAAATTTTGCAGCCACTGTGGTAGTCCAATAATGTGTCAGAGAATATTATATATGGCAACAGGATCTGAATGCAGGAGGGAGGTACTGCAAAAGTATTTACTCTCAACAAAATTACAACTCACTCCATCTCCCCAGAAGGTGTTCTATTTGGAACTATATCTCCCTTCAACAAAGTATATCCACATCTTCTTCCATGTACAAAGTACTGCTTCTAAAATCAGTGTCCTCCCCTGCCTGTAAGCCACAGCTCAGGATTTAGATGTCTGTCCCTCAGTGCAGCCCAGATATGTGCTGTTGACTGGGCTTTACTGAGAAGTTTGTTCTTTAGGTGTGCAAGGACACGCAAGTGAAGGTTGTGAAAAATAAGAAGAGTGAAAACAGAACCTCTGAGGCTCCCTGAGGAGTTACAGCACAGTGACTGCCAACTGGTGAGAGGTGCAAAGGCTGGGTTGGGTACCAAGCCACTTCCAGTTTCAGCTTTCCTTGAAGAGTACACATTCCAGTGTAAGACTTGGAATACAAGTGAAAAGTCTGAAAGAGAAGAAAAGGAACCCACCCAGGGAGGTGACCCTCTGTAGAGCTCATGCACTGCAAGCAATACTGGAGCTGCTTCATATGTGCTTCCCTGCATTATTGTCATGGTAAGCAGCATCTGCCTCTCAGGTCAGGCTAACCCTTCCAGAAACAGAGAATTGTCATGGTAGAAGTGGCCATTTGAGATCATCTGGTCCCACCCACTATGCTGGTTGCACAGGGCAATATCCAGTTGGATTTTGAACACCTGTCTCCACCAGTGGAAGATACATAAACTCTCTTGGCAACCCGTGCCAGTGTGTGACCATCCTCATAAGTGACCATCTTCATCCTCTCCTATGTTCAGACTGAATTTCATGTTTTCAGCCTGTGCCCATTGCCTCTTGTCCTCTGTCATGGTTTAACACTGGCCAACATCAGGCACCCACAAAAGTCGCTCACTCACCCTCTCCTGCCACAGCTGGGCAGAGGAGAGAAAAAAATGATAAAGAGCTCATGAATTGAGATAAGGACCAGGAGAAAACACTCCAAGGGCAAAACAGGCTTGGCTTAGAGGTACAAAGTGAATTTATTACAAACCAAATCAGAGGAGTATAATAGGAAATAAAATAAGCCCTTAAAACACCTTTTCTTCCCCCAACCTCCTTCCCATCAACAGTGCAGGGAGACAGGGCATGGGGGTTTCAGTCGGTTCATCACCTGGGGTTTTCTTCTGCTGCTCTGGGAGAGGAGTCCTTCCCCTGGTACACTGTGGGGTCGCTCCTAGGAGAGACAGTTCTGTGTGAACTTCTGCAGCATGGTCCAATCTCATAAGCAGCAGCCCTCCCAAAACTGCTGCAGTGTGGGTCACTCTTCCATGGGGTGCAGCTCTCCAAGAAAAGGCTGCTCCAGCCTGGCAGCAGGGCCTCCTCTCTCCACTGGGTCTCCCACTGGATCACAGCCTCCTCCAGGCATCCACCTGCTCTGGCATGGGCACCTCTCCACGGGCTGTGGGTGGATCTCTGCATCCCTGTGGATCCCCAGGGGCCGTGGGTGGATCTCTGCATCCCCCGTGGATCCCTACAGGTGCAGGGGCACAGCTGCCTCACCAGGGTCTCACCATGGCCTGCAGACGAATCTCAGCTCCAGCACCTGGAGCACTTCCTGCCCCTCCTTCTGCACCAACCTTGGTGTCTCCATGTGGTTTCCCTCACATGTTCTCACCTCCTCCTCTTCTCTGGTTAGAAAAAAAACTGTGTACACTTTGTTTTGATTTTCTTCTCACATATGTTATCACTGAGGTGTTATCAACCTCTCTAAATGCCCCAGATCTGGCGAGCAGCACATCCATCTTCAGAGCCATCAGGGATTGGCTCTGCTGGACATGGTGGAAGCTTCTGACAGCTTCTCACAGAAGCCACCTCTGTGGCCCCCTGCTAGCAAAAACTAGACTGGTTCTTCACGGGAACCTCTGAGAAGAGCCTGGTTCCTTCTTTGTTACATCCCATAAGACATTAGTCAAGTAACAGGTGCAACGTGACTGCATTTCCAAATAACTGTTTTCAAGAAGCCTTGGGTTTGTTCTGTATCATCAAAATTTGCAACTTCAGGTCCATGAACTCCTCCTTAAAAAGTCACAGTAACTTTGAAAACTAAAGAAAGAAGTACTTACTGGAAACTGATAAACAAGCCTTGACACAAACACGTTGTGAGCATGGACTGCTTGTCACTTAGTGATTCCATGCTTGTCAGAAAGCAGCATAGTAACATCCTACAATGAAAGATGGGAGTTTTGTGTTCCAGTATCAATCTCAGATACATAAAATAATGCCTGGCACCTCTGTGGTAGATGGACTTCATGAAAAGCAGAAATGGTAGACATAGGTTATATTAATAAAGTCAAGAAAATTTACAGTGTTAGCGCACTGTTAGTATTCAAGACAAGGACCCACTGCTTTCTAACTGCAATGCAAACACATCCATGTTTTAAAGGTTTTCTTTGCCCACCCGAAACAGGCATAAGAACCCCTCTTTTCATGTGTCATTTATAGTCCTGTCTTTAGTTACATTGAAACAGATGTGTCTCAATATTATTGAGACAATAATATTGTCTCAATATCTCAGTATTGGTCTCAATTTCTTCCTAGGGAACATGGCTGAATAGGATTTTTTGCAGAGTAGAAATCCATAATTTGACTTAGTCTAACACTGATTTTAAATTCTGCTTCTTATCACTAGCAATAACTACGAGAATTCAACAAATGTCCAAAAGGCCTCAGAATGGATCATTTACAAAGTACAGGTATAGCACTATGGTAATCAGTCAGGCAGGAAGATACATACTCCCTGCTGAGCCAGATAGGAATGAAAGATGGCTTCAAAAAAGACCAAATTTCTTCATCAGTATGCCAGAGGAAAATTACTGTTTTTATCAAAAACCTTTTAATGACCATTTGTCAAAGGTCAATCCACTTGAAGTCAATAGGCCAGGTGTTGTGATGCAGTGAAACCTTGTTTTTACCATTCTGTCTGCATCAGTTCACTATTTTTTCTCACTGTTTACATCTGGCACTGCAAAACCAAGAGCACTTCCTTGGCTAATGTGTTTCTTTCTGTAACTCCAATGTCTCTTTCCAAACAGGATCTTGCAGCAGCTGGTTTATACCACAAAGAGTGTCTACACAGTTTGGGAGCCCTTTCTTCACTTTCCTGTGTTTTTGGCCAATCTTTGTAGCTTGTAGTACCACTAACTGCTTGGGGTTTTGTTTTTTTTTCTATGAATTTATCTAGAAAACAATCAACAGCAGATTAAGATACACAGCAGAAACATTTCTTTATCTCATAAGTAAATATAACAATGCCTGTTACATTTCTGAAGCAAGAAAATAAGATGAAAATTCAAGGCACAAAAACTGCACTTAAAACCCAAAAGGTATGAAGAAAGTGAGGCACGTCTCTCTTGAAACCTTGCATGGCATATGCAGCAGTCAGATTTTAAATGTGTAGAAGCACTAAAATATAATCCTGGTTCAAAACACAAATTTCATACTTATGCTTTTTCCACATAGGTTGACAGCATGCAGCAATTTGTTTACTCTGCATGTGCCATACTGGTGGGCAGGGGCATTCTTTACTAAGGTTGGATGCAGCAGAAAAGACAGATAATAATCGCAAATGAAATTTATCAACACAATTTAATCTGAGTTACACACATTAGGATCAGAATTACACCAGTTTAAAGTAAAACATTTATGTACATCTTACATTACACCTTTGCTGATAACCAGTTTTACACATTCTCCTGTTTCTGCTCCCTACTCTTATATGACAGTTTCTGTAAAAGAAATCATTACAAGCAGCATTTCCAAGCAGCTTTTCAGCTTTTGGTGGATGATTCAAACTCTCTAAATCCATCAGAGAGGGATAATAAGCTCAGTACAATGCAGGGCCTGTAGGTATTGAAAGCACCTTCACTGACTTTGCTAGGAGCAGAAGTCTTTCAAAACAGCATCCACCAGTTCAAACGAGCCCAGCATTCAGTTTTATTTCATCACTTATTTTAGTGACTGTGTAAAAACCTTCTGAACTTCCTTTGTGATCAGTTTTCTTAAAAAAATAACAAAAATGCAAAATATCCTTGTAGGAAATAAGGGCTTTATGTGACCTGAGGTTTACAAGTATTTAGATGCACCCCCTCGAATTTAACCATAGGATCAATGAGATTAACAGTCTATTTCAATATTCCCTTTTAGCCACAGCTTTGAGATCAGTTTCTATTAATTAAAGTTGGTAGAATATAGAGAAAAGGAAGCTGTAAAGTTACTTTACCGTATCTGTTGGCAATGCAGTGTGGTTGAATTATTTTCTGCAATTGCTACTTTTTTGTGAGCCAAACTCCAAGGTTGTGGAGGACACCTGTAGGGAACCAGAACACTGGCCTTCACATTCCAGGACATACACCCACTAACAGTGACCCTGAATTGAGGAGGTCTCTAAGTTCTGAGATCAGGTGATAGAGAGGAGAACTAGGAATAAAGGAGGGAATGTACACATTTAATACCAGAAGAGGATGTAGATAAGAAAAGGGAGGTGCAAATGTTTCTACATTTCCAAAAGTAGTCATTGCCCCACAGACTGCCACAGATCCTGACTGAAGACAGATCTTAACTCCTTTCTCTTTCAGGATTTCAGGTAATTAGATATTTGTTTCAAAATACCTAGCTTTTATTTGAAAGTCTTAAAAATTCATTTAAAATTCTTTGGAACTGAGTGGTTAAACGATGGCACAAAAGCCATTCAGGGAAGGGAGTGCTTATTTTTTACTACAAAGTGTAGCCCTCAGAAAAACTCTGTGCCAAGCCCAGTAGACAGAATGCAAACCAGAGTTGGGCAAAACCTGCAGAGCCTGGGAAGGCAGAAAGTTTCCTGACCTATAGGAAAGGTGCCTTAATCACCAGGGATTATCAACATCTCCAGGAACAGCAGAAGTGATGTGATGTGAAGGACCTAAAAATGCTCAGGTATGAGCTAGGCTGCACAGCATTCACCTCTGAAGCACTTCTGGGAATGTTTCAAGGCTGTTGCAGAGCTCTAGGAAGCTTTAAAAACAGGATGGAGGACCTCAGAGGCTCCAGGCATCTCTGACACTTCATGGGAGCAGCCTGCTTTGAGGGCTGCAGTTCTGATTTAACCAGACAAATTGTGGGTGAAGATGGGTTTAAATGTACAGTTGCTGTTGTTCTAATGCTTAAATATTACTTGATGCCATCTTACATTGATTTTACCAAATGTTTCATTAGTCTTTATGCTGATGGAAATTTCTGAATTTGTCCTAATATATATCAAAGTATTACATGGACCAAAAAGTGCCAACAGGATGCACAGGTTTGTTCTGGATCCATGTATGAAAAATCAGTTCAGTCCTGGGGTTGTGGTTATTTGTTTTCTTTGGTTTTGTCCTGTAAAAACATGCTTTGGAAAAGAAGCAGAACATGGATGAAAAATATGCAGGATAAACCAGCAGGAAACCAGAGAAAAATTGTTGTTAGTTAAAAGAGGAACTATTTGGGTTGTATGTAAGCTAAAAGAATTTTCTTGAAAAACAGAAATTAGCAAATTCAGCTGCAGCTTCCAAATATGGGTTTACCTACACCAAGAACATGTAATAATCTGTATCTTCTCTCCAGTAGCCTTCAGGATATATGCAGTGAATCACCTGAATTCAGCTTTTTTCAGCAGAAAATAATAGCACAGGAAGTTTAAACAAATAGAAAAAAGCCCAAAGCAGCATGGTGAGAAATTACTCTGTTTCACTCTTTCAGAATCAAAGAATAACTCTATGAAAATTAGGGAAAGAGCAAATAAGTTTTTGAAACAAGTTTAAATTCTGAAAACATTTCTAGCTAAAATTGTACTCAACTGATGAAAAATAAATCTGTCAAGGACACTGAAAGTGACAAGGGAAGAAAAATTAATGCAGGTCTTAGAAAGAAACGTACTAGCTGACTGTACTTGGTTTCTGTCAGTATTTTACCCAGGAATACCTTCAGATTGTATTTGAGAGGTGCAGGCAATCTCCCACTAGTAGCTTTGTATTTTAAAAAGAAGTGGAGGCACTCATCAGCTCTCTCTGATGCTCATTTGTCTCAGGTGTACCAATGGAATCTCTCTCAGTGTCAACCAACAGCTTCGCTTTGGATCTTTACAAAAAGCTGAATGAAACTTCCAAAGGCCAAAACATTTTCTTTTCTCCTTGGAGTATTGCAACAGCTCTTGCCATGGTCCACCTGGGTGCAAAAGGTGACACTGCAACCCAGATGGCTGAGGTAAGCTCTGAAATTAGCCATGTACCACCTTACAGGGGGCTCCTACATAAATTGAACAGTTATTCTACCTATGGAGAGCAGCATGGAACAACATGGGAGGACAGTGATCTGTAATGCTGACAGTAGGAGTGGAGCTTTTTTCTGTGCCAACACTGTGGCGGGCCACTTCCACTTCATCTCCAAGATCTTTGCTCTCCACCAACCCTACATTTAGCTTACACTTAGAGTTCACAGAGCAAGTGATCTACCAAGGACAAGTTATTGACATTAGAAGCTACTGTTGGTCTTGCTTGGAACTCTATGTTCTATTTTAACTACCCTCTGAACAGAATTATTAATCTAACAGAGAGTTCAAATAGTAATGAGGACATCCTTATTTAAAAAAATGAATATAGAGCTAGGATATGCTAGAAAAAGGAGACACAGATAATATTACTACTTCTAGACCTCAACTGGTTCTGGCAGCAGAATTTCTGCTCTCTCATACTGCACACAGAAGGTAGCAAGCTCCCCTGTGTTTGGCTGCACAGGAGAGGCACAAATCTTTGTTTGTGATAGTTAGTCCATAGAAATGGTAAATCTTCCACGAATAATGGAGATATGTGAGTATTGAAAATATCAGAGTCATAGAATATACTGAGTTGTAAGGCACCCATGAGGGTCATTGAATCCAGCTCCAGGCCCTGCAGGACACCACAAGAGTCACACTGTGTGCCTGTGAGTGTTGTCCAAACACTTCTTGAACTCCTTCAGGTTTGGTGCTGTGGCCACCTCCCTGGGGAGCCTGTTCCAGTCCCAACACTGATCTATCATTAAAGCAGTCCATGTGACTAAAATCAATATAGTAATGATAGAGTTACAGATATTTAATCAGGAGTAGGGCCTTGTTCTCAACAACTTCAACAGACTAACATTGGGCATGGCTGGTGAATTAGGGTAGAAAACTAAGGTACTTACAACCCTTGGGCATATTAATCTCAAACAAACAAGTTGTTTTTATGAACATTTATCATCATCATCACAGGTTCTTCATTTTAACCAGACTGCAAGAGAAGAAGGTTCATCTGAGACAAGGTCTTCTGCAGCAAGACCAAAGAAAAGAAAGATGGTATTTATTACAACAAAAGACTCTGAGATAAAAATCTCTGAGAATGGGATAGTGCAATGCAACTACTGCTTTAGGCTTTTAACATCTGCTTGTTTTCAGTCTATTATCTACTGTCTTGGTTCAGTAAGAACTATATGTAGAAAAAGTGAACAAGCAGGTAATATGACTGTAAAACTTATGAATGCAGTCTTTCAAAAGCAGAACTGAGACACTAACAGCATTTAGACTGGCCATAATACTGTCTCACTTGTTTTTAGCCCAGCTGTGGAAATATCAAAAACTCATTGGTCCTAATATGCTTAGGTCAATTCCCTTTCGATGATGAGAAAGGGATTTTTTTTTTTCTGTAGTGATAATCTGCTTTCACAACTGACTCTAGCCCTACCCAAAAAAGTCCCTTTCTCCTTTTGTATGCACAGACACATCAGGGAGACAAATTTCCCCTTTAAGGTAATGTGTGTTGACTCACCCTTGCTCATCAGCTCTCCAGAAACTTGCCAGCAGGAGAAACAGCCCAGATATTTTTCAGAAAATGAACTCCCTAATCACCGAAAAGTATTAAACTCAAACAAGCTATGTTTTTTTTTCAGCATAGAAACTAAAAATTGGCAGAAAGAAATTAAATTTGACTAACTGGAAATAAAAAGGGCAAGAAGGGCATCTCCCTTGATGGTGTGAGATGGTTCTTCAAGATGAATCACTGCACCCAACTCACTGACTTAATAAACTGTAGCAAAGTCTGTCTAATCTTTTCCTTCAGGTATTTTCCCCTATCGCCTCTTTGTTCTGTTGCCATCCCATTGAAAAATTCAGCCTCTGCTATCCCTGTGTCCTCTGGCTACCAAATTCTTTCCTAGGTGTCCTTCCTGGCAGCCCAAGTCTCATCACGAGTGAGAAAAGATCATAGCAAGGAATGACTGCAAGTCACCCTGAGTCAGTGGCAGGGACTCTCGGTGTCTCATGTGCAGGGCACAGCACATGACGTGGGGGAGGACACTGCATCCAGGCAGCTGGTGGGGAGCAGCTGGCAGGGAGCAGCTCATTCCTCCATTTACAAGGCAACAGCTGGCAACAGCTGGCAAGCAACATCATCCTCTCCAAAACCATCAACACTGACATCCAGAACAAGCTCTCTCCAAAATCCAAACACTAACACACTAACAGGAAACACCCATGTGAAAGAGGGAAAATTTGAATAGTTGACAAGGCTGTGCCCTGACATTAGTTTCTGTGAGGGTAGAACAGCTTCTCAAAAGCTGCCAGGCTGCATTGATGGATCCTTGTGAAACTGAAAATCGGGCCTGAAAATGACAAAAGTTAAGAGACTCAGCTTCCTTGGTGCACCATCAGATGATGCCCCCAAAAGCCTACAAAGCACTGCAGCAATAAATAATTGCCCTACAAGTAGAAATCCATTTATCCAGTTATAAACAGTGCTGCAAACATGCAACATACTCAAAGAAGAGTTTCATTCTCTGAAACTCTTTTTTAATTAAAACAACATGAATAATTTAAAGAAACATAATAGGTACAAGAGAAAAAATTTTCCATATTAATTGGTGTCTTTTTCCAAGGATCCTGAGCATGAGGGAGCAGAGAACATCCACTCTGGCTTCAAAAAGCTCCTGTCTGACATAAACAAACGCAGAAACACTTACTTGCTGAAGAGTGCCAACCGACTGTACGAGGAAAAGACCTACCCATTATTGCCTGTGAGTTGAACATCTTTACTTGGGAATATGTTGACATTAAGAGTGATTATCGATAGAGATGATAAAAAAAATCCAAATGATAGCACTGGGGTCTGAGTGAGAACACGAGGACAGCCATAGAGGGCTTGTCTTGGACAGGCAAGAGGTCCATTGGTTTTCAGCAGTGCGCAACAGTTTGGCAAGTGCATGAGAAAGCTGTGTAGTATTTCTTCTCCAGAATCTGCTGTGGCCACCAACTGATCTGCAGCTCAGGGACTTCTTGAACCAGAGGACATGTCTGCTTAAGAGACCTTGATGAGCTGTTGTTTCAGGACTTTGCACATTTGTCTTTTGAACCCACTTCAGCCCTCAGCACTAGGATTTCCACAACTAAGCTATACACTGCAGGAAGCTGCTGTGCTTTTTGAGCTTGCTGCCTGTTGGCATTGCTGCTGGTTCATTTCTCTTCTGAAGGACATTTCTCATCAGGTCTGGTCACCCTCATCCCCTGTGTCTGTATCTTTTATACTGTAGCATTTCTGAGACTGGGGAGGCCACAACTGCATTGTGAACTCAGACAGTGGACACACTACAGTATTATAATGTGCCATTATAAAAATTTCTCTTTTGTTGCCTACTCTTTTCTTCATAGTTCTTAATTTTTTATTTGCATTTTTGGCCATGATTAGGCAGGGTTTTTTCATGCACCTATCCATTACAGCTTCAATACCTCATTCCTAAACCATAACAATCATTTCCTATAGCTTATGCTTTACGGGATCACCTATAAATATGTTAATATATATATATTTTAATGTAAACATCCAGGTTTTGGTTTTATAGAAAAAATACTGTAGCACAGATGCCAGTATACCTATCCCTGGTATGTATACATATACATACTCCAGCAGAAATAACCCTTTATTGTGAATGTTTTTCCCTCCTACTCTTGGTTTCCAGTCTTTTAAACAAATGAGACCTATCTCTATAGTTCCATAGATGCTCAGCCTTTGGTGACATGTCCTAATAAATGTGTTTCAGTAACCCAAAAAGACTGTATTGGCACAGCCCTTTTACCCATATGCTTCCTAACACCTTCAGAAAACTCCAAAAGATTTGTGGTTTTGGATTTCATATTACAAAATGTTGTTGACACTCCCCCAATAAGTCACGTTAACCCATACACCCACTACGCCCGTTCTATTAATTTGCCCCACACCAACTCATGAGTTTGTAATTACCTGTATCTCTGAAATCTTTTTAAAACTGATGTTGTATTAATCATCTTCCTGGCCCTTGGAAGAGGGTTTCAAATGAGATTTACTGTTCTTTGATTTCTGAGTTTGTTTGGTTTCCTGAGTAATCAGCAATTTGTCCTTCTGAATGTGTATTGCTCATCTTCTCCATAATCTCATGTACATTTGCTCTACAGAGAATCAAGGGAAATTCCTGCTGGGAATCTCCATGAATGATTTCACAGGAGACAGCAATGCAAATGTTAATTCTGCTTTTCTGTCATGACTTTATTCTACTAGAACATTCTTTTTATTGTCGTCACATATTTTTGGCAGGTTTCTCACCTCTGAAGCAAACTAAAAGCCTTTGTTCAACTTTCTGTGAGACTATTCTTCCATCTTGCACTGAACACTACTCCATAAAACAGGAAAAAAATACTTAAATGATATAAAAATACCATTTTGAGAAATTAAAAAAATGCAAAGGTTTCATGGATATTTCAAAATTTAAAATTTCCACCTTGGATTTCTAACACTAAATCTGCAGTTTCCCTGAGACTGAAGTTTGATCAGCCCTTACTTAGTATTTAGAATAGAATGTATCAGATTTTGTTATAAAGGCTGCTGCACATAAACCTGTATAATCTGTTAACCTGATTATTACCAACATTTTTATGATTCAAGTTTAACTAAATAAGCACACATCCTTTAATCCTATCTTTCAGAAATTCTTACAACTCATTACAAGATATTACAATGCAAAGCCACAAGCTGTAAACTTTAAGAGAGCTGCAGAACAAGTCAGAGCACAGATCAATTCATGGGTAGAAAATAAAACTGAGAGTAAGTATCACTCTGATGGCTTTTTTCTTGTCTAACTTTCAGATATTTTGTATTTCCACATTTATTGCTCTTGCAGCCAAGGATCCATAAAAGGTAGAAACTCAGGGCAGGGAGGTGATGACCAAAATCACAGCTAAGTAGTCTGAAGAATGTCTCTCTCCAACCTAACTGCTGCTCCTTACAAGGTCCATCCCTCAATCCTTCATGCTGTAGCCTCCTCTGAATCATTGCTCTTTGAAGGGATGCACAGGTAGATACTGTGTGGCTCTACACAATGACTAGTGAGGAGTTTACTTTGCATTCTTCAGCTGCTTGCAAGCAACTCCATAGAACATTCAAGCTGTTACACTTTACCCACTTTCCAATGCCATTTACTACCAAAACTCCAATAAATATAATTTTTAAAACCCCAGAGAATTCGCAGAATGGTTTAGGTTGATAGGGACCTTAAGGATCGTCTCCTTCCAACGCCCCTGCCATGGACAAGGATACCTTCCACTAGACCAGGTTGCTCAAAGTCCCATCCAACCTGGCCTGGAACACTTCCAGGGACTGGGCATCCACAACTTCTCTGGACAAAGGATACAGAGATACTTCAAAGGTCATTTTTACCATATGTACAACATAAAAATGTACAGTAGAAAACCCTCCCAAATGCAAACATTTTTGAAAGAGAGGTAGGCACAGACAAGGAACAATTAAAATTGGCAAGTTATGCAGTTACACTGGAATAACAGTCTCTTTGTCTGATCTTGAAGGGAAAATACAGAGTCTGCTGCCTGCAGGATCTCTCCATTCTCGCACTGTGTTGGTCTTAGTAAATGCCATTTATTTCAAAGGAAAATGGGAAAAGAAATTTCTGGAGAAAAATACTTCTGAGATGCCCTTCAGAATAAGCAAGGTAAATTCCTTGTTGATATGCCTGTTGTCCTATGTCAATATGTCTATTACTGAGGAGAAAATACTTCACCTGTATTTCCTAAGCCACTGCAACACTGCTTATAGCTGAGAAAGTGATATAATCTCAGGGACAATACCAAATGTGAAAATAACTCGGCATTGTCTTATTTATGCATATCCATGAAAACTGGATTTTTAATTTATAACTCAGTATCAAAATACTTGGGTACAGTTAAAGTGAATTAAAAAAAAAAAAGGAAACTCAGCAGGTCGAGAAAAGTAAGTTAAGGACAAGAAGAAATTTCTCTAAGCACCATTTTCAGATGGGTCAAGTTGCTTTTGAGAAGAATGTTTACACACCTAGAGCTCACTTCTGCTCTTGGGACCCTGGGATCTCATCCAGCTGTTCTTCCCACACGCACCCAGGGTGTTGTCAAACCCCAGAGGGAATTTTCACGGGGTTTGTCATTTTAGCTGAGAGTGTGAGGGTTATCTATTCAGATGATCTATTCATTGAGCTAATAGTATTTAAATGATCATGCACTGACAATTCCCAGTAGCTGACTGCACGCATATTTTTGGACTGTGTCAAAAGCAAGCAAAACTATTTGTCAGTGGAAACAAACACTTTGTTTGACATAGATTAGGGGTGCAAATATCTTTTGTACTGCCAGACATTGCCAGACAGTGTGAAGCAACTGATGTGACTGTGTACCTAGAATCTACTACACTATATGTGCAGTTTTAGGATCCATCACAGCAGTCGATGTGGTGGGTGACCTTGGCCAGCCACCAGGGGCCCACCAAGGCTCCCCGTCACTGCCTCTTCTCAACAGGATAGGGGGAGAAAAACTGGATGAAAAGGTTATGGGTCAGGGAAAGAATAGGGGGAGCATTTACCAATCATAGGAGCGCCATCATAGGAAGAACAGGCTCAACTTCAATTCTCAGAGTAAGTTAGTGGAAGTAAACCAAACATAAAGTGCCTCCCCGCCCTCCCTTCCTCCCAGGCTCAACTTCATTCGTGACTCACCTGCGCTCCAAAGCAGTGCAGGGTACTGGAATGGGCTAATGTAGTCAGCTCATCAAATGTTGTCTCTACAGCTCCCTCCTCCTCGTCCTCACACTTTTCCTCTGCTCAAGTGTGGGGTCCTCTCCATGGGATAGAGTCCTTCACATCCAGTGTGGGTCCTTCCATAGTTGTAGGAAAGCACCCTCCACATCCGAGTGGGCAGTTCTGTATAAGAAAAGAGGTTTCAGTTTATCTTTTGACGTATTAGGAACTTTAGCTAGAACTTTCCCTGCTTTGCTCACGATAATTGGCTCAGAGCCAAAACAGAAGCACTGATTGGACTTTGGAAGTGCATCTCAAAGCCTGTTGCCAAGTTCATTAAGCAAGGTGCTAAAGTAGCCCACCTATACAATCAAGTACTAAAGGGACAGCACAGAGGTGCTTGAAGCTTTTTTGGAATGCCTTAGCCAGTGTAAGAGTGTGTTCTACACCATGTTCAGCCTGTATTTCTTTGTTTTATAATGTTTATGATTTTTGTTGTTATTAAAACCTTTTATTTTACAAAGCACATCCAGAGACGCCGTCTTGCTATTTATTAAGCCATTTCTCTGCAAGGCTGGACCCTCAGAAGTATTGAGATCTTTCAAAACATGGTCTGCAGTTTTTCAAGAACTGTTCCAGTGTGAGTCTACTGAGGGTCACAGGTGATGCTCCTGAGAGGGCTGCTCTCCACAGCATCACAGGTCCTGCCAGGAGCCTGCTCCAGCACAGGTTCTCCATGGGTTACAGGGTGGATATTTGCACCACCATTGTCTTCACCATGGGCTGCAGGGGAATCTCAGTTCCAGGGCCTGGAGTGCCTTCTTCCCCTCCTTCCTTGCTGACCTAGGTGTCTTCAGGGCAGTTTCTCCCACATCATCTCACAGCTCTCCCAGCTGCTTTTGTGCATCAGTTTTTATCCTTTCTTAAATATGTAATCACAGAGGCACTACCAATGTCACGACTGGCTCATATTTGGACAGTAGCAGGTCTGTCTTGGAGCCAGCTGAAACTGGCACTGCCTTGACAGAGGCATCTTCTCCTCACAGAAGCCATTCCTGCAGCTTCCCCATTATCATGCAAAACAAATACATTGGTGCCAGAGAGGGTTTAATCCACAGGGTAAATAGCAAGGCCTGCAAAGAGTCACTTGATTATCAAAACTAACTCCTTTATTTTAAATTTAGAAATACATTACATGGGATTCAGCTAGTAGGTATTTAGCTGGTGTGTTTATGTTAATTTTTTACAAAGATCTCAAAGATGTTGAAAAGGGGGTGTATGTGATACTGTCTAAAGAAAAAGGTCCTGGGTTTCAGATGCTGCTGAATCTTGTACTTATCTTCAGCTCAATGAAGCAAGTAAATTTTATCATCCTTTTAATGTATAAGGTAATTTTTATGTCTGATTTTTTTCCAGACCAAGACTAAACCAGTACAGATGATGTTTCTGAAAGATAAATTTTTCATACTTCATGAAACCACCATGAAAATCAGAATCATTGAGCTGCCATATGTGGAAAATGAACTCAGCATGTTCCTCCTCCTACCTGATGACATCAGCGATAACACTACTGGCCTGGAGCTGGTAAGGCTGACCTACTGTTGCATCACATACACTATAAAACAGATTTAAAAAGTGAGGAAGAACAAGCTTCAAAATCTCAGTAGAATAGCTCTGATGTTCTCATACTTAGTTTCAGAAACCGTAACATCATGATTTTCAGCTTAGGATTCAGGACATGTGATAACATTGCAAACATCATACATCTAAAACCTATGTCCACACCACTGTCTTAGACTATTTTGTATCATCTTTCCTATCGCCAGTATAGCATAGGGAAAACAAGGACCACCTCTGAATCACCATGCCCTAGAGTTATCTTCGCCTGAGGGCTGTATTAATTCATTTGTATGTAATTTTCAGTCTGGATTTCCAGCTGATAGTTTGTGATGAGGTTTCTCAACCTACGTACTGACTACCCTGACCCAGAAGGTGTCAGTAGAAACTCATGACTATGCCAGCATCAGTTTCAGATTCTAAACAGAGCAGGGGAAATATTTTTATTTGTACCTCAGTTCCCATGCATCCCATTTATTTATCACTACTCAGAGAAAATTTATCCACATGCACACACATCAAGCACCTGTTATTATTGTTGTAAGTAACAGATTGCAAAAAGAGCAATGTTCTTCACACCAGAGGAAAAAAATGATAAACTACTCTGAGGCTTCAGGCCTACACCTAGCCACCTTAAAGAAAATAAATAGGAGTATAAGTAACTCAGCACTTTGTGGGATCATGCCCTCTCAATATGATGCACGTTCCATCTGTAGTCACTGCTGGTAGTTGGGTGTTGTTTTACATGTTCTTGATGAGCATTAAGACACTGGTCTGTGCATGTCTTGTCTCTGCTCTTCGCATTCCAAATGTTTTCTTCCTCAACTCATTGCAGGTGGAAAGAGAGCTGACGTATGAGAAATTGGCTGAATGGACCAAATCAGCCAATATGATGAAAGCTGAAGTGGATCTGTACCTGCCCAAGTTGAAGCTGGAAGAGAATTATGATCTTAAATCTGCTCTGAGCAGCATGGGGATACGAAATGCTTTTGACCCAAGTCAGGCTGATTTCACAGGGATGTCAGTGAAGAAGGACCTTTTCATCTCACAAGTTATTCACAAAGCTTTTGTGGAGGTCAATGAAGAAGGTACCGAGGCAGCAGCTGCCACAGGTGTCTTGATGATGAGATCAAGAATGCCGACAATGACTTTCAAAGCTGACCACCCTTTTCTTTTCTTCATCAGACACAACAAATCACAAACCATCCTCTTCTTCGGCAGGCTTTGCTCACCCTAGTCAGTGAGTCCTTGCCCTGCAGAGCAGCAGACGCTTGCTAGCACAGAAGCAAAGCCCAAACCTGAAGCTCTCTGCAGTCAGGGCAGTGGACTTGAACCCCTTCTTCATCAGACCATATACCCTGGTGCCTCAGGCACAGCTCCTCCAGTGTCTCCTTTCTGAGCTGAAGGTTCTGAACCATGGCAGTGCCACTGGGAGCGCACGATGCCCTGCACCCACGGAGCAATCCTGGCTGTCATTCGGACCAAGCCATCATCTCTGTCCTTACCACTATAAGCTACGGCATTTGTACCTCTCACAGCACTGTGCACAAATATATTTTGCTGAAGGCTTTCTCTCCACCCGCATGAAGAGGGCTGCTTATCCTGATGTGGTCAGCATGTACTCCCAGCCCGCTGCAATCAGACCCAGCTCCTGCTTTTTAGCCCTAGACTAAGCCCTTGAGTTATTACTGGAGGCTGATCCTCCCAACCTTCACTCTTAATAAAATGGAAAAAAAATACATATATATATTTATATATGCACATCCACCCTTCTTAGGGCTATTTGCCTCACTCAGACCCTCGGGAATGTGAGGAGGGGTTAAGCCCGTACCGTGTCTGGCTCCATCCAGCAACAGCTCAATTTGACTCAAAGCAATCCTAGTTTCAAAAACAAGTCATTAATAACGAACGCCTCATGGACCGGGGGTGTTTTCTGTGAGATCTGCCACCAGAGGGAGGCAGAAGTGGAGGAACACGGGCCGTGGCCGGCCGAGCTGCAAGGGAGAGGAGAGGCGGCTGCCAGGACTCCCTGAGGCGGGGGCCGCCATTTTACCGGGAGGGGCTGAGGCCGGCCCGTTCCCGGCGGGCAAGGGTGCAGCGCCTCCGCCTCTGGCCAGAGCTGCGAGGGGCCGGGCTCCGTCCTTTCCCTCCGCTCGGCTGCGCTTCCGGGAGCTGGGAGCGCGGCGGCCGGCGGGGTGAGTGCCAGGGCCGCGCTGCTGTTGCTGCTGCTGTGTTGTCCTGAACGTTTTCTACGGGAGGTGCCTGTGATTTTTAGGGTTTTCTTGGTTTGCGTGGTGGGGTTTTGTTTTTGGTTTTTTTTTTTTCTTTCTTTTTTTTTTTTTTTTATGAGTAGAGGTGAATTGCGTTGCTTTTACTGTGTTTTGTCTTTCTTTTTTATTTTCTTCCCTCTTCCGTGACATTCCCTAAGCGCCGCCGCTCCTTGGCAACTGGAGCCGCGGCGGTGCGGCTGGAGCGCTTCTTGTGGGAGCGCCGGGAGCAGCGCCAGCGTGCAGGGTTGGTCCTGCTGCTGCCCGCCTCCTGACCCCTGCGCCTCCGCAGGCGCGGGGAGGGGCAGGCAGCAGTCTGACACTGTCCCAGCAAGCCGAGGCACAAAAAGCCAAAGGTTTGGCCCTCCCTGGAGCGAAGAGTTCATCTTCCGCCCCCGCCTTGGGTTTGGCCCCCGGGAGGCGTCCCAGCCCGGCGGTGCTCCCGGCGCTCCCGTAGGAAGCGCCCCAGCCGCACCGCCGAGGCTGCAGCTGCCAAGAGGGAGCGGTGCTTAGGGAACGTCCAGGGAGAGCTGCGGTGCCAAGAGCCATCAGCAGGAGCTGTCCGTGGTCTCGCCCTGCAGATGTTTTAGCACCACTCCCAACTCTCCAAATCCTAAATGAAGCCTTTTCTCAAGGCAGCCTGCTTTGATTCAGCGGGTGGGAAAAGGGGTATCTGTGTCACAGACAGAGCTTTGTCTGTGGAGATGGACATGGCCTGGTGCTCATTGCCCTGAGTTCCCTCTGGTTGAGTTTGAAAAAGTCAGCTCTGATGTAGCTGACACAACATGAGGAAATGTCCTTATTTGCTGGACACTGATCCACGTTGTAGTTTTGGTGGGAAATATCTCTTGGGCCACAGGCTGCAGGAGAGCCGCACCCTGCTGTGGTTTCCCCATGGTGAGGCCCTGCAGTGATTGTGTGCTGATTGATCCACATGCAGCCTTTCGGTCCATAAAGACTGTCCTGAAGCATAGGTGTCAACTGCTGAGAATATACACTTCAAATTCAGAGTGGCAGGAACACGAACCCTCCCGTGCAAGTGTCTCACTGCTGACCTTCAGAGCATGGCGAGAGCAGAGAGAGGAATGAGTTGACCACTGAGGGCTTTGCAGCAGTTTACAGTTGACTGATAAATACACACTGGTATCATGAGGATTTTCGTTCCTTAAATTGCGGTCACTGTGCTTTGTCTCCGAAACTGTGATTCCAAATTGTGCATTGCCTCTGATGAGACGGGTGTCCGTAGTCATGTTGCTACTCCTGAGCTGCAGAGAAAACATAGCTGAATGTGCAGATGTAACTCCTAGCCTTGTGTCCCTGCTGTTGAATATTATTTATGATTTGGTTAAATGCCCCTGATTTTCAGGCAAATAGTGTTAGTTGTGTCCTTTTTTCTGCAAATTCTTGCCTGTTGTGGAAGCCCTACAAACACTTTCTAGAAAATAACTGCCTGCTGGTGTTGCTATTCCTGTGTGTTTTGACCCGAAGGTCAAAAAAAAACCTTACTGCTAGCAATCTGCAGGTATTGGGACTGTAGGAAAATTCTGGTCCTCATTGTAACCAATGTGAACTCCATGTGTCTCCTCTTTATGCTGTGCAGTGCATAAATTACTCATTCGGACACAATTGGAGGATTGTTTCCATGTAAGCATGCTTGTTTTTTGGTTGTATTTTTTTTAAGTTATGGGAGAAGAGAAATAGGATAAAATTGCTACTGTTTATAGTAAAGCTACTAGCAAGGAATTTTCTTGGGTGGAAAAGTATGCATGTGGAAACTTGCTCTTTTCAACTTTCTGTCTAAGATAATGAATCAGTAGTATGAATTAGGTGGTGGTTTTGTATTTGGTAGCAACATGTCAACACTAGGCCCAGCCTAAAGGGAAGAACAAAACGCAGAGATAGTAAAAACTGTCACCATTTATCTTATGATGACTTATGATACTTATCTGTGGTTAACTCAGTGCTCTAGTACTTATTGCTCATTTAATAGGTGTGGTGTTTAATCTCAGATTCACTACCTATAGTACATGTCTACAGAGTGTGACAGGCACTGAGTTTATGATTGCGTGCGTTGTTGCCGTGTTGCAGGCAATAAAATGGAACTAAAATGGACTTTGATTTTGTTTCTTTGTCATACAGCAGGAAATTGCAGTCACCTGTCATGCAGGCAACATAAATTTTTTTCTTTCCTTGTTTTATCTTGTAGGCCAAGTCATTCTGCTGACTTCTCCCAGCCTGGCTGGCAGGTTTAAAACCCAGCGTGCAGACGCAGAAGGAAGCTGCAGGCAGCACTGAAGGTCTGTTGACTTAGAGAAGGTAAGAGTGTGTAATTCCACCGTTCTGAGGTCTAACTTTGGCTCTGGTGGTCCCATAAAGGCAAATTATTTTCTGTGTGAAGTCAAGAGAGCTTGCTTTCAGGAAGTCCTGAACAGAATTCTCCTGTGCTGTTGTGCTGATCAGCTCCAAAGATGTCACACTGTGTGACACGGGATTGAAATCCAGTGCCAGACTCTAAACTGGTGAAATGTCTCAAATGTGTAGTATGGGATCTCAGGTGCTTGTGGCACCAAATCTGTCTCCACTGAGCTGATAATTTCTCAGCCTTTGCTGCCTAGTTTACACTGGGAAGTTTAAAAGACGAAACAGCTGTTTTGTATTCAAATAAATGTGATCCATTCTTGTTCTGTGTTTCATGTCCCAGGCTCGGAAGCATGGAAAGCCTCTGTGCAGCAAACACCACTTTTGCTGTGGACCTGTTCAGAAAGCTGTGTGAGGAGAGAAGTGGGAAGAATGTGTTCTTTTCACCATTTAGTATTTCTTCTGCTTTGTCTATGGTTTTGCTGGGTTCCAGAGGTAGCACTGAAGCCCAAATAAGTAAGGTAGGTCAAAATAAAGTGAAAATGGGTGGCTTGTGCTGGGATCGTCTGAGGCACAGATGTGTCTTACAGTCTGTGACATGCACTTGTGCTAACCTGTGATTGTCACTGTGGTGTGAGAGAGCAGAGCTGTTCCTCTGGTGTGTGTGTGCAAACAGAATCAGTTTTCCTTGTTTTTGAAGGGGCAGATTGCTTCATTATGAAGTGAAGAGTTTCCTGGGTTTTGTTGTCTTGGGTTTTTTTGTAGTTTTTTGTAGTTTTTGATCTTCTTTAATATGCAATTGAGTGGTATGTGCTTCGCTTTTTTTTTAATTTGTTTGTTTGGTTTGGTTTGGTTTGGTTTTTTTTTGGTTTTAGTTGGCTTGCTCAATCTCTAGCTGCAGAAAATAGCATCTTCTGCTTCCTTGATGGGGCTTAATATCAGACAATGTACGTTTTCAAAATGTAGCCAGACACATAAAAAAAGAAATCCACAGTGACTGAATGTCAAACTGTTAGCATGGTTTACACTTTTTTGTTTTAAACTTGCTCAGGTAGCAGACAGTACTTGCCGTGTATTTTACATATAACCTGACAATATTAAGTGCAGAATCAGACATTTTGGTTCTGATGTTTGGCTTTTTCTGCAAAGCAGTGAAGAGTAAAAAATTATATTTTTTTTCTTGCATTTTCTATTAACAAAAATTTCTCAAAAACTTATGTTGTTGCCATAGTTGGAGATACTTAAATCTATCTGGACACAGTCCTGGACTATGGGCTGTAGATGTCCCTCTTTGGGCAGGGCTTGGTAGCAGATTGGCCGCACAGGTCCCTTCCCACTTGAGCCATTCCTGTAGCGCTTGGCTCAATGGAAGGAAAGTCAGGACTTGTGATTATGCTACTCCTGAATTTATGACTTCTACAAGCACTGAAGATGTTGTCTTTGTGCAGGTGCTCTCTCTGAAGAATGCCCAGGATGCTCACAATGGGTATCAATCCCTTCTCTCTGAGATTAATGATCCAAACACCAAATACATCCTGAGAACTGCAAACCGGCTCTATGGAGAAAAGACCTTTGAGTTTCTTGCAGTAAGTAGCCATTAAATTTGTTATCATTCTTTGTATAATGTACTTGGTGCCTCTTTCCTCTGGAGGTCAAGGCAGGCTTTGGGGTTTGCCTTCTAAACTTTCTGGGCTGAGAGCCAGGAGTGCAATAGATTCTACCAGAGCCCGGTGTCTGAACTTGGTAGAGAATCTCCTTTTAAATAACCCATGATCTCAATATGGCAAAGCAGGGTAAAATCCATTAGTCTCTACAGTTGAGGGTTCTGTTGTTCATTCATATATTTGGTTGTGGGACAAATGGTGGTTATGTCTTTTATCAAAAGTCTCATAAACAAACTTTTCAAGTGATATGTCGTGTCCCAGAAGCACAAAATAAAAACAAGAAAAAAATTAGCCGTATCATTTTCAATGCATTTATATAGAAGTTGGTAGTAGAGTACATAAGCCATTTGATTTAATAACAATTCCTAGTTCATTGAAGTGGTATAAATCCTAGGAGGATTTTGTCAGCCAGAACTTTAATGGCCCTGTATGAAGCTGGGGAAGGAAAGCTGGATGATTTCCTTGGGGAATGCCAGGATCAGCTGTGTCTGAATGAGAGTGAATCCCTTGCTGAAAATGTGTTGTGAATGTCCCTGTTAGTCTTTCATAGAGTCGAGTCAGAAATCCTACCATGCTGGCCTAGAGCAGATGGACTTCCTGCATGCCTGGGAGGATTCCAGGAAACAAATCAATGGCTGGGTAGAGGAAAGGACTGAAGGTGAGTGCTTTGCCAAGTGCCCACTTGTGTGTAATGGCAGCCATGGTTTGGGTAAAGAGCTACTTCAGGATGGAGGATTGTGATTTCAAACAACTGAAATTTAGATCTGTTGCTGTGTCTGGTGCCTAATTCTCTTCTCTTTTGTGTATTAAATGCAGAGCAGATACTGTCTTGGATAATCATTTGATCCATGCCAACCTATGAAATAATGTGGGTTTTTCCTTTATATCATCAAGGTAAAATTCAGAACCTGTTGGCAGAGGGAATTCTCAATTCCCTGACCAGACTTGTGTTGGTCAATGCCATCTATTTCAAGGGCAACTGGGAAGAGCAGTTCAACAAACAGAGTACCAGAGAAAGGCCATTCCACATTAACAAGGTATGATGAGCTAAAATGCTGACAATACGCTGTTGGGTGGATGTTGTCTGAAATTCCCACCTTTAAGGAGAAATTAAATCTTTCGAGCAGGGTTGCCTTGGCTGGGCTGTATGAGATTCCTTATGCGCTGTCTCTTTCATATGAACTCCCTCTTTGCTGACTTTCTCTGAACTTTCACATAATTCCTAGAACATTTCCTATAGCACAAGGACAGGTGTGCAAGCTTGTGAATTTAAGTCTTCTTCAGTCAGAGCTCCCCTGCTGCATATCTGCCCCTTAGTCTATCTAAAAGCAATGGAAAAGAAATCTCCTTTGGAGAACTGTGTGCTCTGCAGTCTTGTTTTTAGAAGGAGATCAGTGCTCTTGAGGAGGACTTGGGCACTGGCATGGGCAGGCCATGACCCTCATTGGAAATTGTCCCTCCCCGCAGTGATGAAATGAATCCAAGAATGCTTTAAAGTGCCACTAGCATTTTAAATAAGGTAGTGTTGCTGCTCACCCTATACTCTGTACAAGAGCACTTCAGAGACTGCTGTACTTGCTCCGTTCCTGACTCCTTGTCCTTAGTGAACAATTGGAAATCCGAGGTATAAGCTGAAATCTTAAGCTAGTAATTTTGCATCCTGCTCAGTAACAAATAGTTACTTTGACACCTTAGAAACCTTTCCAATATCCTGTGAAATTATTTCTATCACTCTTTCCCTTCTTATGACTGACTGGATGATTTTCTATTGCTGTATGACTTTTCTTTTGGTTATCAATCCTTTTTATGTGTCATTGCTGCTGCAAAATAATTTCTGCCATGTTCTCTCTGGGCAATATTCCAATGGGAATTACTTTAATACCAAAAAGCTACTTCTGTGGCCATCTCATGAAGGGAACGCAGAAAGCAATGAAACTGAGAAGAAGGAAAATAATGATGTAAGTCGTAGTAGCTAATGCTCTACATGGAATTGGAATAAGATAGCAGAGATTGAAAATGAGAATAAAATCTCTCCACTTCTTATTATATTTGTGACTTTTAAGAGTTCAAAATAATACTCTAAGTTTCTTGGTAGTTTTAGTATATACATTTTAAAATATTTTAAGTCTTGTTATAGCGCTTGGAGCCACATGGACTAATAATACATACATTGAAATGACTTATTAATTTATAGCAAAGAACAATGCCCCTGCTTATTACTAGCTCACTTTAGTATTTGTCACTAGTTCTTAAGTGAACAAAAGAGTAAGGACACATATTTGCCTTAAAGGAATCCTCACAGACATTTCTACATTAGTAAGTAAAAATTAAATCTCAGGATTTTTAGTTATTTACAAGGAACAGTGTGGTGTCTGTGCTCTGTGGTGTGTGATCAGTTCTCTTTGGTCAGATCCTAAAAGGCCCTGAGTAACTCACTGCCTGCTTCGTAGTTTGAGACCAGCAGAGGGGTTCAGCACTGACTGTTGCCATCTCTTGATTTGTAGAACGAGACCAGACCTGTGCAGATGATGTTCAAGGAGGCGAATTTTAACATGACGTACATTGGGGAGCTGCAGACCAAAATCCTTGAGCTCCCCTATGTGGGTAATGAAGTGAGCATGATCATCCTGCTCCCTGATGCAATCCAGGATGGATCCACAGGCTTGGAAAGAGTAAGTTGTTGAGCTGAGTGCAAAGACAGCCTGAACCTTCCAGGGAAGAAAGGCTGATATTGCACAGAGACCTGCAGTTCAGTCCCAGAGTACCTGTGTCCCTGGTGCTCAAGGCCAGCAGAACTGTCCCTCTGCTCCTTGTCCCCAGAGTGACTGTCCCTGCTATGTCAGTGCTGCTCAGGCTGTGTGCTGCTCCCCTAGGCAGAGGCTGTGGAAGAAGGGCTGGTGAGGAGCAGAGGTCAGCTGTGGTTGTGGTGAAGGCAGAGTGGTGATGCTGGAATGTGGAGAGGGGCCTTTGGGTGGGCTCTTGTGCCGTCCTGTGCCTTGTCCTGTAGATCTTGTGAGGTGAGAGCTGGCAGGTGGTGTGTGGCTCAGTGCCTGGAAAGAGGCTCAGAGGCAAGGGCAGGATGTCTTTTGTGGTGAGGGTGGGACACAAGTTTGGGCTCCTTGACACTGTGGACAAGGAGTTTATTAATAAAGTTTTCTAAGACTGCAAAGGGCCACTGTACTCATGATCCTGTTGACTGACATGAAGGATGAATCTTCTGTAATGTGCCAGAAGAACGGGGTTTGGTTTCTTTGTGCTCTTGTTAGCTATTCTTCTGTTCCTTTCTTTCCAATAAGTAAAACTTAAAAAAACCCAAAAACATGTACAATTTAACAGGTTCTGTAGAAGCTGTAGAAGAAACTTTACATGGACGGAATTTATCCCTATTGTACCTACCAAAGAAACATTTGGTAATGATCTTGGCAGGGATAGTATTCTCTAGTGACAGATATAACTTACAGTTCTGGCTTGAGACACACTAACCAGGTTAAAAAATATTTGCCTTATGCACTCTGTAAACAAAACCCCATAATCAGGTCTTTTGCTTGTGTAACAGTAACTCAATTCACATTGTAATTAAGTCAATTTGGAATTTTTCTTCAGCTGGAAAGAGAACTTACCTATGAGAAGTTAATAGATTGGATCAATCCTGAAATGATGGACTCTACAAAGGTGAGGGTGTCTTTACCCAGATTTAAACTAGAAGAAAACTATGATCTGAAACCCCTTCTGAGCAGCATGGGAATGCCTGATGCCTTTGACTTGGGGAAGGCAGACTTCTCAGGAATTTCAACTGGCAACGAGCTGGTGCTGTCTGAAGTGGTTCACAAGTCCTTTGTGGAAGTCAATGAAGAAGGCACTGAAGCAGCTGCTGCCACAGCTGCAGTGATGATGATGCGCTGTGCCATGATAGTTCCAGAATTCACTGCTGATCGTCCCTTCCTCTTCTTCATCCGGCACAACAAATCCAGCAGCATTCTGTTCTGTGGCAGGTTCTGCTGTCCCTAAGGAGGAGATGTCTGGGCAGCACAGGTGCCATCACACAATAAATGTACATTTCCCTGGAACAAGGTGTCTCCTTTTGCACTAATTGTCTCTTTCAGCTGTGCCTGAACCCTCTTCTGCAGTGTTGATCTGAGGCTTGCCAGGACTATCAGAGCTGCTTAGACAAACACAGCCCCAGCCATGGCCAAGCCCCTGCACCTGTGTGCAGAGGTCTCCAGGTTGCTGCTGACACAAGAACCATCCCACTTGCTGTGTGAGTGCTTGTGTGCTTGACTTCACTCTGGGTGTCCAGCAGGCAGAGTCAGGCAGTGAGAGCCCGTGGCAGGGAACAAGTTACCTTTGCTTGTGACAAGGCTGGAGCGAGCACATTTGTAGCTGCCCTCCCCTTTTACCTTCCAGTCCCATCCCTTTAGTGCCTTGATCATTTAGTGCCTTGATCCATTGCCTGGAGCTGAAAGGAGTCTGTGGCAGCGTGTTCCAGGTGTTGCTGAGCATCCTGCAGGGATGTGGGCTTTTGGCTAACAACTGGCCAGCACTTAGGCAAGAATGGGAATGAAAGATGCTTTTATACCTGATGTCCCTGTGAGGTGTTTGTGGGGTGAGTACCTTTGTTTCATCAGCCCAGGACAGCTGGGTTTATTCCCTGTCACCTGGTTCTGGTCCTCTAACAAAGAATGTAACAGAAGGGTGCATGGTGCCTGTGCAATACTTGAATGACAAAGCCTTGTGGGTTTTATGGGGGTTTTTTTGTGCTACTTGTGATAAATGCCAATAACTCACTTTTTGAAATTTATGAAAATTTAATAAAGAATAAAAATTGGTTACAAAAGAAATTAATACAATAATAAAAGTTTAAAAAGTTTTCAGAGACAGGACAAATAATGAGGCAAATAAGAGCAAAGTAGGTAGCCCGGGTCTACCGTCCCCCCTCCCTCCCAGACAAAGGCTGAGAAGGAGAAGGGCCCTCTTTGGGAGGAATGTCCCCTTTCTGAAGACCAAAATTTCACGATTGTGCAATCTTTATCTTAAGACAGACCCGTTTGCCCAGAGTCCCTCTTCTAATCTTTGGCGTCCAGGTGTCTGGCTCGATCAGGTGGCCCTTGTGGATTCAGTCTGGTTTGACCAGGTGGCTTCTGTGGATGCAGGGAGATATGCCTCTTGTCTTCTGAAAGTCCTAAGGGGGGGTTCTCTTCTTCTTGTTGTAACTGTTATCTCTGTTGAGAAACACCTCTGGGCCTCTCCTTTTTTTTTTTCCTTCTTGAGCTAAAGAAAATATCTTACACACAATTCTTTTATTACTAAAACTTAATGCTAAAAATTACATTTACTATATTATTCAAATGTCAATACAGCATAACTTTTCTACCTAGCATTATTGTATATAGTAAATATCTGCATAGAGCCACACACACAACAAGCCTTTTTCACAATCCCCCCTCTTACTTTTTATAATAATTTTGGCTCGAGCAGTGTTTACTGCTTTTCTGCATCCATTCTACATTCATTTTCTTCATAAATCAGTCTAGCTTCCTGGAGGGGATCTTCTACTCTATCTTGTTTCTTTAATACCATAATCCTTTGCACCGTTTTTGTTGTATCCATCCTTTGATCCATGGTCACTAATTGCATTCCTTGAACTACACGAATGAAACAAGGGATCAAACAAGGGAGGAATATTAAACCAGCTGTGGCACATAAGAGGAAAAAACCTAGTTTCTTCCACCATTCTATTTCTAGTACATTATCTTACCAGCTGGTACTTAACATGGATTCTTACTTCTGAACTGGTACATGGGCGATTTTTCTAATATCATTGACTATATCCAGGACAGCTTCTCCATTATCATCTATTTTTAAACAACAATCTGATGTATTGAATTTTCTACAAACGCCCCCTTCTTTAGCTAACAGGTAATCTAGTGCTAACTTATTTTGGTACACAGCGGCTCTGATTTGAGTTTGTTGCCTGGATATTAATTTTATTGCCTTACCAGTTTTGTTTGTTATTATCTCTACGACTGCCTGAAGCCTTATGATACGATTTAACATATAAATGGGAGTTTGATATCCCCAACTCCCATCTTGTGCCCAGGTGGCTGGTCCGTATGTTTCCAGTATGCGTGCAGGGGGCTACTCATCATCTCCCCATTTTTGGAATCCTCCAATTACATCTCTCTTGCTTCTTTTTAGATCCTCATAAACTGGTATCCCTAAGTGATCCCCTTCAGGTCCGGGCAAAAGAAAAAATCCTGGTTGTATGACACCCAGAGTACAGCTCCCTTTCCACTTGGGAGGGAGTTTTGGATACGCCCTCTTCTTACATATCCAGAACAAACCGTCTGGAGCTTTCCAATAGTCTAATTTTTGCTCATTCATATTCTCCCAAAATTTAGAAATTTCTGGGATGCCAACATAAGGATTTTTTTCCTGTACCATTACATTGAAAAAGCCTGATTTTATTATTATATTCACAATTTCCTTTTTTTTTTTTTTTTTTTTTTTTTTCCTGGGTCCAGTACATGGTAGGTTCTTCTGGGATCCACCATACAGAGGTTCTATTACTAACCTTGTATCTTTTACAGGGGGTTTTTCCTACTTCATGGAGGAACTTTTTCCTTCACACCAAAGACATTCCTCCCCTATGACCACTGAACTTAAAATCCATCCTCCTGGCCGATTTTCTCCCCTTATACTTGTTTGGTTCCACTTAAGGAGCTCGATTGGGCCTAAGCTGCTGCCTTTCCATGGCCATTCTTCTGACATCAAAGCCCCTCCACAGACCCAACAACTGGTTACGTTAAGTTCCTTACTTATTCTTTCTCCCAATTCCACAAACAGATTTTTACCCATCCGTGAAATATCTATTTCTTTCTCTAATTGTTGTTCCAATTTCTTATACAAACCGTCAAGTGAAATTGGTACAGGTTTAGGTGGTGGTGTTGGCCTAATTTTTTTTATCTATCAATTGTTCTTTTACCAAATTCTTTGCTTTACTCCCAGTAATGTGGGTGAAACACATCCATTTGCCCCCTTTTGCACATTCACTTCCCCTTAAATTTTCTGCAGTCCAATACTTTTCCAATTGTACATGCAGTTTCCTAATCTGGAAGGGTTATAACAGTGACTGTTGATATGAGTGTGAGAAACAAAGAAGGAGCCTCGGTGTCTTTTCCATATACAGTTTTTGGTAACACCTGTAGCATGGCCTGGTCGGCATCCCAAAAGGGAAGAGCCAGAAAATGAGTGACAGAACCAGGAGAGGTCCAGTATGGCTTATACTCCCACCTCCCATGCCTATGGGGTTGCAAACCCACAGCAGGTGTATGTGATCTTCTCGGTGGCGATTATAGAGGCCAATCTGGTCTTGCCCTCTCCTCTATTGTCACTTTCTCTTAGGTAATTTCCAGGCAAATCGTTCTTGACACTCCTTAACCGTGGTCTCCCACTTTTCCTCAGCCACCTCTCGTTCAACAGGCACTAATAATTCCCATCCACACATCAAAGTTATTATTTTAGTTGTTTCAAATTCTTCTTGGATAGGGGGCTCAGGTGACACTCTACACTTCATGCAACGAGAGCGTCGTTTGTGTGAACTACAGTACCAATTTTTCCCACAGCTCAAACACTTACATTTATACCAACCAGCATGTCCAGCATTTGGGTGAATCAAACAGGGTATTTGGCTTGGCAATGTATGAGGTTGTAATTCACCCTCCTCTTTATATAAATCACAGGCTAAGGCAAAAACACAGGGGTTTTCTGTCCGAAACAATCCCGATCCTCCTGTCTGTGGTGGAAGTATTCCTCCCCAGGGAGGGTACCGGAGGTGTCTCAAAGTTTTCCCAGGTGGTATTTGAAACCACTGGTGCAAACTCGGTCTAGCTTCCCGGTCTGGTGTGATCCTGTGTATGTTTCCTGGATCATGTGGATCTCCCCAGTTCATCACCTCTCATTCCCGTTTTAGGGTTAATTTCGTATCACCCGGTTCCGATGATATTGTCCACTCCTTAGGCTTTTCCACAGGTCCTTTGATTCTGCTGGCATGGATCCACCCTCGTTCCCTGGTCCAGATCGCAGCCTCAGTGCCAGCAATACCTGAAAAGGACCTTCTCATTTTGGAGTTAGAGATATTAATCACAACAGTTTTGATATGGTGCAATTTATAATTCCTTTGAATAATATTTTGGCACAACATAATCGATCTGTGTGTGCACCATATAGCCAACAGAAATGGCAGCATATTAAATTGATCATAGGTTTTAACAAAATCTTGGAATACAAGCTGCACAATGTTAAAATGCGGTTATAAGTATATTATAACTAAGTTCTAAATGATAACAAAAAAATGGTCCTGTCTTTGTCTGAAAGACAGGTGTCTGCCAGGGAAGGCTGGAGCCACCCTTGGAATGAAGAATTCCAACTCTCTCCCTCTGAATTATTGTAATTTTGAAAATTAGGGAGCTCTCAGGTGAAGATATGGGACTATAATAATAGTTCCTTTCTGGTGTGTATACACAGGTTAACAAACAACACCAACCTTAGCATTAATAATAAACAGAAGCAGAACTCAGGAACACTTCCCCAAGGACACCCTGGGGCTTCTGGGATTTCCCTCTTGGGGACAAAGACATTCATTCGCTTCTGCTAGGGTTTTCTTACAGAGCCAGAGCTGCTGGGCCTGGGGTCCCCAAAGCTTTGAATTAATTGTTGTAACACTTTTTGGCATAAAATGTGTTCCTCTGCCCAAGTCTTTCTTATTAACCATTCTATATCTTGGACTAATTTTTTTTTTTCAAAAGGGTTTTACTTACCACATTAGCAGTAGCCTTGGCAGTGGGAACTGCCTCCACCCAATGAGTTAAATGGTCTGTTATTACTAATATATATTTCCATCGTTGAACTTGAGGAAGTTCTGTAAAATCTACTTGGATACTTTGAAATGGTCTAAGGGCTAATTCCTTACCTTCCAGTGTAGTTCTCTTCATTATCTTTTTATTTTATCTTTTGACAAGTTATACATCTTTCAGTTACCCTTTTTGCTACCCCATAAATCCCAATGCACCCATAGTTCCTTAAGAAATAATCACACAAAGCTTGGGTACCTCAGTGAGTTTTCTGATGCATGTCTTCTAATATTTTTCTAGTAAGTACTTTATTAAGTAATTGCCTTCTATCAAGAAGTTTCCATTTCTTTGATTCATCTGGTTCACCTCCTATCTCTTTCAATTCTTTTTCCTCTGTTTCACTAAATTTTGGAATTTCCAACATCTCCTCATTGGTAGTTAATACCAACATTACTTTTTCTACTCCATTCTCTGCTGCATCCTTTGCTTCCTGATCTGCCAAATTATTTCCCCTTACTTCTGGAGTTACTCCCTTTTGGTGACCTCTAATATGTACTACAGCTATCTCTTCAGGTAATTTTAATGCTTCTAGGACTTCTAAAATGAGCCCCTCATGTACTAATCCTTTTCCTCTTGAATTCAGCAAACCTCTTTCTTCCCAAATTTTTCTAAAGGTATGTACCACTCTAAAACAATACATGCTGTCAGTATAAATTGTACCCCTTTTACGTGCTAAGTGTTCCAGTGCCCTTTTTAGAGCATATAATTCACAGGTTTGAGCTGACCAGTTTGAAGGTAATTTCCCTTTTTCAATAGTTTGCATGTTCTTCCCATCAATTACTGCATATCCTGACATTCTTTTCCCTTGTAGGCATCTGGAGGATCCATCCACATAAATTATTTCTCCTAGAAGGGCCTGGTCCTCAAGGTCTTCTCGAATCTTTGTCTGGTATTGGATAATTTCTAGACAATCATGTATTAAGTTATCTGTTGGTTCCCCATATAAAAATTGAGCTGGGTTCAGGCTTTTATTTACTTCTAATGTCAAATCATCACTGTCTATCAAGATCGCCTCATATTTTAGCATCCGAGAGTCTGTCAACCATTTTTCAGCCTTTTGGTTTAACACATTTCGAACTGCATGAGGCGTGCACACAATTAGTTTACCTCCCTTAAATGTTGTACCAGCCTGTAACTTCCATCAGACTTTTTTACTGGAAGAATGGGGGTATTATGAGGAGACATACAGGGTTTTAGTGTACCATCCCTTATCAGTCCTTCTATTACCGGCTTCAAACCTTCCCGTCCTTCTAATGAGATAGGATACTGACGCACCGTATGGGACAATCTTCTCTTTCAATTGTAACTTTAATGGGATCAATATTCAATCCTCCCCTATTTCCTTCAGCAGCCCATACCTCCTTCTTAATTTTCTTTTCATCCTCCTGTTCTAATTTCAATATTTTAGCTGTCATCTTCCCATTTTCTGGTATAACTCCTATTCCTAATTTTATTTGGAAGTCTCGTCCCAATAAATTACTCCTTGTTCCTGGGACTAACAAAACATCTCTTATCTAAATTCTGGTATCTCTCTATATCACCGCATCCCTGATGACAGGCAAAACTCTTTTCTTGCTCCCACCACTCCACTGCATCTTTACTTACACTATGCCTTCCTGAGATATCTACCAAACAAATTCTTCTTGCTATTGCACCTTCCATAAATTCTAACTCTTCCTCCTGTCTGCATCTTCCAAAATATTTTCTACACATCTCATTTTATAGCATAGACTAAGCAAATAATCCAGTGAACACTAATACTTCCCTTTCTTCACTCCTCCTCCTTCCACATCCATTCATCAACTGTAGAAGAGACACTTAAAAAGCACTAAACACTGACTTCACATGGCCAAGCTCTCTCTCACCAAGTGAAAAACGCTTGAAAAATGTTAGCACATCAAGCAGCAGTCATTTAAAAAACACAGCTTCAGACACTGTCTCCTTTCCTCTCAAAAAAAACCACAAGTCCTTCCTAAAACATCCCAGAACACGTGTGCACACTGTCTGAGTTTACAGGCTACCGATTTGAGAGAAACTGAAGGCTAGCGCATGAGAAACACTGAAAAAATCTTTAAAACTTCTATGACCCGAGTCACTCGGTCATAAGGAAAAGGGCAGCTGCAGTGGGCGCTGATAAACGAGCTGGAGGAGGGGCGGGCAGGGAGCAGCGTGTCCCACGCGCGGCTCGGCGCCGCCGCCTCCACCGGGCAGCCTTCTGCCATGGCACGGCTGTGCAGGAATGCGGCGGCCGCCCCTCTCCGCCGCCGCCACTGGGGACGAGAGCCTCGCTCGTCCTCCTACTCCCGGCAGGAGAGGCGCTCGGCCCACCGTCCCTCTCTGCCCACTCCCTTTCTTCCTGAGAAGATCTGCATTGACTGCGGTTTCCAAGGGAACGGCTTCCCCAACAGGAAGTGGGGAGCTCTGGAGGACTGACCACTGATTTTTTTGGTCCTCCAAGGACGTGGCATGGGCGGGGTCTGCCACCGGAATTCCCGAAGGGGAAGCAATTTCCGGTCTCCTCCATGTAGCCGCGCTCTCCTGCATGGCCCATGCTGGCGGCTCCAGCTGCCTCCGGCAGTCGCCCAGCACCACCGGAGCTGGAATCGCTACTGAGGCAGCTAGGGACCGGACCAGCCCGCCACACGCCAACAGCGGAGGAACCGCCGCCGGGAAGGGGAAGGGGGGAGGGGGAGCCCGCTGCCCCGCCGCCGCCGCGAACGGGAGGGGGGTGAGGGGGAACCCGCCGCCGCCGCTGGGAGGAAAGGGTGAAGGAACCAGCCGCCCCCCCCCCCCGCTCTGCAAGCGGAGGGGGACTCACCACCGCGGCTGGGGAGGGGAGGGAAACCGGCCGCCGCTGCTGCAGCTGGGGGGCTTTTCCAGGGTCGGCTAAGCCACCACGCGGTCACCCCCCCACGTGGCTCATGGCTACTGTACTCGCCGATTCCAACAAAAAGTAAGGCAGTGGCGGCAACGCTCAGCGCTGCTAAAACAAACTAACAAACAAATACCGGGAATGAGGTTGAAAAAGCCATTGCGGGAAAATAGCGAGAGGGACCGGGGTGGGGGCCGGGTACCGACTGAGCCGCCGCTGCGAACAGCGATGGGGGGGGGGGAGAAACCGGCTGGGCTGCCGCTGCGAACAGCGGACTCTTGCCTGGGATGGAAACTGGGGCAGAAACAAGCGACAAGCCAGAACCTGGGGCAAGCACTGGGACTGAGACAGGCACCAACACCGGAGCCGGCAGTGCAACTCCCAGGGGACGATCCTAGGGTGGTATCTCTGTCGATGATTTCTCCCCACTGGACTTCTATCCCTTTTCTTTCAAAATTTTCTCTATTCTACCCATCCCTGTCTCTGTTCACCTTCCCTTTTACCCCCACACAAAAACTACTTTTCTCCTTTCTCCCACACTATTTCTTAATACAATTTACCTTCTCTGAGGAACTATAATAAAGCTTAAAATAAAATAAAAATCTACACTTTCTATACTTTCATTCGTCCACATTCACTCCATTTTCCACTTAATCTCACACACAACAAAACAATCACAACAACAAGGTACCTTTTACTTTCCACACACTTTTACACTCTTTGAGAGTACCTGGCCAGAAAATGCCCTTCATAAACCCTCAATCTGGCAGTGTTGGGGGTTCTCCCTTCCCAACCCCAGGTGCTCTTGGGTTTATTTCATAGATAACCCTGGATGTCTCAGAATTGCTTCCTCCAATCCAGCTGGTTATCAACCCGGGCAGACAATGCCCTTCACAAAACCCTCAATCTGGCAGTGTTGGGGGGTTCTCCCTTCCCAACCCCAGGTGCTCTTGGGTTTATTTCCTAGATTCTGCAGAATTTAACATAACCCTGGATGTCTCAGAATTGCTTCCTCCAATCCAGCTGGTTATCAACCCTGGGTGCTCTTGGAATAATTCCTCAATCCCAGTAAAAGTTTTTTTTTTTTTTAGGGTCCCCTTTTTCACACACTTTACCTTTTCCCTGGGGGGTTTCTCTCACTCCTTTTTACCATTCACTTTCGTCCCGGTGCTGGCCGCCTCCCTCGCGGGACAACGGAACCGCAGCGTAGGGGACTCCGCTCTCGCTTGGAAGGTCTGGGTTTTACCCCAGCCCGCCTCTCAGGCACACACACTTTCAGCCCCCGTTCCGCGCCAAACGCTGCCCCCCCCCAATCCCAGCAATTCTTACCACTCCGTTGTTCTTGGGTCTTTATTCTTCGTGTACACTTTGATGTTAGGAGCTGGTTACCGCGGTTTTTAGGGAATTCTTTCCCTTCTCTTTGCCTTATTGTCTCCCTTTGTCCTTGGATCTTACCCCTTTCTGGGGTACTCTGCGAGGACCAGAGCCGAGGCCGCCTAATGCAGGCGGGACGCGTCTTCCTGGTCTCTAATCCTCTCACAGCACCCGCAGTGGGGGTATTTTAACCGTACTCTGCTACCAAAATTGTGATAAATGCCAATAACTCACTTTTTGAAATTTATGAAAATTTAATAAAGAATAAAAATTGGTTACAAAAAAAATTAATACAATAATAAAAGTTTAAAAAGTTTTCAGAGACAGGACAAATAATGAGGCAAATAAGAGCAAAGTAGGTAGCCCGGGTCTACCGTCCCCCCTCCCTCCCAGACAAAGGCTGAGAAGGAGAAGGGCCCTCTTTGGGAGGAATGTCCCCTTTCTGAAGACCAAAATTTCACGATTGTGCAATCTTTATCTTAAGACAGACCCGTTTGCCCAGAGTCCCTCTTCTAATCTTTGGCGTCCAGGTGTCTGGCTCGATCAGGTGGCCCTTGTGGATTCAGTCTGGTTTGACCAGGTGGCTTCTGTGGATGCAGGGAGATATGCCTCTTGTCTTCTGAAAGTCCTAAGGGGGGGTTCTCTTCTTCTTGTTGTAACTGTTATCTCTGTTGAGAAACACCTCTGGGCCTCTCCTTTTTTTTTTTCCTTCTTGAGCTAAAGAAAATATCTTACACACAATTCTTTTATTACTAAAACTTAATGCTAAAAATTACATTTACTATATTATTCAAATGTCAATACAGCATAACTTTTCTACCTAGCATTATTGTATATAGTAAATATCTGCATAGAGCCACACACACAACAAGCCTTTTTCACATACTGTTATATGTTTTTGCTGTTAATATTTTCTTAGACACCACAGTTTACCTGTATAATACCAAAGGCACGGGTGCAACCGCTTTCCTTGCACTGGGATGTGTTTGTGGGGCCTGTTCCTGGAATAATAAAAGAAGTGCGAGCGCTGCAGGGGTGTTTCTCTCGTTTTTCGATGCTAAGGGATGGGCGGGCGCATTGTTCAGCGTGTGGCAGGAGCAGAAGGCCGTGGCGGCGGCAGGCGGGCGCTGTGGCCGCCGGGCAGGGACGCGGCCGGGCGGGCTCGGCTGCGCTGGGGCTGCGCGGGGCGGGAGGGGAGCGGGGCAGCGTCCGCCCTGTCCCCGCCCGCGGGGCATCCCCCGGGAATGGGGCGGGCTCGGGAAGGAAGGCGGAGATGGGCGCTGGCCTCCCGCAATCGCAGCGCTTCTCGGGCGCCGTGGGGTGCGGGCTGTGCAGGGCTTTGGGTGCCGGGCTTGCACGGGAGGTGGAAGGGAAGGGAAGGGACGGGAGGGCGCGCTCTGCGGTGTTGGTTTCGATGTTGGCTCGGGAGTGCGGGTGTTCTCTTCAGCACGGAGCTCGATAAAAGAACATTGCAAAGGTGCCGTGCCGATTGTGTGTCTGCTGGAGAGAGCTGACAGTGACATTTGGAATTTCTGTGGGAGGACTGTGCAGGAAATCCCCAAATTCCGATGGAGACTCTTCCCCGTATTTGGGTCTGAAAGGAAGCAGCAAAGCGGACAGTTCTGCTTTAAGAAGTGTGGGGGAAGCTGCTGTGTGATTAAAATGTGTGGGGTGTGCCGGGTCTGTGAGTCTGAAGTACTTTAACCTGCAGTCAGGCCAGCACAAATCCTTCCAATTTCCAGTTACAAGGAAAGGAATTTTTTTTAATATAATGCCATTAACTTGGCGTGATAAGTAAGGATGGGATATATGAGTAATGTGGGGAAGAAATATCCTGTTACAGTGTGACAGATTTCTGCTTGGTATAGTTGGGGTTTTTAGTTTGTTTTGGGGAATTATTATTGGGTGGGGTTTTTTTGGTTTTGTGGGAGTTTTGGAGGGATTCTTTGTTTAGAGATTGTTGCAGTGACTATGAAATTCTTGGTAGTTTTCTTGCTGTGAGGCAATTCCTCCTGCCGACTTCTCCCAGCCTGGCTGGCAGGTTTAAAACCCAGCGTGCAGAAGGAAGCTGCAGGCAGCACTGAAGGTCTGTTGACTTAGAGAAGGTAAGAGTTGGTAATTCCACCGTTCTGAGGTCTAACTTTGGCTCTGGTGGTCCCATAAAGGCAAATTATTATCTGTGTGAAGTCAAGAGAGCTTCCTTTCAGGAAGTCCTGAACAGAATTCTCCTGTGCTGTTGTGCTGATCAGCTCCAAAGATGTCACACTGTGTGACACGGGATTGAAATCCAGTGCCAGACTCTAAACTGGTGAAATGTCTCAAATGTGTAGTATGGGATCTCAGGTGCTTGTGGCATCAAATCTGTCTCCACTGAGCTGATAATTTTTCAGCCTTTGCTGCCTAGTTTACACTGGGAAGTTTAAAGGATGAAACAGCTGTTTTGTACTCAAATAAATGTGATCCATTCTTGTTCTGTGTTTCATGTCCCAGGCTCAGAAGCATGGAAAGCCTCTGTGCAGCAAACACCACTTTTGCTGTGGACCTGTTCAGAAAGCTGTGTGAGGAGAGAAGTGGGAAGAATGTGTTCTTTTCACCATTTAGTATTTCTTCTGCTTTGTCTATGGTTTTGCTGGGTTCCAGAGGTAGCACTGAAGCCCAAATAAGTAAGGTAGGTCAAAATAAAGTGAAAATGGGTGGCGTGTGCTGGGATCGTCTGAGGCACAGATGTGTCTTACAGTCTGTGACATGCACTTGTGCTAACCTGTGATTGTCACTGTGGTGTGAGAGAGCAGAGCTGTTCCTGTGTTGTGTGTGTGCAAACAGAATCAATTTTCCTTGTTTCTGAAGGGGGAGATTCCTTCATTATGAAGTGAAGAGTTTCCTGGGTTTAGGTTTGTGGGGGTTTTTTTAATGGTTTTTGAGACCAAACTTCTTTATTATGTAATTAGGAGGAGCCTGGAACTTTTTTATTGCTCATTGGGTGGCTACATGAATTATTTTCTTTTCCTTCTTTGCTTGGGGTTAAAATCCTATGATATATGTTCTGAAAATGAAGCCAGATAAATAAAAATACCTTAGAAATCCCACAGACTGCATTTGAAACTGGTAACTGCAACTTGATTTATTCCTTTTTAAAAATGTAGTCCGGTATGATATATCTCTTGGCACATGTTTTATGTAGGAAGTGACATATTAAGTTCAGACACACTCATTTTGGTTTGGATGTTTGGTTCCTTTGCAAAGTGGGACAGGAGTAGAAAGTCGTATTGTGTTTCCATGTAATATATAAAAATATTCTGTAAACCCTGCATGGTTGCCAGAATTGGAGATATTCAAAATTCATGTAGACACAGCCCTGGTCTCCCTGCTCTGGGTGTCCATGCTTGGGCAGGGCTTTGTCCCCACAGGTTCCTCCCCACATGAGGCATTCTCTGATCCTGTAGCACTTGGCTTGAGGGAAGGAAAATCAGGGCTGCTGCCTCTGCTGCTCCCTAATTTAGGACTTGTACAACACCTGGCTGGGTACATCAGATATGTTTTGCATGATAAGCTCCAGATGGGAGGTGTGGTGAGAAAATCTCTTGGCTTCATGTGACCTTATTTAACCTAACATTAATTTTAATATAAAACAATCCTGCTGATCAAGTGTGCTTAGAGAAGTTATGGACACTGCTGTGGGTGCTGGTCTTTGTGCAGGTGCTCTCTCTGAAGGATGCCCAGGATGCTCACAATGGGTATCAATCCCTTCTCTCTGAGATTAATGATCCAAACACCAAATACATCCTGAGAACTGCAAACCGGCTCTATGGAGAAAAGACCTTTGAGTTTCTTGCAGTAAGTAGCCATTAAATTTGTTATCATTCTTTGTATAATGTATTTGGTGCCTCTTTCTTCTGGAGGTCAAGGCAGACCTTTCTGGTTTGCCTTCCAAATACTTGCACTGAGAGCCAGGAGTGCAATAGATTCTGGCGGATCCGGTGTCTGAACTTGGTGGAGAATTTCCTTTAAATGATTTGTGTTCTGAGTGGACAAGTGATGCCAAGCCAGGTAAAATCCATCAGTCTCTACACTTGAGGGTTCTATCCTCCATTTGTATATTTGGCTGTGCAACAAATGGTGGTTATGTCTTTTATCTAAAGTCTGGTAAAGAAACATATAAAATCATATGTCATGTCCCTGAAGCACAAAATAAAACAAGAAACATCGCTCCCCACATGCTTTTCAATGAAGTGTAGAAGTTTGTAGTAGAGTGCATAAGCTGAAACAATGATATCGATTCCTAGTTCATTGAAGTGGTATAAATCCTAGGAGGATTTTGTCAGCCAGAACTTTAATGGCCCTGTATGAAGCTGGGGAAGGAAAGCTGGATGATTTCCTTGGGGAATGCCAGGATCAGCTGTGTCTGAATGAGAGTGAATCCCTTGCTGAAAATGTGTTGTGAATGTCCCTGTTAGTCTTTCATAGAGTCGAGTCAGAAATCCTACCATGCTGGCCTAGAGCAGATGGACTTCCTGCATGCCTGGGAGGATTCCAGGAAACAAATCAATGGCTGGGTAGAGGAAAGGACTGAAGGTGAGTGCTTTGCCAAGTGCCCACTTGTGTGTAATGGCAGCCATGGTTTGGGTAAAGAGCTACTTCAGGATGGAGGATTGTGATTTCAAACAACTGAAATTTAGATCTGTTGCTGTGTCTGGTCCATAATTCTCTTCTCCTTTGTGCATTAAATGCAGAGCAGATACTGTCTTGGATAATCATTTGACCCATGCCAACCTATGAAATAATGTGGGTTTTTCATTTATATCATCAAGGTAAAATTCAGAACCTGCTGGCAGAGGGAATTCTCAGTTCCCTGACCAGACTTGTGTTGGTGAATGCCATCTATTTCAAAGGCACCTGGGAAAAGCCATTCAGGAAGCAGAGTACCACAGAATGGCCATTCCACATTAACAAGGTATGATGTGCTAAAATGCTGACAATATGCTGTTGGGTGGATGTTGTCTGAAATGCCCACCTTTAAGGAGAAATTAAATCTTTCGAGCAGGGTTGCCTTGGCTGGGCTGTATGAGATTCCTTATGCACTGTCTCTTTCATATGAACTCCCTCTTTGCTGACTTTCTCTGAACTTTCACATAATTCCTAGAACATTTCCTATAGCACAAGGACAGGTTTGCAAGCTTGTGAATTTAAGTCTTCTTCAGTCCCTTCTGCATTTGTACCCGTGAGCGAATCCAAAAGCAATGGAAAAGAAATCTCCTTTGGAGAACTGTGTGCTCTGCAGTCTTGTTCTTAGAAGGAGATCAGTGCTCTTGAGGAGGACTTGGGCACTGGCATGGGCAGGCCATGGCTGCCCCTCAGGATCCCCTGCAGCTCTGGGTTGGCTGCAGGAGTCATCAACAAGAACTGGTGATGTGTCCTCCTTAACTCACCTGCTAGAAGGAACCATTGTGGAAAAGTGAAGCCCTCATGCCTGTCCGGAAACTGTGCCTTGCTACAGTGGTGAAATCAACCCAAGAATGTTTGAAAGTGCTAATATAACTTTTAATTAAGGGAATGTTTCTCATTACCTAAGACTATCTCCAACAGCAACTTCAGAGACTGCTGGACTGATTCATTTCCTGACATCTAGCTCTCTTTCTGTGTGAATGTGTTGAAAAAGCTGGCAGGAGTATCCAGAGACTGTTCCCTTTTGTATTTGCTGCAGCTGTGCAAGCTTAGAACCAGGTCTGAAGATGCAACTCCAACAGGATATAGGGCTGATGAATAATCTCCTTTTGAGTTGTGCTGGAGTACTGTGCATTGCTGCTGCACATGGCCAGTTTTTACCTCATGCTTTACAAAAAGCAGTGGTGGGGATGCCTTAAGTTTTAGCTTTTATATTTTTCAGATCAGTACTGCTTCAGTGTATAATTCTACAACTCCATGGTGTGTCAGCTACTGTTCTCCCATTTTATTCAGACCAAAGAATTTCTCTCTAAGCCTGAAACCCAAGGACGCCTCACTTTCTCAAGCCCTGAAAAATGTAAACAACAGTGAACCAGGGGGTGCAAACTGTGCAAGTGGGGCTCAATTACTTGAGTCTGTAATTGAACAATGAACCTCTGATATGCAAATAGACCAAACTTCGATCTGTCTGAAAAACCTGTGACAGTCATCCATCTTGGGTGCTGTCTCTGTGGGAGCCTGCAGAGCCCAAGGTGTACCCTCTGAAGGCCTTCCCATAAATACCTACCTTAATCCTTGAAGTCTGTCTAGACTCTGTTCTAGGTAGCCTCTCAAGGCGTGAGTGTGGCTGCACTCTGTGGTGTGTGATCAGTTCTCTTTGGTCAGATCCTAAAAGGCCCTGAGTAACTCACTGCCTGCTTCGTAGTTTGAGACCAGCAGAGGGGTTCAGCACTGACTGTTGACATCTCTTGATTTGTAGAACGAGACCAGACCTGTGCAGATGATGTTCAAGGAGGCGAATTTTAACATGACGTACATTGGGGAGCTGCAGACCAAAATCCTTGAGCTGCCCTATGTGGGTAATGAAGTGAGCATGATCATCCTGCTCCCTGATGCAATCCAGGATGGATCCACAGGCTTGGAAAGAGTAAGTTGTTGAGCTGAGTGCAAAGACAGCCTGAACCTTCCAGGGAAGAAAGGCTGATATTGCACAGAGACCTGCAGTTCAGTCCCAGAGTACCTGTGTCCCTGGTGCTCAAGGCCAGCAGAACTGTCCCTCTGCTCCCTGTCCCCAGAGTGACTGTCCCTGCTATGTCAGTGCTGCTCAGGCTGTGTGCTGCTCCCCTAGGCAGAGGCTGTGGAAGAAGGGCTGGTGAGGAGCAGAGGTCAGCTGTGGTTGTGGTGAAGGCAGAGTGGTGATGCTGGAATGTGGAGAGGGGCCTTTGGGTGGGCTCTTGTGCCGTCCTGTGCCTTGTCCTGTAGATCTTGTGAGGTGAGAGCTGGCAGGTGGTGTGTGGCTCAGTGCCTGGAAAGAGGCTCAGAGGCAAGGGCAGGATGTCTTTTGTGGTGAGGGTGGGACACAAGTTTGGGCTCCTTGGCACTGTGGACAAGGAGTTTATTACTAAGGTTACTTGAGTCTTTTACTGCCCTATTAGAAATGGAAAGAAAACCCCCATGGACTTGATGCCTAACCCAGGGGAAAAAAATGCAAGTTATGTGCTATGTGAAGAAATACAGAGAAATCACTTCTTTGGCTATGTAATACTGACTCAAATTTCATTGTAATGAAGTAAATTTGGAATTTTTTCTTCAGCTGGAAAAAGAATTTACGTATGAGAAACTGAGGGGTTGGATCAGTTCTGAAATGATGAAGTCTACAGAGGTGAGGTTGTCTTTACCCAGATTTAAACTGGAGGAGGATTACAAACTGAAACCTGTTCTAAGCAGCATGGGAATGCCTGATGCCTTTGAGCTGGGGAAGGCAGACTTCTCAGGAATCTCATCTGGCAAGGAGCTGGTGCTGTCTGAAGTGGTTCACAAGTCCTTTGTGGAAGTCAATGAAGAAGGCACTGAAGCAGCTGCTGCCACAGCTATGCCGATGTGTGGATGTTGTGCCATCATGTCCACTCCACCACAATTCACTGCTGATCATCCCTTCCTCTTCTTCATCCGGCACAACAAATCCAGCAGCATTCTGTTCTGTGGCAGGTTCTGCTGTCCCTAAGGAGGAGATGTCTGGGCAGCACAGGTGCCATCACACAATAAATGTGCATTTCCCTGGAACAAGGTGTCTCCTTTTGCACTAATTGTCTCTTTCAGCTGTGCCTGAACCCTCTTCTGCAGTGTTGATCTGAGGCTTGCCAGGACTATCAGAGCTGCTTAGACAAACACAGCCCCAGCCATGGCCAAGCCCCTGCACCTGTGTGCAGAGGTCTCCAGGTTGCTGCTGACACAAGAACCATCCCACTTTGCTGTGTGAGTGCTTGTGTGCTTGACTTCACTCTGGGTGTCCAGCAGGCAGAGTCAGGCAGTGAGAGCCCGTGGCAGGGAACAAGTTACCTTTGCTTGTGACAAGGCTGGAGCGAGCACATTTGTAGCTGCCCTCCCCTTTTACCTTCCAGTCCCATCCCTTTAGTGCCTTGATCATTTAGTGCCTTGATCCATTGCCTGGAGCTGAAAGGAGTCTGTGGCAGCGTGTTCCAGGTGTTGCTGAGCATCCTGCAGGGATGTGGGCTTTTGGCTAACAACTGGCCAGCACTTAGGCAAGAATGGGAATGAAAGATGCTTTTATACCTGATGTCCCTGTGAGGTGTTTGTGGGGTGAGTACCTTTGTTTCATCAGCCCAGGACAGCTGGGTTTATTCCCTGTCACCTGGTTCTGGTCCTCTAACAAAGAATGTAACAGAAGGGTGCATGGTGCCTGTGCAATACTTGAATGACAAAGCCTTGTGGGTTTTATGGGGTTTTTTTGTGCTACTGTTATATGTTTTTGCTGTTAATATTTTCTTAGACACCACAGTTTACCTGTATAATACCAAAGACACGGGTGCAATCGCTTTCCTTGCACTGGGATGTGTTTGTGGGGCCTGTTCCTGGAATAATAAAAGAAGTGCGAGCGCTGCAGGGGTGTTTCTCTCGTTTTTCGATGCTAAGGGATGGGCGGGCGCATTGTTCAGCGTGTGGCAGGAGCAGAAGGCCGTGGCGGCGGCAGGCGGGCGCTGTGGCCGCCGGGCAGGGACGCGGCCGGGCGGGCTCGGCTGCGCTGGGGCTGCGCGGGGCGGGAGGGGAGCGGGGCAGCGTCCGCCCTGTCCCCGCCCGCGGGGCATCCCCCGGGAATGGGTCGGGCTCAGGAAGGAAGGCGGAGATGGGCGCTGGCCTCCCGCAATCGCAGCGCTTCTCGGGCGCCGGGGGGTGCGGGCTGTGCAGGGCTTTGGGTGCCGGGCTTGCACGGGAGGTGGAAGGGAAGGGAAGGGACGGGAGGGCGCGCTCTGCGGTGTTGGTTTCGATGTTGGCTCGGGAGTGCGGGTGTTCTCTTCAGCACGGAGCTCGATAAAAGAACATTGCAAAGGTGCCGTGCCGATTGTGTGTCTGCTGGAGAGAGCTGACAGTGACATTTGGAATTTCTGTGGGAGGACTGTGCAGGAAATCCCCAAATTCTGATGGAGACTCTTCCCCGTATTTAGGTCTGAAAGGAAGCAGCAAAGCGGACAGTTCTGCTTTAAGAAGTGTGGGGGAAGCTGCTGTGTGATTAAAATGTGTGGGGTGTGCCGGGTCCGTGAGTCTGAAATACTTTAACCTGCAGTCAGGCCAGCACAAATCCTTCCAATTTCCAGTTACAAGGAAAGGAATTTTTTTTAATATAATGCCATTAACTTGGCGTGATAAGTAAGGATGGGATATATGAGTAATGTGGGGAAGAAATATCCTGTTACAGTGTGACAGATTTCTGCTTGGTATAGTTGGGGTTTTTAGTTTGTTTTGGGGAATTATTACTGGGTGGGGATTTTTGGTTTTGTGGGAGTTTTGGAGGGATTCTTTGTTTAGAGATTGTTGCAGTGACTATGAAATTCTTGGTAGTTTTCTTGCTGTGAGGCAATTCCTCCTGCCGCCTTCTCCCAGCCTGGCTGGCAGGTTTAAAACCCAGCGTGCAGACGCAGAAGGAAGCTGCAGGCAGCACTGAAGGTCTGTTGACTTAGAGAAGGTAAGAGTTGGTAATTCCACCGTTCTGAGGTCTAACTTTGGCTCTGGTGGTCCCATAAAGGCAAATTATTATCTGTGTGAAGTCAAGAGAGCTTCCTTTCAGGAAGTCCTGAACAGAATTCTCCTGTGCTGTTGTGCTGATCAGCTCCAAAGATGTCACACTGTGTGACACGGGATTGAAATCCAGTGCCAGACTCTAAACTGGTGAAATGTCTCAAATGTGTAGTATGGGATCTCAGGTGCTTGTGGCACCAAATCTGTCTCCATTGAGCTGATAATTTCTCAGCCTTTGCTGCCTAGTTTACACTGGGAAGTTTAAAGGATGAAACAGCTGTTTTGTATTCAAATAAATGTGATCCATTCTTGTTCTGTGTTTCATGTCCCAGGCTCAGAAGCATGGAAAGCCTCTGTGCAGCAAACACCACTTTTGCTGTGGACCTGTTCAGAAAGCTGTGTGAGGAGAGAAGTGGGAAGAATGTGTTCTTTTCACCATTTAGTATTTCTTCTGCTTTGTCTATGGTTTTGCTGGGTTCCAGAGGTAGCACTGAAGCCCAAATAAGTAAGGTAGGTCAAAATAAAGTGAAAATGGGTGGCGTGTGCTGGGATCGTCTGAGGCACAGATGTGTCTTACAGTCTGTGACATGCACTTGTGCTAACCTGTGATTGTCACTGTGGTGTGAGAGAGCAGAGCTGTTCCTGTGTTGTGTGTGTGCAAACAGAATCAATTTTCCTTGTTTCTGAAGGGGGAGATTCCTTCATTATGAAGTGAAGAGTTTCCTGGGTTTAGGTTTGTGGGGGTTTTTTTAATGGTTTTTGAGACCAAACTTCTTTATTATGTAATTAGGAGGAGCCTGGAACTTTTTTATTGCTCATTGGGTGGCTACATGAATTATTTTCTTTTCCTTCTTTGCTTGGGGTTAAAATCCTATGATATATGTTCTGAAAATGAAGCCAGATAAATAAAAATACCTTAGAAATCCCACAGACTGCATTTGAAACTGGTAACTGCAACTTGATTTATTCCTTTTTAAAAATGTAGTCCGGTATGATATATCTCTTGGCACATGTTTTATGTAGGAAGTGACATATTAAGTTCAGACACACTCATTTTGGTTTGGATGTTTGGTTCCTTTGCAAGGTGGGACAGGAGTAGAAAGTCGTATTGTGTTTTCATGTAATATATAAAAAAATATTCTGTAAACCCTGCATGGTTGCCAGAATTGGAGATACTCAAAATCCATGTAGACACAGCCCTGGTCTCCCTGCTCTGGGTGTCCATGCTTGGGCAGGGCTTTGTCCCCACAGGTTCCTCCCCACATGAGGCATTCTCTGATCCTGTAGCATTTGGCTTGAGGGAAGGAAAATCAGGGCTGCTGCCTCTGCTGCTCCCTAATTTAGGACTTGTGCAACATCTGGGTGGGTACATCAGATATGTTTTGCATGATAAGCTCCAGATGGGAGGTGTGGTGAGAAAATCTCTTGGCTTCATGTGACCTTATTTAACCTAACATTAATTTTAATATAAAACAATCCTGCTGATCAAGTGTGCTTAGAGAAGTTATGGACACTGCTGTGGGTGCTGGTCTTTGTGCAGGTGCTCTCTCTGAAGGATGCCCAGGATGCTCACAATGGGTATCAATCCCTTCTCTCTGAGATTAATGATCCAAACACCAAATACATCCTGAGAACTGCAAACCGGCTCTATGGAGAAAAGACCTTTGAGTTTCTTGCAGTAAGTAGCCATTAAATTTGTTATCATTCTTTGTATAATGTATTTGGTGCCTCTTTCTTCTGGAGGTCAAGGCAGACCTTTCTGGTTTGCCTTCCAAATACTTGCACTGAGAGCCAGGAGTGCAATAGATTCTGGCGGATCCGGTGTCTGAACTTGGTGGAGAATTTCCTTTAAATGATTTGTGTTCTGAGTGGACAAGTGATGCCAAGCCAGGTAAAATCCATCAGTCTCTACACTTGAGGGTTCTATCCTCCATTTGTATATTTGGCTGTGCAACAAATGGTGGTTATGTCTTTTATCTAAAGTCTGGTAAAGAAACATATAAAATCATATGTCATGTCCCTGAAGCACAAAATAAAACAAGAAACATCGCTCCCCACATGCTTTTCAATGAAGTGTAGAAGTTTGTAGTAGAGTGCATAAGCTGAAACAATGATATCGATTCCTAGTTCATTGAAGTGGTATAAATCCTAGGAGGATTTTGTCAGCCAGAACTTTAATGGCCCTGTATGAAGCTGGGGAAGGAAAGCTGGATGATTTCCTTGGGGAATGCCAGGATCAGCTGTGTCTGAATGAGAGTGAATCCCTTGCTGAAAATGTGTTGTGAATGTCCCTGTTAGTCTTTCATAGAGTCGAGTCAGAAATCCTACCATGCTGGCCTAGAGCAGATGGACTTCCTGCATGCCTGGGAGGATTCCAGGAAACAAATCAATGGCTGGGTAGAGGAAAGGACTGAAGGTGAGTGCTTTGCCAAGTGCCCACTTGTGTGTAATGGCAGCCATGGTTTGGGTAAAGAGCTACTTCAGGATGGAGGATTGTGATTTCAAACAACTGAAATTTAGATCTGTTGCTGTGTCTGGTCCATAATTCTCTTCTCCTTTGTGCATTAAATGCAGAGCAGATACTGTCTTGGATAATAATTTGACCCATGCCAACCTATGAAATAATGCGGGTTTTCCTTTATATCATCAAGGTAAAATTCAGAACCTGTTGGCAGAGGGAATTCTCAGTTCCCTGACCAGACTTGTGTTGGTGAATGCCATCTATTTCAAAGGCACCTGGGAAAAGCCATTCAGGAAGCAGAGTACCACAGAATGGCCATTCCACATTAACAAGGTATGATGTGCTAAAATGCTGACAATATGCTGTTGGGTGGATGTTGTCTGAAATGCCCACCTTTAAGGAGAAATTAAATCTTTCGAGCAGGGTTGCCTTGGCTGGGCTGTATGAGATTCCTTATGCGCTGTCTCTTTCATATGAACTCCCTCTTTGCTGACTTTCTCTGAACTTTCACATAATTCCTAGAACATTTCCTATAGCACAAGGACAGGTTTGCAAGCTTGTGAATTTAAGTCTTCTTCAGTCCCTTCTGCATTTGTACCCGTGAGCGAATCCAAAAGCAATGGAAAAGAAATCTCCTTTGGAGAACTGTGTGCTCTGCAGTCTTGTTCTTAGAAGGAGATCAGTGCTCTTGAGGAGGACTTGGGCACTGGCATGGGCAGGCCATGGCTGCCCCTCAGGATCCCCTGCAGCTCTGGGTTGGCTGCAGGAGTCATCAACAAGAACTGGTGATGTGTCCTCCTTAACTCACCTGCTAGAAGGAACCATTGTGGAAAAGTGAAGCCCTCATGCCTGTCCGGAAACTGTGCCTTGCTACAGTGGTGAAATCAACCCAAGAATGTTTGAAAGTGCTAATATAACTTTTAATTAAGGGAATGTTTCTCATTACCTAAGACTATCTCCAACAGCAACTTCAGAGACTGCTGGACTGATTCATTTCCTGACATCTAGCTCTCTTTCTGTGTGAATGTGTTGAAAAAGCTGGCAGGAGTATCCAGAGACTGTTCCCTTTTGTATTGGCTGCAGCTGTGCAAGCTTAGAACCAGGTCTGAAGATGCAACTCCAACAGGATATAGGGCTGATGAATAATCTCCTTTTGAGTTGTGCTGGAGTACTGTGCATTGCTGCTGCACATGGCCAGTTTTTACCTCATGCTTTACAAAAAGCAGTGGTGGGGATGCCTTAAGTTTTAGCTTTTATATTTTTCAGATCAGTACTGCTTCAGTGTATAATTCTACAACTCCATGGTGTGTCAGCTACTGTTCTCCCATTTTATTCAGACCAAAGAATTTCTCTCTAAGCCTGAAACCCAAGGACGCCTCACTTTCTCAAGCCCTGAAAAATGTAAACAACAGTGAACCAGGGGGTGCAAACTGTGCAAGTGGGGCTCAATTACTTGAGTCTGTAATTGAACAATGAACCTCTGATATGCAAATAGACCAAACTTCGATCTGTCTGAAAAACCTGTGACAGTCATCCATCTTGGGTGCTGTCTCTGTGGGAGCCTGCAGAGCCCAAGGTGTACCCTCTGAAGGCCTTCCCATAAATACCTACCTTAATCCTTGAAGTCTGTCTAGACTCTGTTCTAGGTAGCCTCTCAAGGCGTGAGTGTGGCTGCACTCTGTGGTGTGTGATCAGTTCTCTTTGGTCAGATCCTAAAAGGCCCTGAGTAACTCACTGCCTGCTTCGTAGTTTGAGACCAGCAGAGGGGTTCAGCACTGACTGTTGACATCTCTTGATTTGTAGAACGAGACCAGACCTGTGCAGATGATGTTCAAGGAGGCGAATTTTAACATGACGTACATTGGGGAGCTGCAGACCAAAATCCTTGAGCTGCCCTATGTGGGTAATGAAGTGAGCATGATCATCCTGCTCCCTGATGCAATCCAGGATGGATCCACAGGCTTGGAAAGAGTAAGTTGTTGAGCTGAGTGCAAAGACAGCCTGAACCTTCCAGGGAAGAAAGGCTGATATTGCACAGAGACCTGCAGTTCAGTCCCAGAGTACCTGTGTCCCTGGTGCTCAAGGCCAGCAGAACTGTCCCTCTGCTCCCTGTCCCCAGAGTGACTGTCCCTGCTATGTCAGTGCTGCTCAGGCTGTGTGCTGCTCCCCTAGGCAGAGGCTGTGGAAGAAGGGCTGGTGAGGAGCAGAGGTCAGCTGTGGTTGTGGTGAAGGCAGAGTGGTGATGCTGGAATGTGGAGAGGGGCCTTTGGGTGGGCTCCTGTGCCGTCCTGTGCCTTGTCCTGTAGATCTTGTGAGGTGAGAGCTGGCAGGTGGTGTGTGGCTCAGTGCCTGGAAAGAGGCTCAGAGGCAAGGGCAGGATGTCTTTTGTGGTGAGGGTGGGACACAAGTTTGGGCTCTTTGACACTGTGGACAAGGAGTTTATTACTAAAGTTACTTGAGTCTTTTACTGCCCTATTAGAAATGAAAACCCCCATGGACTTGATGCCTAACCCAGGGGAAAAAAATGCATGTTGTGTGCCATGTGAAGAAATACAGAGAAATCACTTCTTTGGCTATGTAATACTGACTTAATTTTTATTGTAATTAAGTCATTTTGGAATTTTTTCCTCAGCTGGAAAGAGAACTTACATCTGAGAAACTGAGGGGTTGGATCAGTTCCGAAATGATGAAGTCTAGAAAGGTGAGGGTGTCTTTTCCCAGATTTAAACTGGAAGAAAACTATGATCTGAAACCCCTTCTGAGCAGCATGGGAATGCGTGATGCCTTTGACTTGGGGAAGGCAGACTTCTCAGGAATCTCATCTGGCAAGGAGCTGGTGCTGTCTGAAGTGGTTCACAAGTCCTTTGTGGAAGTCAATGAAGAAGGCACTGAAGCAGCTGCTGCCAGTGGGCTGGTTGCAAATTTCAAGTGTGCCATGAGAGTTCCAGAATTCACTGCTGATCATCCCTTCCTCTTCTTCATCCGGCACAACAAATCCAGCAGCATTCTGTTCTGTGGCAGGTTCTGCTGTCCCTAAGGAGGAGATGTCTGGGCAGCACAGGTGCCATCACACAATAAATGTGCATTTCCCTGGAACAAGGTGTCTCCTTTTGCACTAATTGTCTCTTTCAGCTGTGCCTGAACCCTCTTCTGCAGTGTTGATCTGAGGCTTGCCAGAACTATCAGAGCTGCTTAGACAAACACAGCCCCAGCCATGGCCAAGCCCCTGCACCTGTGTGCAGAGGTCTCCAGGTTGTTGCTGACACAAGAACCATCCCACTTTGCTGTGTGAGTGCTTGTGTGCTTGACTTCACTCTGGGTGTCCAGCAGGCAGAGTCAGGCAGTGAGAGCCCGTGGCAGGGAACAAGTTACCTTTGCTTGTGACAAGGCTGGAGCGAGCACATTTGTAGCTGCCCTCCCCTTTTACCTTCCAGTCCCATCCCTTTAGTGCCTTGATCATTTAGTGCCTTGATCCATTGCCTGGAGCTGAAAGGAGTCTGTGGCAGCGTGTTCCAGGTGTTGCTGAGCATCCTGCAGGGATGTGGGGGTTTTGGCTAATAAGTGGCCAGCACTTAGGCAAGAACATTTTTGCAGCTCATGTCCTTAGAGGGTGTTTATGGGTTGAGAACCATCACGACAGGAGACATTGGGTTTATTACCTGTCACCTGGTTCTTCTCCTTTAACAAGGAATGTAGTCTAACTGCAGAATACCAGTGACGAAGCTGAAACAGCTTTCGTGACTCAGGGATGTTTTTGCACTCTCTGTTTCTGAAATACTAATAGAAGTGTAGATGCTGTAGATTTCTGTTTCTTTTTGCTACTATTAGTAGTGCATTTTAAAACCAGTTTTCTGAAACCCCCGAATATTTCCTGTAGTACCAGCTGCTATGTAGCTTGTTTGGGATTCATCACTAAATACAAGTTTTTTTCTGGATAGGGAAACCCGAGGCACTTACTTGGGTTGCCATGCATTATTGCTTGGCCTTGAAAGGATTTCAGGGTATTTGCAAGGATAGCAAGGGAGTCCCTAGATAATAATTTTTTTTCTGGGCCAGACTGCAATGCTTTCTCTTGTTGTTTTGCACAGGTTCAAGCCAAGGTCTGCTAGATATTTTCCAAAAGGTGCTAGATGGCCCTATCCTTTATTCACTGTACAGTAACCCAGCTGTCTCAGGTGAAGCAAACAAAAGCATTTTTTGCAGGGGAGAGGGACAAGACCCTTTTGTCACCAGGATGCATGCCATACGCTCCAGTTACAGGGCTGGTGCTATGCACCTGGAACCAAACCGGGCAGTAAAGCTGGGGACCTCCTGGGGGCCAGACCGAGGACTGATGGAGAACAAAGATCCTGCTACACCAAAGAAAACTCTCCATGCAGTTACTTTCTTTGACATGAGGAAAACAAACAAACAATCCCCCCAAACCCCAAATAAACAAACAACAAAAAAAGGCAAAACAACAAAAAACCTCCCATAAACCCTAAACGAAATAACTTTGTAAAAGATGAGTGTAAATAGAGACACAGGGTGGGAAGGTAGAGAGGAGCCTCCCTGGGCAGGCAGGGTGCGCTTGCCCCTCGGGTCTAAAACACCCGGGCTGTTGGTTAATCCCACTCCCGAAGCTCCCTCTTCCCTCTGCCGGGACACGGGGGACACCCGGACGGGAGTGGCGCGGTGCCACCTGCGCCCCGCCCCCGCCGCCCCGCCCCGCCCCGGCGGGGTCCCCGCGGGTGACACCGCGGTGTTACTCGCAGCTCGGCTCCTTCCGATCCATCCCATCCCAGGTAGGAGGCCAAGCGGCCCTTGGCGGGCCTGCCCCCGGGGCATCCTACGGGAAAGGGACGGTAACGGGATGAGAAGGGGCAGTTCCTCCTCCCCGCCGCGGCGGCGGGGTCTGCGCGGGGCGGGGGGCGCTTCTCGGGCCCGGGGGTGGGCACTGCCGGACAGAAGTTTGGGTGAAAGGCTTGCTCAATGAGGCAAACGAAAGTGAAAGTACGCCTTGGGGCTTGGGTCTGGGTATTTTTAGGGGTCTTGGTGCTCTTTCTTTAGCTCCTTCTTTAGCTCGGTAAGAACGGTGTTTGTCTGTCTGGCACGGAGGAATTGTGACACTTTGCAATTGCTGTAGAAAGACTGCGCAGGAAACACCCACATTTTGTTCTAAACCCCTCCACGCAGTTGGGTTCGGAGGAGATAGAAACAAACCGAGAGTCCGGCTGCCAGCAAGCCCAGAGCAGCCAGACTCTGAGCCGGGCGGGCAGGGAGCTCGCACAGCATCCTGCGGTGCCGCCCCTGGCCCTTGCCTGGGGTTTGGTGCCCGACCCGGCCCTTGCGCCTTTCATCCTGCTGGCGAGCATCTCCCGAAAATGCATCGCTGCTCCGTGACAGCCCTGCAGCTCTGCCTGTGCGGCGCTTCGCTTGTGTCCTCGGCGCTCGGTGGGTGACCGTGAACGCCGGGCCGCCTGCTGTGCCTTTAGGGCCGCCTGCTGTGCCTTTAGGGCCGCCGGCCGGGCCCTTAGGGCCGCCGGCCCCGCCGGCCGCGGAGGCGGCGGGCGGGCAGCTCCGTGCTCGGGCAGCGCCCGCGGGGCACGGCCGCGCTCTCCGCTGCTCAGAGCCAGCGAGCGCCGCAGCCTTTGGCGGGGCTGACAGCGCTCGGGGACGTGGGTGTGCGGCGTGAAGACGGGCAGGTTACTGAGAGGTGTCTGCATGTCCCTGGGCAGATTCTTTGAGTGTTCTCTGTGCATTATAGAGGAGCAGAGGGAATGCTGCAGGAGGAGAGCCCTGGCGTGTGCTGCGTCTGTGAGGCTGAGGGACTTTTGCAATCCTACCAGCACATATACTTCCCATTTCAGATCTGCACGAAAGGAGTTTTTAAAAATAGTGTCTATGAAGTTATCATGATAAGGAAGGTCTGAATACATAATTAACATGGAAAAAAACCCCTTCTTTTTTCAATGCAACTGATTTTTTTTAAGAATAAGGTGCACTGACGATAATATTCTTGCTGTTTCTGTAAGCAGCTGCATCCAGCTTAACCCAGTCTTTACTGTGTGAGTCACACAAGTTTAGACAAGGTGTTTGAAGAATGTTTCCCAGGGTCCTTATCAACTGTTTTATTTTTCAGCTATAACCATGGAGAACCTGTCTAATGCCAACAGCAGATTTGCACTTGATCTGCTCAGAAGGTTTAGTGAGGCCAACCCAACAGGAAATGTCTTCTTTTCTCCTGTCAGTATCTCTGCTGCTCTGGCCATGGTCCTTTTGGGGGCCAAAGGTAACACAGAAGCCCAGGTGTTGAAGGTTAGTAAAATAAAATTATCATTTTATTTACATAAAAAAAGTTGTGTTTTAGAGGAGGGAAGATTAAATGAGGATATTTTTATCTGTTCAAGACAAGATTTCTGTCATGCACACTTAGTCTTCCTCAGACTCTGCAGCTAGTTACCCTCAGCCTACCCTACTCGAGAGCCCTCTGTCTCTATTTTCTATGGCTCTTGTTGCTCATATAATTTCACTTGTTAATTCTTGACAGAGGAAACTAATTACATTCGTTAGTCTCTTTTTAACTGATAATTTCCAGTAGCAAGGCTTTATGAGTTTTCAAGAGACAGTTTGACAAACTGTGACTTTATAGCACAAAATCACCAACGGTATGTTCATTTTTAATAATTCTGTGTTTTTGTAAAAGCCGAAGTAGCATTCTGTGGTTTTATATCTGAAGTGTAGCAGCTGTGGTGATGTAGGTAAGTATCAATGCCTCACTAACAGGCACTCAGGTATCTTGAAGGAGCTAAGCCTGCATGGTTATCCTTACCATAGCTTTAGGGTAGGTAGGATAGTTTAAAAAAAACCTCATAAATTGCAAAAATGGTGCACAAAGGAGTGTGCCAGTTTCCCCTGAAACCTCTGTCACACAAGGGACTCAGTCACTGTTATTTTTGCACTCTCGTTAAGCTAACGCCTGTAAAAAGGTGTATGAGTGTCCTCATTGCAGTCATCATCATGCATTTGCCTATGAATAATTTCACCTTTGTATTCTGGACTTTAGGAGGAACTGTTTTACACTGTTGAGTGTCGCTGTGCTTACTCAATAAAATTACTTTCCCACTGCTTGTTCAAACAGACTTTGAACGTATTTCATGTAATCAGACTGACAGCCCCACCTAGGATAAACCTACTGACAGCAGAAATCATGCATGAGGAACTTAGGGGGAAAATAAATGGCTTTCAACCCATTCATTCACAACAGGGCATGTTCCTGTACCATAATACTTCACTTATGAACACAGTGCTAATTAATGAGGCAGTGATTAGCAATTGTCGAGAGCTGTTTGCAAGGACACGAAAATTTGTTTCCGGGATCATAATTCTATTGTGAAGTTGCCTCCGTGATGTTCTTGCTCAGCCATTCCCCTGTACAGCACAGCTTGCACTGAGGTGGTCAGTGAAGCCTGACCAAAAACCCAGTGAGAGAAAGAGAAGGCTTTCCCCTGAATCCCATCACTGCTTCACAGCAGTCTGCCCTACTGGGAAACACGTGGTTTGAGTTTGAATATGAGTGTCCCTGCTTTGGTGTAGCCATCCCTGTCCATGAGGTCTGGCAGCTTCTGCTGTGATATCTTTAAGCTTTGGCCAGCCAGTCTGCCTCTGGAAGAGGGGGTACTGGTAAAGAGATATTGCAGTAATGTATTTGATCTTAAAGCTAATACTTACTTTGTACATATATATATATATACAAAGTATATATATTTATATATAAAAAAGTATATATGAAGTGCATATGTATTTATGGAGTTATATTTCATAAAATTGTGAAAGGTAATTGCTCGAAGTTTTCTTAATTCCTCACTTGTAGTAGTGCTGGTTCTATATTCTGAAAATATACAACCCCAGGTTCCCTTGGGCCAGCGGGGGAACCAAGAAAGCAAAAGAGTCTCCATAGTATTATCTTCTGGATTCCTCACCTGGAAACAGGTTCTTGGGCCCAGTGGTCTACAGAGGAGAGGCCCACAGAGAAGCAGACAGGACTGGGGGTTTGATCAGGAGCTTCAGCTGTGACTGTGTATAAACCAGGATCACCAGACAAATGGCTGGCATGGGCAGCATAGCACTGAGAGACAGTTTGATTCATTCTTTGAGGTTTACAGAAGCCTCTAAGCAGCTTCCAGCCTTTTCTTTTCTCTTTCTCCAGCTTACCTACTGGATCCTACCTTGCTGCATCAGATCTACCCTACAGATTGACTGTGTTCTTTTAAGACAGTATTAACAGCTGCTAGTTCACTTCTTTGTTATTTCAGACGCTTCATCTTGACCAAGTTGAAGATGTTCATTCAAGATTCCAGGCTCTGACAATGGATATAAACAGAAGCAATGCTCCCTATCTCTTACGGCTGGCCAGTCGGCTCTTTGGGGAGAAGTCCTACAGCTTTCTGCCGGTACAGTGGTGCACATCAGGATGGCATGTGGTGGGATCTGGGGGGGAAAGTGCAGCCACTTGGGAATTTATGAATTAGAACTATTTCCAAGCGTGTTTCTAAACGTTTCTGGGAAGTTGACAAAAGTGGTTCATACTTGCCGTGTTTGTTTCCATAGCTGTGGGCATCTGTGCCTCTCACCTAAAGGGTGTAACACAGCAAACCCTTTTCTCTTCTTGTTCACCTCTGCTATTCTTGTCCTCAAGAGAAGAATTACTTGTCTATGTTCTTAGTTTACAGTGCCTGTCATGACATCCCACTCTGTTGCAACCAGATTTTCAGGTTGCAGCCAGTTCTGTTCGTGTTGCAATCAGCTTTTTAGGATTTTCATCAGAGTAGTACCACATAACTTCGATATTTTTGAAAACACTCTTTATTTGTGAGGGGATATCCAATATGTTTTAACAACATACCTCTTCACCAGTGAATTACAACTTTGTGTGCAAATAGGTTGATATTTTTGTCCCTCTTCAGCTATTTTGGGGAGTTTTGTTTTATCCTAGTTGTGCTTGAGCCTGTTTCAGGAGAATGATGGGTAAATATTGCAATGCCTGCAGTAAGCACCCCATGAGCTCTAGATATGGCTGGTGTACTATGAGGGTGACTCTAAGAGTGGGGAAAAACCCCTGCTAGCTTCAGAACTCCCCCAAGCAACACTGTTAGAACCCCACCTCAGAGCTGGTGACAATCCGAGTTCACCTAACCTACCTGATAATTAGATGTTTGCTTATCTGCATGCAGTGAAAGCTGTTCTTATCGTTCCCAAATCTAGGATTTCCTGACTAATACTCGGAAATTATATGGAGCTGATTTGGCTACAGTTGATTTTCTTCAAGCTTATGATAAAGCCAGGAAAGAAATTAACCAGTGGGTCGAGGAGAAAACTGAAGGTAAATGACTTTTTTTTGGTTAATAACTGGCAGTGTTTCGTATCTTGGGAGCAGGAATGGGCTTTATTTTCTTCTGTCTTTAGAACAGTTTAATTCTGCCCTGGGATACTCATTTGATGCATGGACAGAACCAGAAATTACCTGAGCAAGACATTTGAACAGTTCCATAAGTCCTGAGATTTTTCCCTTCTGCTTTTATGTTCAGGCCATGTGTCCAGGAGAGATGCCTAAACATGGAGATGTACTCATGAGCTGGAGAATTTGTTTTAGTATGTCTTGGTCCATATATATATTGTATATATATTTCTAAATTCAGTATTCTTTAATGTGGGTGTTCTGTAGTTCTTGTATGATGAGTAAATGAGTTGCATGTGACAGTTTAGCAATACTACGTTTTCATCAAATCACTGTATGTCAAAAGTTATAGTAGTGTGTATTAAGAAAAATTACGGTGAAGTAGAGAGACAGGTACTGAAATACACAATATTACAGAAATAGATCGGTATTATATTTGTAGTATTTCTATGGCATCAGTTTCTCAATGTGTATTTTATATGCTGTCAGCTTCCTACTGATGACTTTGTTGTGACCCTTTTTTCTGCTGCTTCTGAAGGCAAAATCCCTGATCTGCTGTCTGAAGGCTCAGTTGATAGCATGACCAAGCTGGTACTGGTGAATGCTATCTATTTCAAAGCGAACTGGGCAGAGAAATTTCAAGAAGCTGACACCACTGATGCACCATTTCGGTTAAACAAGGTAATACAGATACATCCTGGTAGGACATACCTAATGGAAAGGTCCAGGAATAGAGGTGGTAATGTGAAGCTTTGCTTACAGATAAAATAATTAAGAAATACGAAGTAATTTATTAATGTTTTAACCTTTTTAATGGATTTTAGTATTTTTCTGTGTTCAGCATGCTATTTGTTGTCTCACTCACTAGAGTAGTATTAGAGACAATTCTCACCTGTGATTTAGGACCTGGTAGGGTTTCTGTCTGCAGCAGATCAGCAGCTATGAACTGTATCTGTTTGTGATGCTAGGTAAGCAGTCTTAAAATGTCAGGACATTGTGATTAAACTCCATCTTCTTCTTCTATATTCTGCTTATGTTAACAGCTTTACAAGTCAGAGTATGCAGTCACCTGCTTTATGCCAAACAGAGTTAGTTGATCTTGGTTGGCTTAACATTTTCGTTCAGCAATTTGAAGAAACTGTTTCTGTGAGGATTGTGCTATAGAAGCCAAAGGAGAGCCAAATATAATACAAACTCATAATTTGTTCAGAATAAATTTTAATAAAAAGTTATAACATTGTTTATATGATAATATAATAATATAATAAATATTTATAAATATAAATGTTTATAAACAATATTATATTTATTTATATATATAAATATATTAATATTTTTAAATAAATAACAGGCAGTGAGAAGTCTGAAAAAAGCAGTTTTATAATGGAGGACAAGTGTTTACATAAAAGAAATTTTAACTTACTTGTTTGCTATCAGTTCTTTAAATGAGTATTTCCTTAACTGGTACCTTTGGTGCATTTTTTCCATCCAGAATGAAAGAAGGACAGTTAAAATGATGTATCAGAAAAAGAAATTTAATTTTGGATACATCCCTGAAGAGAAGATCCGTGTTTTAGAGCTGCCTTACGATGGAAGAGAGCTTAGTATGGTCATCCTGTTACCGGATGACACTGAAGAGGACTCCACTGGACTGCAGAAGGTGACCCATCTAAGCTAATACAGTTGTTCAATGTTTTTAAGTTCAGCCATTCAAAATTAAAGCCTTAGTGTACCCATGTTCTCAGGGCACCACATCTATCTGGTGTCTTTTTAGACAATTTGCTACTAGTACAGCAGTAAAGAAAAAATGGATGTACTGCATCAGGAAGAAGAGTTGTGTTCTGATTTTGTAGCTTGTGTTCGTGTGTCCTCTGCTGAACTGAACCATTATGGAGACTGAAAAAAGAGGTAACTGTGAGAATTAACTTAGCTTGATTCTTCATTTTTAAGGACAGAATTCATCTTTCAGTAAGACTTTTGAAAGTCTTTCTTTTCTTAGCCATAAAGTAGTAAGGCTGTTTTCCATTAAATGACCGGTTTCTTTGAGCTCTCTCATTATGATTTTTGTTACTTGTTTTTAATTCGGTAATTCCATTTAGTTAGATCACACGGTAAGAAGACTGGCTTGCTCTCAGTGCATATTTTTCCCTTCTGTAGACTGCAGCAAGAAGCAAATGTCTGAATTACTTTGGAAAGTAAAAACGGCACTGACTCCACTTAGTTTTGATAGTATTTTTTTGATCTCTGTTTATTTATCAAAGATGTTCATGATGTATGTTCATTTTTGCATAGCTGCTTTATCCATGTATAATGTTCTGTAAATAAAGCCTCATAATTGTTACGGAAAATGAAACCCTACACTGGTGACAAGTAATGCTCTCTGTCCTTTTAATTCTAGATGGAAAGGCAGCTTACCTTAGAGAAGCTCCAGGAATGGACACGTCCAGAGCATCTGTACTCCACTGACGTGCGTGTGCGCTTGCCAAGGTTTAAGCTGGAAGAAAGCTATGACCTTAAATCAGATTTAGCCGCTATGGGCTTGCTGGATGTATTTGACAGTGGCAAGGCTGACTTGTCGGGAATGTCAGGGGCACGTGACCTCTTCCTCTCTGAAGTGGTCCACAAGGCTTTTGTGGAAGTGAATGAGGAAGGCACGGAAGCTGCAGCTGCCACTGCTGGCATTGCTATGCTCTGCATGGTCATAGAAGAGGATTTCAATGCTGACCATCCTTTTCTTTTCTTTATTCGCCACAACCCAACACAAAGCATACTTTTCATGGGCAGATATGCTTCCCCATAAAAGTTAGCATTTGCAGCAGTTCCTGTTGTTGTTAAAGCTTTGTTCCTGAATGAGTTAATCCTTCTGTCGTGAGTTCCTAGTGATTTGACTGAGATTCTGCCTTTCCATTAAAACAAACCCAGAGAAAACGAAGAGTAATTGATTTTTCATTCTCGAGATTGACATCTCTTAATTGAACAAGGAAAATCTTGACTGTAGGCAGAAGAAATCTTGGAGTAGAAATAAATATTCTTTGAAGAAATGCGCATCTCTTAAAGCACAGTATCAGCCTTTATGCAACCTCACATGGGTTTTTCTGTGTCCACAGCTCCTCATTGTGATAACCAGTCACTCCCTAATAATCCAGTCACTCCTTATGCATAAATACTAGGTTGTTCTTGCAAAGCTATTCCTCGCCTAAAATCTTTCTTTACAAAAACTGTAATAAAATCATTCTAGGCACCAAAAGGCATGTCTCAAACAGCTGGGTTTACCCAGTTCTATCATGAATTAGAAGGTCAGATAACATTTGTTTAGAGACATCTATTAATAGAGAAAGGATTAAGCTATTTAAACAAAAGAACCCCTTGAAACTAGTAGCCAGAAGAATTGCAACACAGCTTTTGAATGAGAAGGAGAAAAAATTAGTAAAAACTTTGGGTGACATGTTTAAAAAGGATTTTGAAAATTTACATTAAATGTTACAGGAAAATGTTTCAGGGATTAGAGGTCTCAGGTGCCTTTTCCAAAGTTCAGAAGCTGCCAATATGACATTAGATTCTAGCCAGAACCTATGTGATTCCCAAAGGATACTTCAGCATTCCAGAGGAGGACTGGGCATAATCTGCAAGAAATGTTTGATGTTTCTCTTTATGTACAAGGGTTCTACATAATACTGAGCTGACTTCCACTACCTCTATGCACAAACCTCTGGTACTGTACCACAGCCTTATTCCTGGTAGCCAATGTGATTGGCTAACATACTGTCAAGTTCTGTGATTATTTTTGGAGGTTATTTTCTTGTATCTTGGGTACTGTAACATTTACCTGTGCAACCTCAGCGCTGAATGGGGCACAGTAATATATATGATTGCAAACTGTATTTTGTCTTTAAGCAACAAATAAAAGCATTTTACTTAAACTTTTGTTCAAAATGGCAATTTTTTGCATGTAATTTAGTATTTCAGATTACCAAAATAGCTGCCTGAAGAGTATATCCAAAGAAAACCACTGGTGCAGCAGGGGCATCCAGCTGTTTGAAGTTGTTCAGAGTAGGTGAAAATACTGAAAACCAAATTGCTCAATAGAAGAGATGATTGCATGAACCAGCAGCTTCCCCTGGAAGTGTAAGCTGAGCTGCTTTCCCCCACAGGGAACAGGGGGAGTCGTGGTTTTATGAAATGGCACAAGCACTTGGTTTGCAATACCTGGCTGCAGAGGCTCGGGTAGGTTTGCGAAGGAGAGTGTGTATTGCAGCCTGCAGATGTGAATGCAATCCTCTCTGCACTGAGTGCTTGGAAAACCCAATGCCTTGCAAACAAAAAGTACTAGCACAAAACCCACGCAGAAATTTGGAACACTTTGGTGTTGTGTTTGCTCTGAGTTTCTGGGCCTTGTTTCAGCATTTTAGCAAAAAAAGCTGCTGCTGTAGATGGGGTTTGCCAAAGCAAGGCTCAAAACCTCCATTTTAATTACATCCTTATCTTTATTTGCACAAACTCAGTCAATGTGTGCAAGATACATGACTGAAGGCTTTTAGTGCAGCAATTACCAGGAAATCAGAAGAAAGATAAAACCTTGCATAATTGTACAAATCAGCGTGGCTTTATGAGGAGACTGATGTCTGTCTGTATTTATTGTGTTGGTATCAGCACTCAGGAACTGAACTGTAGCTCAATTATATTGAGACAACTTTGGGTTTCTACAAACAGGGTGCACAAAACAAAATCTCAGCAATAAGAATCTCAATAAAATCAGCTTCACATTCAACCATTTAAAAAACCCCAGCAACCCTACCAGCCAATATTCCTCTTCCATAATTTATGTCCCACAATAACATGGTTGTGTTTTTCCTTAATACTCCTTGTTTGTTTCCTGTGCTCTTGTCAGAACAAATGACTGACAAGGGCTGACACCAACAGAGAAAACTGGCAAGCCATCTGTATTCACATTTCTAAATAATAATATGCTGCTTCAACTACCTCTTGAGAAGGATTTTGTTTGTAGAACTACTGAATGAACAAGGCCTCACTAAGTTCAAAGCAGGGTAATTTTGAGTACAAGATGCTTTAACCAAGGAAAATGGTAGAAAATATAATTTTAATGAGTTAAAGAGATTGAAGATGAGAGACTGAAACATCAGAAGTTTCAATATAAAATCAGGAGCTTAGCCTTAGTCTTAGCAAAGTAGCAGTCATAAATCCACACCCACCACATTAAAAAATACTGCTTGCAAAATCTTTGGTTTATATTAATCCTTAGGAATGCAATGTTAAAAGGTCAGCCTGACTGCAGTTGAATTTTCTAGGAGGGAATTGGTAAATTCTTGAGCACCTTGAGTACTTGAGTACCCTGTGCAAAACCAATTTGCAGCAGGCTGCTGGTTTGAGTAGACAACATGAGAGTTTCTTCCAGTGGAACAGAGGATTACAGTAGCTGGATTTCTCCCTCCATTTTGGCCTCTCCTAAGCAGACCAGCCTTTATATAACAAGACAAAACTCTGAGAAATATTTGTTCACTGTGCTGTGATGAGTAATCCAGACTTTGTGCTGCTGCTAACAGACTTCCTAGGAAAGCCCTTTGGTTTTGTAGTTTAAACAGAAAAACCACCACCACCCACCACCAATTGTCTGCTTTTTGTCTGATTCATACAGTCGAAATTGCTCATCCTAGGAAGTACACACTGTAGTACAGATAAGGAGGAGAGTTATCGCTGCATTTTACGTCACCTTATATTAGAGAGAATTTTACTAGAGATAAATTTACACAGATGATTTAACTCAGAGCGCATGTAGATATACTTTGCTGTTAAACATTTGTATGTGTCTACATATGACCAAAATCCTTGTGAAGTACATAAAACTGATCAGTCCTTGGAGATGGGTTTGTCTTGATTTACTATGGTTTATTACAGAAATAAGAACAGTCCAGTTCACTTGCTCCTACTGAGATAAAAGGGTACAATGGAAATCAGAACCTCACTTTTTTTGTGTGTGTTTTTTTAGATTATTTTTTGGTTAGGTTTTTATTGTTGATGTTGGGTTTTTTAGGTTTTTGCTTGTTGTTTGTTTTACTGTAATGAACCACTAGTTCTGTCCTATCTCGTGGTACCATCTAAATGCATGTTGTTAGCCATATTCATTAAGAGGCCTACGCAATCCAGATTACTTAGTAACAATAAAAGACAAAAAACCACAGCCAAAATCCTGGAGAGTGCAGCCTGTCTGGAAACATGCTGAATGTGCCAGGTAGCTGCTGGCAATTCAGATAATGAACTCATCACAGCAGCCAGAAAATGTACCTTTGGCACAGATGGGAATTCAAACAATCAGATTGTTTATTAGTCTATTTTTAAGTCATGTCATGGAAAATGGTATGCAGTGATTTTAGTCAAGTGCTTTTCTCTCAACATGAGAGAAAATGCCCACAGAAAAGGGAAAACAATGCAGTCCAGAGGTTAAACTGAGGGTTTCAACCCTTTGTGCATGGAAAACAGGACAAGAAAAATGAAATCCAAGTAATGATTTCATATAAATATTTAGTATAAGAGCCTGGACAACTCCTTGTCAGCTGTATCATCCAAATTTTTATCTGTGAAAGTCAAACAAGCTAAATGATGGAAACAATATTCATTAGGTAATTTTCTAACAAATTCCTGCAGTGGAACTCATTTGGGGCATTATTTGATATTTCTGTGTGGCTAGCCGTATCTTTCACATGGGCACGTTACTACTGGAGGAAACACATCAGTACAATTTGTTTCTCAAAGTATTGAATTTCATGAAAACATGGAATGGCTGTGGCACGGCCTTTCTCATGATCGACATTATTTCTTAGTAGGACAACTTATGTAAGAGAAAAAGAGATCGTGCCATTGTGGGTTTTTATGGTGTTCCTTACAGCAGAAGCAACTGTTACCTCATGGGATGCAAAATTTCTAGTGACACTTCAATATTTGGTATTTCCTTAAAGCTCTACACTCTGAAGAGTAAATAAATACACCACTACACCAGCATGCAATTCATAACCATGTTTGTCCTTCAGAGAGCTTCTCAGGGTCAACCCCAGGTGGCCAAAAGCCAGAAAGCAAAGAAATGTGCTTCGTGATTTTTTAATTTCATTTTTTCATCTTGTGCTTTTGATGTAGTTTCACTAGAAGATTGGCTGCTGCTTGTTGAAAGTAGCATTGCCAATCTTGTGTGGGGACTGCATAAATTGTGCTGAGAGGAAATGGATGTTATTGCCTTGGGTCTGTTTTGGAGGGACGGGAGGCGATGCGGGGTGAAATGTTCACCTCTGAGTGCATCTGGTTCTGATGGATGTTTTAATGGAGCACGGAGCTCTTCAAACAGAGGAGATGACCCTCTTTAAGGGGATATAAAAGAGATGCACATCAGCAGCAGGGAGAGAGCAGGAAGCAGCCACTCTCTGGTGCTGATAATTACCACAGGGAGGAAGGGAAAAGGTAAATAATACTTGGCTTGGAGAGCAGCCATGAGGCACAAGGGCTTTGAAACATTCTTCTAACCAGTATTTTGGCAGCCCATTAGACAGCACTGTCTGATGGATCTGACCTGAGGGGCACGATTTCTGCCTCCATCGGAGGCTGAGAAGTGAAGCATCAGCTCTGAATCCTTTGCCAACCTGTGCTGCCCTCTGAAGGTGAGCATATGCTGGTCAGATTCACTCCAGCACTGGAAAAGACCACACCTTGCTTTACTCCTCCAAAGGCATTTCAGAAGACCATCAGGATAAAAATACTAATCTAATTAATTACCCCCTTAATTCATGCAACAAGAAAGTTACAACCAAACAACAACAAAGTGAATTGTGTTAAAAAACATGCAAATGTACATAAATGAAGATTGTTGAAATGCTTGTCTTTAGAACAGCACTTTGCTCAAAGCATTCAAAAACTACTTGAGGTAGGAGAACATAGAAATGTTTAAAGAATATGACTAAAACCCTCTAACAGTACACAGTCATGCAAAAGGTTCAATTTCTGAAACAGTTACATCATGATCTTTGGCTTGAGCCTTACCTCATGCAGAACTTCGTATGAAGGGAGTCTCACAACAAAATTAATCTCTAATACAAATCACAAAGTTTCAGAGGCTCTATATCCAAGACTTTTGATCAAGGCCAAGGGTCAGCAATATGTCTTGAGAATTAAGAGCAATAAGCAGAATAAAGTTTGCTTCTGGACTTGGCACTGCATTCTCAGCCCACAGAGCTCCTGGCTTGTGAACGTTGCTCCGAATGAGCTCCAGATGTGCAGCTGTGGCAGCTCCTCTGATCTAAGCCCCACACAGCACCAAATACCTCTGCTGTCAGGAAACACCCACCTGCAACTGGTGTGTCCCAGAAAGCTGACCCGCAGGTGGCTGGGCCACATCACAGCTGGAGAGAGGCGCAAAGAGCTCGGTATCACGCCAGTGGCCATTTTCATGTCTATTCCATTAACAAAATGAATTAAACTTGCTCTGGAAAGTAGGAATAATAAAATTAAAGGATATCAAACTTTCAAAACCACACTGCTGTCATAGGAGTATTTGAACAAATGCACAGACACTATTTGTAACAGCTTTATTGGTTTAATAACTGTTGTACAAAATTGGTCTCTGAAACAAGCTAAGAGCAAAATTACTCTGCAATTATATTTTGTACAGTATTTTAGCAGAGGGGGTGCAATTTACTATGTTTCTGGAAAACAACGTTCTCAAAATCTGAAATAGATACTGATTTACAAAGCAGCACAGTAATATTTTTTGTCTCACAGCAAGAGCCAGAGGAACAAGTCTTGTTTTTATGGATATAGCTTATTTTTGCATTTCCAAACTGCCTAACTACAATTCTTTACAAAATATCTTCTGAAAAAGAAAGAGCAATAAAATCAAGAGGATAAAAAAGTATCTGGAAGGCTTGGTGGCTTAATCCTTTCAACCACAGTAACAAGCGGCTGACACTGTAAGGGCAATTTTTATCCCAGCAGAAATGTTTGAGTCATAAAATGAAAACCCATTCTGAGCACAGCAGTCACGTTTCTCGTTCCTTGAAGAAGTCTGTTCCTTTCAACTCTTCTGGCAGATAGTCCTGCTCCACAGGTCCCTTGTACATGGGGTTGTATTTGTAGCCTTTTCCATAGCCCAAGTTCTTCATGAGCCTTGTTGGGGCGTTTCTCAGGTGCAGAGGAACCGGGGGCAGTGGTCCCGTGTGCATCCTCAGGCATTCCTTGACGTTGCCGTATGCCCTGTACACCTCTATAGACTTCGGGGCTCTGGCAAAGTACACGACACACTGTGCCAGAATCACCTGCAAACAAGCAGAGGGAAAAGGTTAAATGACTTCTTTCAAGCTCTTTGGGAAAAGGTCTGCTATTCAGGTTGTTTGTACAGCATGGCAGGGATTGTGTTTAAACTGACCTCTGCCTGCTACTGTCATATGAATACTATTATTTAACAACATCATAGCTTCATGGTTTCCACTACTAGAAAATAACAGCTACTTTATTTATAAGAGAAAAAAACAGGCAGAGAAAAATGATAGATGTTCACATATCACATTTTAACAATAAATACGCAGTGACTTTTATTTTAAACTGCAGCATCTATTTTAAGAGCTACAATGTTATCTTGTCAAGGAAGGGCGATGCGGAATGAACAAGTTACTAAGTCTGCCCTGTCCTTGCAATCTGCTTCTTTTTATAGTTACAGATAGGTTTTACAGATTGCAGAACTTTCAAATCAGTGAATTAATGAAGCCTTTACCTCACATTCTGGCATTCCAATGAAGTGACAGCCTTGATAAGCAGCAACTGCTTGTGTTAAAGCCAGAGGATCTGCCAGTCCTACAGAAAGGGATCAGATAAAAGCAGGGTAAGTCAATTTACTTTAGTTAATGTCTTTTTTTTTTTTTTTTTTTTTTTTTTTTTTTTTTTTTTTTTTTTTAATGATATTTTTTTCCCTTTCTGTAATGTATCCATGCACATTTCAGAGCTGCTTTCTCAGATACTGGAATTCCTGGTACAATACCACACTATACTTAGGATGTATTCCCTCTATCCACAAGCTTTCCTCCTCCCCAGAAAAAAACACAAAAACGAAAGGTCTAAGCTGTGGGTAGGATTTACAGACTGAATCTGCTGCCACACAGTGGCAGCCTGAGCAGTAGCTGACCACATATGATTCTCCTGTTTTTCGAAATTGATAAAGAAATGAGGAAAATACTGCTACACAGAAATAGCTTCCCCAGGTCTCCTAACTCTTCACCCACCATATATGTGCTAAAGGTGTTGCTTGATCTGCTACCTAGGATAAGTAAATAAAGATGCCTTGCAGCTAGGGAGCCAGCTATCAAACCTGAGGTTTGCAGGTCAGAGCAGGCATTCCCATGCCAGACACATTAGAAAATCTGACATCTCTGAAGTACATACTCTCTGTGGCACAAGTTTACTGGTGACCTACAACAAACAGAATTTAAAAGAATCCATATCAATGCACACTAAAACTGACCTCAGAAATATTTGTCTTTCCTGAAATAAGTAATCATCACAATGACACCTCATGTAGGTCTCTGCCTGCATATACAAAGTTTTTGTTGCATGTGGAGCATTGCAATATTTTGTACCTATTTTGTCTGTAAATCTTTTGGGTTTGTTTCTATTTCCAAAAGCCAACTTTTAGAAACCAGAGAAGCCTGGCAGATGTTCATTCAACGTGATATTCCAGTATGAAATGCTGCAAATACTGACCTATATCTTCACTTGCAAACCTCACCAGCCTCCTTGCCACGTAGAGTGGATCCTCACCGCCCTCGAGCATTCGAGCCAGCCAGTAAAGGGAGGCGTTTGCATCAGAGCCTCTCATAGACTTGTGCAGGGCAGAGATGCAGTTGTAATGTTCCTCTCCTGTTCAGGATGGGGGAGAAGCAATACACAAAGCTGTTAGGAGGAAATTAGGTGAAATGCATTTAAGGGAACAGAATGTATTTTACTAGATCACATCAGTAAACATAAGCTGCTTTTTCAAGTTTTTTCATGGATATGTGGTTACAGCATTCGTTAATGTTTTCAGTGCCTTCACGATTTCCCATGTGAATCATTCCCTAACTATGTAAGCAAAACAGACCAACTGCTGAAGAAAAGGAAGTTGGTTTTTATTCTGCCATTGCTATGCACACAATTTGGGTTTTGTATTCTAATGGCCTTCCTTTCAAAAGAAAAAGAAAAGATAACCCCAGATATTTTAAGCTATTAGGAAGAAAACTCTACATAAATAGCTTACAATTGTCAAAGAGTAAAGTACAAGCATATACAAACAACTGACCATTGCTTTTGGACACACACAGCTCTGAGAAGACGACACAAGAATCAGAGAAATCCAGTGCTATACAGTGGTGGTATTTTAGAAAAAAGATATTTGACATCATCTAAAACTTGAAAATGAAAGTGCATAGTAAAACATGAGTTTGATGTGCTATAGAGGGGTGAGAAAAAAGGAAATGACATGGATATACAATGATGAAACATCACACAATTTGGAAAAAAACCAGAATTGCAGTGCACAACCCTGGCAAACCCCTAAGAAATACTGAGTTCAACTGTGGACACCTGCACTACTGCAAGAACACTTGAAATGCCAGACTGCTAAGTAAAAAGTGGGAAGACTGAAAGAATTACAAGGAACTTTTTTTTTAATATTAAAGTTTAATATATTATTAGATTTGGACTCCAAGGAGAAACAAAGCTACTATTCCACAGATCTTCTAGGGCAACACTTAAAAATTGGAAGTCATTACTACAAACACTGAATGAGACCCTTCTTGCTTACAATTTTCCTCTTACAATGTTCCTCAGTGTTTTGATTTTTATGCATATCTTTTAATCAAACTTGTAAGAGCATTTTGCTGCAATATTGTTAAACTTTCCATGTTATCTGCCTTTTTTATTTTTTCAAGTGCCTGGCATTCCTTGGCTCACAGCTAAGTATGTAGTTTAAAGGCGACTGGCTGCATGCACAGCCATCTGTTAATATTCCTCTTCTTCCTAAGGCTGAAAGGATTTACAGCCTGAGGGCCACATCAGAACATACCACTTGTAGGCCCTCAAAAATAAAAGGGCTGCCTCAGTGAGTCTGAGAACCAAAATCAGCATGCTGCTGCAGTTGCTCCTTTTGTAGCCAGCAAGACCTCCATCTCCCAGGTCCATTCCCCCCATCTCTGCTCCTGCTGGAATGTGATTCTGTGGGGAATTCAACATGCTGCCTGTGAGCACAGGCAGTCAGACAGCTATTTTTGCTAGGACTCCACACAAAGAGCCGTGGTATGCAGCCCTCACTCGAGCCAACACAAACAGCATGTCCATGCTCCATCACAGCACTTGAATCACGAGTAACAAACCCAAGCAGCTGAACTCGCACCATCCTCTTGCAAGAGGCGTCTCTTGGTCTCTCAAAAGTAAGGAAGATGGTCTTTAAATATCTCCAGAGGTTGCACTCATCCAGATTTTTCTGCTGGAGGCTTTTATATGTTGTTCAGGCTACTGTAAAATGTCATATGTGGGGATACCAGATAGAGAGGCAGAAGGAATCCAGCGGATAGGTTTGGTCTAGATATATATACCTGCAGGGAACTTCAGACTTCAGGCTGAGAAGGGAATTGGTTTTCTCCTTTTATTTACTTCCTTACAAATTTAGTGTTGTGACAGAGCTACAGTGACAATGCTTATACATCAGAATTGTGTTATTGATTAAAGACAAAATACAGTGATGTGCATTGTGGGGAGATCTTACATTTCTTTCTAAAAATACAGTTTATAGATAGCCTGAGATACCAAAAGGTATCAGGTTAAAACAAATTAGAACTTTTATAGACTATTTTTTATTAGCTTTCTCATGCTGGTTAGCTAACATACAGGTTTGGGCCTTACCAATTCAGTTGAGAGACAGACACATACCAGCTTATCTATATCTGCTGTATCCCAGATGCCTCTTGAAATCAAAACTTTGCAGAGTTTTTGGAATCAAAATACATTTTCTCTATGCCATTCCCACAAAGGCAAATATCTTTCTGAAACAAGATACTAAACAAGAGGCTTTGTGGAAGGAAGGGCTTTCTAGTGTCTGACATACACAGATGCACAAATCTTGCTGATTGCTTTATGTGCTCCTCAGGAGTTCTCAGGCTAGGTTAAGATGCTGATTTATCTAAAGTCATATTGCTAGAAGACAGGTACAAGGTCTCATTCACTGACCATAATCAGTATTTGGGCTTCCGAAACATTCCCCGGTCACAAGGTAGTGGGCAAAAGTCAAATCTCAGTCCCCATCTCACATTATTTTTTCTCTTAGCCAAAAGTAAGCATCAACTGCTCATTGACAAAGGACAAAAGAAAACCTTGGAAGTAAGACTAGAGCAACAGCATGGATAAAAAGACTTCTTGTTCTGATCCAGCAGAACAAAACTGAGATGGAAAAAACCATTATGGTGTGAGTATGGTGGTTTAACACCAGCTGGGAATTCAACTCCAGATAAGCCACTCCCCTACCCCAGCAACGATGTGCATGGTACGGAAAAGCAACTTATCCCTGCCCACATGGCTTTAAGCTCTGCCCTGACAGCAAGCCAAGGATTGTCAGACACCTTCTCTTTTCTCCTCCACAGAAGGGAAAGGAAAAACTGTGTTCCAGATTGCAGAATAATATATATATATATTGAATTCACCTCAACACATTCCCAGTCTTTACTATAACTGATGTTACCATACAGACAGTGAAATTACTGACATTTATCTTATTAAATCAGTGTTAGCAGAGTGACACAATATGTAAAAAGAAGGGGCAACAATACAACTCTATTTAAAAGATCTAGTCTCTGCCCATCTGCAGTAAACTTTAACGAATTTGGCTGCTACATCATTTTCTAAAAGGACCAAAGTTTTAACAACTGCAATTAAAAGCTAAAATATGCCAAATACTTTTTGTTTCCTCTCACACTGCAAGGGCTTCAGGTGGCTGCTGGCAGTGAAATTCGATTAAAGTTGCTTCTTTGTCCTTCCAGCTACAATGCATAAACTATCTGCACAAAGACCTTTTCTTTACATGTCTGCACACCGATCAAAACAACAGCCTAACAACTGCTTTATAAATTATTTCTTTCCTAGATTACTTGATGAAAATACAGAAGTGAATGCTGAACTACATGTATTTGGCAAATTTTGCACAGTAACAAAAAAAAAAAGTAAAATAAAAAAGTCCATATTTACACAACTCGGAACACTAATCAATTATTTGGTGTTTTCTACATGAACATGCATTACTTGTAAGTATGTTGCTGCTTTCATGATTAGACCCTCCACTTTAAAAGACTGAAGCATTTTATTTTAGAGGATTGTAGATCCCACCATGACAGCTGTGTTTCAAAATATGTTAGCTAAAACATGCTTCCAAAAAAATGAATATTTGTTTATGCAGTAGCTGCTGTCAGGAAGTCCTTTGTATTTGAGATAGCTGACAAACAGCGCTCTCTACTATGGACTAAAGTGGTCAACCTGCAGTCAGCAGTCAGTGGCCAACACAGACTATTCCACAGAAGAGAGAAATTCAGAAAAGGCATGTACTCTGCAACCTGTTATTGTGACATTATCTGTGTCAGGCTTTTTGGCACTTACACAATCCAGAAAAACAGTTTTCACTGCCTTCGTCACTCTGAAAATCTCTGGCCAAGAAGTCCCACAATAAATGACAACGAAGACTTCTGCAGCAGAGAAGGGCCTGACACATGCTACCCAGATTTGATGCAAGCCTCAGGAAGGGGCACTCTGTGCCATCTCTACCAGAGAAAGAAGGTGTAGGAGGGCTGGGAGCAGTGGACACAGCCAAGAGTTCTGTGTGACAGTGGCCACAAGGCGACAGCAAACACACAAGGGACCCACACAGTTCAAGAGACTGGCACCAGCGAACCAGTCAGATTTTCCACTTCCTTCCAATCATGACCTCTTCCTGCCACAGACCCCATAACATTTTTCTTCTCCCTCCCCCTGCCTACCCTTCTCAGCTGCCATTAGATCAGTATCTGCCCAGCTGCCTTTTTCCTGACAGTGAGTCATCATTACTACTTTGTAGCAAGAAGGCTGCAAGCCAGCATATGCTACAACCAACCTCAAGAAACCTCTCATCACAGGTTTTGAACAGTGGCTGTTAATGCAGAGTATCAGAAACAGTGGCAAAAAAAACCCCACAACAGTTCTTCAAATACTGCTTGGTGTAATCATTTCATACTATTCTGCATGGTCATTCAAGTATTGCTGAAGAACTAGCACATGCATTCAAAGGGATTCACCTCATCTCTGATACTCACTGATTTTTAACCCTCTAACATAAAATGGTTTAGTGGCCAACTACTGTGACGCCTAAGATTGCCAAGTCACAAATTTAGCAAGAGTGGTTATCACACTAGGAAGCCTTAACTGCAATGAGATTTATGTGGCCTCCCTAAGCAAGCTACAGAATTCATTACCTTAAACAGCAACTCTAAAAATAAAGCAAACTGCTCAGGTTTTGACATAACATATTGCTGTGAATGTGAGCACTTCCAAGATTTTCAAAGGAGTAGAAGTGCAATGGAAGATATCCAACCTTTCAAGAAAAATGTTTTTATCAAATTCTTCTCCCTCTTTACACTGAAACCCTCACAGAAGACAGTATAACCTTAAATAACAATTTCACCATTCAACTCTTTTCAGGACAGCAAATAGGTCTTTCAGCTAATCTACACTTCCTGGTTTTGATGGAATGTCCAGCTGAGCTACATTGTAGAGGAAAAGTAACTTTTAGGATAAACTTCAGTACAAACACTGTTTCACTAGAGCACCTGGTTGGGAAAAGGGAGAGGAAAGAGAAATTAGAGAAGCTATCACATCTTGAGAACACTGCATCTCTGAAATGCATCAGTTACTCACCTGCTCGGTCATACAGGATGTGAGATCGCTGCAGCCCCTCCTTTACGTGCTCTTCTGTTACCAGAATGCCATCTGCAGCACCCCCTTTGGTAGAGTTCAAAGGAGTGGTCCTTCCTGCTGCTAATCTGGCCTGAACTGCCAACTGGAGTCCATTCAGCCCAGTCCTGGCATCCCCATCGCAAAGATAGGCAAGCGTGTTCAGAGCTTTCTCCTCTATGTACACTGGGAATCTGCAACAGAATAACCACACGACCTTAGCCCCCATCACACTGCTCTCCCTGCCTGCTGGGTTGGAGATGACATTTCTTAACAAAGTTTCTTGATACACAGCTGGGTTTAAGATTTGCCTTAACTCATCCTGCAGAGCCAGGGGCTGACCCTCTTCCTCCTGCTGCAATGCCTGCTAAATACAATTGCATGAAAAATGTAGGGCAGGAACTCTCATCTGTTTAACCTCCTTATTTTTCCTCACCTCATTAAATTCAACAAAAACTTGGGTTAGGTTTTTGCCACAGCCCAATTCTGACACAGCCAGCTGAACTTTGCAAGGTTTTATTCCATCATGATTTCACTGCTAGCACTTCAAAATCCTTGGTGGAAGAACAGTGAAAAGGTAGGAAGCTATCCAAATGCAGGTGAGACAATATAGTGAGTTATAAGGTAATTAGCATAACTAATAACATTTTGAACTAACTACTAACAACAGCACGAGGTGCTAACAGTTGTTCTTTAAAAAACAACAAATGGAAACATTGTTTACAGTGTAAAACACATGCATCCTACTTTTTCTGGTATTAGTCACAGGGGTACAAAAAAAAATCTTACTAGAAAGGAACTGCATTCCAGTACATGTTCATCACTCTTCTTGCCATCTACTGCTCTAACTGTGCCACAACTAAACAAACACATTTAAAAGGCCAAATTTTAATGACACCACAAGTCGAAATGAACAAGTCACTGAGATTAGTTCAGTTGATTGGAGCATGGTGTTGATAACATCAAGGGTTCAATCCCTGTATGGGCCATTCACTTAAGAGTTGGACTTGATGATCCTTGTGGGTCCCTTCCAGCTCAGAATATTCAGTGATTCTGTGAAGACAGGAAGACCTATCTTCATAGAAGAAATGCAGCAGCAGGATCTCCTGAGATCCTCTAGTGAGTCCATGAAAAATCTGTGAGAACAACAAAGTCCTCAAGTTTTATCTCTAGGTTTCCACCTGCTGGGCTGCAGTCCTCACTGTCAGGGCACATCCAAACCAGTTGACCCTCTGCATGTTTCATAGGCACCCTGTTGAGGATTCAATCATCAAACCTCAGCTAAGCAGACAAGGGAACATCAAAGTGTTGCCAGGCAGAGGGTGTAACTGATCTGATTTGGAGCAGCTAATGGCATTAATGGCCCTAACTGAGCCACTTCTAGTAGCTGCACTGTAAATCAAGAACGACAGGTATCAGTAAGGATTAGCACATAGAGCTTGGTGTGAAAGGCCATTTCTTATGAAGCTCTTGTGTGTCAAATAATTAAGGATTCACAACAGCCTTGCACTTCAGTTGCCAAAAGATGTGTTACTACCAGTAGTGTACAAAAAGGCAGCATCAGGGTTCCCAGACAGATGTGTCCACTGATTTTCATTACTTGCCATCTCTTCCTGCTTGCAAATCCACTTTGCACTTGTCACACAAAAGAAAAGCACTGTAGGTTCTGGAAAAATTTTAGCAGTTAATATTTGAGCCCTCTCATGGCCACACATAAAAAGGAAAAACTAGTACAGCTGCAATCTTAATCAACCACTGCAGTGAAAGCTGACATATCTCTTCTAGAGGCAAAACCAATAATGCAGAGAGCAGACAGTAGGAATCACGTCCTCGCAAAAACAGATGCATCACATGCATCTTGTCACGACTTTTTTCCATCTCCATATTTTTCATGTATTTGATGAATCTAGAAAAAAATTAACACACACATACAGTGGCACTTTTACCAGGGTGTTTCAAACACTGTCTTTGAACAAGGAAGCAGAACAATACAACTGCACAGACTTATTCAGTCAATTATCTCAAGCATCAAATTCCTTGAAAATCAGGAAGCAACGTTCACCCCTCAGCATTACAGATGTGCACCTGATCTTTCATAAGCGATTAAAAAAGCCAGCAAGGAACGCAAAAGCTCTTTTTAAAAAAACAGCAGGCACTACACATAGACATCCTACTGCTAATACCTCCTTCAACAGAAATGATCCCAAATATATAGCATGCTGAGCAAACACTTCTCACACATCAGCGGGGCATACTTGAGAGGTTTCATCTTCAAGGACTAAGCTCTTTGCCTGCTGTTTGCAGAGAAGCACACCCTGTGCTCGAGGCCTCCTCACACTGATACCACAACTGCAGGCAGTGCCTGCAAGTAGAGGGAAAGCACTGAGAGCACTAAAAGGTACGTACTACCTAGTAAGAAGCTAAGTACTGTCTTTCCGCAAAAAAGGTGAGGCCTCAGAGCACTTTTGTCATTTATCTGCTAATTTAAAGCTGAGTTTTATTCCTGTCTCTTGTTTCACTGTAGGACTCTAATTGCCGTGTTGACTCAACATAAGCAGTTTATATTACAGAAAGTGAAACAAATATTTATAAGAAACCATGAAAGATCTGGTTACAAGCAAAGGCCTTGTCTACTTTCATGGTGAAATTTCAGTTGTAACATAAGGGTAATGGCAATTCCAATCCAAATAATGCATTATGTATTGGCTGATCCAGTCTATGCCTACAATAGCATGACATGCAGGATGTGATAAAGAACAAGAATAAATGGAGAAAACTTCCACATACAAGCTGTTTGTACAGCAATTGATGAGAATCACTGATTGGAAATAACATAATGCTTCCCTGTTGCATAATCTCAGCTCCGTACACACTCAGAATTGCAAAATAATAAAATGTTACACTCAGAAAAACTGAATTAAGATTTTTTTTTTTGAGAAATGAAGACTTTAAATTCCACTTTCTGATTATTTAACTTCACTAGGCAGGAGTCTAATTTCAAAATATGGATGGCAATTATTTCAATACACTGGCTTCCAAAAAACCACTTGCTTGTTTTACATTTTTAAGCCCATCCTGTCTTCAGAAGCTCAAGTGCCCTACTCCCTCCCACTTTACCCAACTTCTGTACCCATCAGAACCACAAGGCAGAATAACTCCCATGCTTTCTGACTTCTTTCCAAGCTCCTGATACTCCTGCAGATGGGCAATCCCATATTTTATTCAACTTCCAAAATTAACACTGAACACCCACTGGATGCCAGTGGTCAATGTTGGTACCTTGTAACCAATGATACGAGGAGACAAAAACATAAACAAGCCAAAGGGACGTGCTGGGATCCATCGCTCACTGGGCTGAAGGTGATATGCTAGCTCAAGGAATGGAAAACTACCAGTACAGGATAATAAATCCTTCTTCCAGTTCCTCTTTATCGCCATACCCTCAAGACAGTTTGTGCCAGTAACCAACATGAAATGTGTGATGAACTACCCATTAAACCCGCACAGCACTGCAGCATTTGAGCCACTGACAAAGGATCATAAGTAATATCAAGGAGTAAATATAAGGAAGCCCAAGCAAGGAGAACCTTATGATTAAAGATTTAAAAAATTACTGAGTGAAACAGGAGATAAAGCACCCACTGCATCATTCCCGTACAAATCAGTACCTTCTTACTTCCTCAGTGCAATTATTCTCACTATATTCACTCCTTGGCAGATTGCTACACTTTTACAGGCAAACACAGTTCTTCAACTGAACTACTGCAGTGTGATATGCACTGCTCACTACCTTACAGCATTGTCTCACCTCAGCAACTCATTTCCTGCAAGGAAATTGAATGAATATTCCAATTAAGGAATAACTTCCAAGAAAGTATTGAACACCAAAGATCCAAAGGAATTCCACCTGCAGTGTTGTGATTTACGAACCAGTGAATTCAAAACATGCCAGAACTTGTAATACAGCCAGTAACAAGCTGAAATGCATGATGTCTGGGCTTGCCAAAAGGAAACTGGGGTTCCTTCCATTTCCCTCAGCTGTGTGCCTCCTGTGCTATCTAGCTTCCAACACATTAATCAACCATCCAGTTTACTGTTTGACTTCAATTAGAGATACCATTCTGAGGGCAGCACTTGAAAGACAAAAATAAAAAGCCAAGAGATGAATATGATTTCTTCCACCACTGACACAGTACAAGTGTAATGTGTCAATGCACACCTAGAAGAGCTTGCACTATTATTGACAGAGCATAAGCTGCAGAAAGCACAAGCAGTTGCAGCAATAAAAAACATCTCTTTAACATTGACTTCTTACTTTTCATCATGAGTATGTTTCTTCCTTTCCTGTTTCTCCATCTTTCAGCTTGATTTACTGAAGACTTTAGAGGCACAGTTTGATGGCAGTAATGCTGATGAAAATACATCAAAAAGTGCATATTATCTTAAAGAAATCCAGTAATTAACATAAAAACTGTCAAAGAACCTTAGTGAGCCATGATGACACAACAAATAGAAAGATATCCAAGAAGTAACACCCACTGCTAGTTGCTCCAGCTTTAGAGCAAGAAAAGGCCACGGTGGAGTCAAAGAGAATCCAGGTGATCTAACCTTATCAGAAACCTGCAGCAATGGTGGAAACAAGAAAAATCCACAAAGAAAATCTAAGGAAACAGATTTAGATGGAGCACACTTTCCCTGTGGAGTGCAGATGATGAAATCTGTTGAATCACTCAGGGATAGTTGTATTCTTGCTGAGCACAGAAGATACCTGTAAAGACTAAGGAAGATGCACCCTCATCTTATTCCTCAAGGTAATAGGAGAGACCCCAAAGAATCATCCTCTCCTTCAAAATCTCTTTTAGCTAAGCCATCCTGTCAGACAAGTGATGTGATACTAAAATCATCTCATTAACTGAGGCCAAACAGCACATGCAGTACTTCATACGACACTGCTGTGGCTTGGAAAGGGAGACTGACATGGGAAATGAAACCCAAAATTCAATGTACACATCTCTTGTGCCTTCTTGCTAGATCTTTGCAGCATTTTCAAAGTGGGTACACCCCATCATTTGGGAATGTGCTGCCTTACAGCTCCTTTTCTCACTCTGGAATAAAGATAAGCACTGTTGACAACCAAATCAATTGTAATTGGTGATTTCCATCTATTCTTCAGGACAGCTGAACAGTTACCTGCCTGCATCTAATGACAGTCCTGTTCCATAGAGGCAAGGGGGTAAAATGCTGAGACAGCTGCTCCTGCAGAGCAGTGGAGAGGAAATGAAGAAGCAGAAACTGGACACTGAAGCAAGAAGCAGAAAATGGACACTGAAGTAAGAAGCAAGAATTATTGAGGAATCCAAACCAGAACCACAGTAAGGGACAGGATGGCTTATAAAAATCTGAACTTATCAGCATGAGTGAGAATGTAGGAACTGCAGTCCAGCACCAGACCGCATCATGAAAGATAAGAAAGACCTGACACACAACTGCAACAAACCCTCCTCAGTTCAAAACCCTTTTTATTTTTAAATGCTTGGCTCCCATGACTGCCTTTGGAGTGTGAACCTCTCTCCCCATGGAGAGACTTCTGAAACTGTGTTAGTCTGACAGTCTGCCTGCCAGACTTCTTTCAGTTTGATGAAGCACCGCGCTGTTTAAATCATCCATAGCTATTGGAAGGTTACAGACATGGAGAGTCCAGCGAAACCCAAACCCAAACAACTGCAGCTGAAACTATGCCTTGTACTTTAATCCTGTACAGAAAGGAAAGTCTCTGAACCCCAGTCAGGGTGTAGCCACAACCACAGCTGTGCTGTTACATTAATGCTGACATGCAGTACTGCCTTCCCTTCTAAAATTCACATTACTACAACACATAAAAGCTGCAAAGGAGTAAACTGCGAGGCAGGGTAACCTAAAAATAAAAAAAGAATACTTTTCCTTACCTGTCCTGACCTTAGCATTCAGGTTAGCAATTCTTTGCGCTTACATTCTGGATAAAGTTCAAGTGGATTCCGTGTCATTTATTTCATACAGTCTGTCAATCACCACCATGTCAATGCACTGTAAATTACTAGGAGTGCAGCCAAGAGCCAACACGAAGGAAGTGTAATAGTTTGCATGTGAGTACACAGTACCACGCATTACTCTTTTTTGCCAGCCTCCTGTTCCAGAAGGCAGATAACATCTCTTGTAGACAAATCTGGATGTTGTTTTTTCCAAAATTTTCTCAAGTGTTTAATATGAATTTATCTGTCTGGACATCAAGGGGTGGAGAAAAACAGTCCCTCTTAAAACAATCTATGTCTCACAGAAACAGCCTCCTCTCATCACAGGATATCCTAAAACACAGCACAGGACTTAGCCTGCAACGAAGCAGCAGCACCTTCCGTGATCTTATTAAAAACAATTCTGGTCAAAAACCAAACTTCTGGCAGGCACTTCCAAATTAAGAGAGGATACCCCATCCAGCATTTAACGGTAATGTGATGCTTTTACAACCAGTAGCAAGAAGTAACACACATTAGGACATGACAAAGACTCATTTACAGGCTTCCACAGCAAATCCTCAGCAGCAGAACAGATTTAAATATCCTGAGAGGGTGAGTCAGGAGTTACGGATCCAAGTCTAAAATTCTCTCCTAATCCAGATGGTGAGATTATGTTTTGGATGGAGAGAGGCAATGCTTTGAATTCTCTCTCTCCTGTCACCCCCGCCCCTGCCATATGCTGCCACTTCTTTTCTTTACTATCAGAAGTGGCTAGGGTTTCTCTTCCCACCCCCCAACTGCTTCATTCTCTCCCTGGCAGGCAGTCAGCTCCTCGGGCTGTGCACGTTAACACCCCGCAGCCCATAAAGTACTCACTCCGAGCTCTTGCTGCTGCTGCCAGTCGCAGGGGTGCCGTGCTGCTTGCCCTGGCCCAAAACCTGGAGCCCTAAGGACCTGACGGCCCTCATCAGAATTGCCTCCATCGCCTCAACCGAGAGCTTCTCCAGGACGATCACCCGGCACCGGCTCAGGAGAGCGGCGTTGACTTGGAAGGAAGGGTTTTCTGTGGTCGCTCCGATCAGGGTCACCGTCCCACACTCGACGTGAGGGAGGAAAGTGTCCTGAGCATGGGAGGGAAGCAGAAAAAGCTGATCTCGATCAATGACAACCTGAAACATCCCATGTGAGTAGGCTACGCTTTTTTGCGTCTTGCGAGATTTTGGGTTCCCTGTTGATATGACAAATAACCACACTGACAAGGCAGTTCCTATGCACAGATATAGAAATGATTTAATTTCATGCACCCAACACCTTAATAATAAATTACTGCATTGAGAATGACCCTATCAGCTGAAAAGAAATAGGGTAAAGAAATCTGCAAATTTTGTGTTTGTGTGACTTTGGTTTATTGCATGGCAACACAAGAAATCATGAAATTGCTTTATCAAGTATAAAGAATAGTGAGGCTACTCCTAAATACGCTTTGAATCAACCTTGATGGCTACAATTCCCAGCCTAATTCTGTAAAAACTGCAGGAGGACTAGAGAATAGTTCGATTTAAAAACTGCAACCTGTAGTACAGAAGGCAAGATTGCCATGGCACAACTGAAAAAAACCTTATACTAGGAAAGGAAAAAGAAAAAAAAGCCCCAAGTGATGGCTGCAGTGTTATCCTGAAGTACCATGCCATGACTTATTTTTTCTCACACAGAAGAGAGGACAACATTAAAATACCCACCTTTGGCACATTCACATTCCAAACCTTTGTAAAGGTAATACAGAATGCTACCCCCCAGATGGAGGCTGAAATGAAGATGTGCGCAGCAAACATTACTAACATGACCTTGCAGAAATAAAATTCCATAAAAATATAAGAATGGCACATAAGACAGCAATAACTCAGTCTTTTATTTAAATCTTTGAATCATGGTAATTAAATGTCGGTTGGAAGTTAGCTAAGGAATTAAATTTTTATGTTTCTCCTAAATTCATCTACTAAAAGTATTAACATTGAAATCAAATGCCCAAACAAAAGTATCAAGGCAAAGTGGGAGATTTTACAGAAGTGCTGACAAAGGCTCTTTAAAAAAAGCAGCTTAGTACAGTACCTGCTGAGATTTATTGAAACGATGGATCTCATCAATAAAGAGGATAGTTTTTCTCTTGAAGAGTCTTTTTTCATTCTGGGCTTGGCTGATGACATCTCGAACATCATTTGTCTTTGCACTTGTGGCTGACAGTGTCACAAACCTCATGCCATTCTTTTTGCTGCTGTTGGCTATGATGTGTGCCAGTGTAGTCTGAAACAGCAATAAGAGGAAAGCTTTGTAAAAATCATTTCAGACACAGAAAGTACCAATTTAAAGGAAATATGTAAAGAACAAATCTATGTATTTTGGACATAGGGACAGTGTTGACAGTTTACAGAGTTAAGGCATTTTAGCTCACGTTATTCTAGAGCACAGAAGACTTTAAAACTTCCTGCTAGAGGTAGCTGCCAATTCCTCTGCTGCATTTCTAATGCCTGCACTTTTACGTACCAGACCCAGTGAGCCTCAGTACTGAAAAGGACAGCACTGACAGCTGTCCCCTTTGTCACAGAAGAAGAACTCTCTGCCAAATACATTTCTGTCACAGAAGATGGGCTGACTGCAATTCTCTGTGCAGTTATTTTGTGGAGTATGTTAATGGATAAAGAGCTGGACTACCCCGAGACACCTGCCTAAGAGTTTACAGTGCAACTGCATGTGAGAAATAAAAAGCTATTAACTAAACTTAACTAAACCAAACCCTTTATAACTAAACCCTTTTATATTTCAAATACACATAAAAATGAAATTAATCAGACGGCAGTTTCTACAAAAGCATGAGAACATTAATACTAAAAAATGACATGAGTACTTAAGAAAATGTAACTCTTAAATCTAAACAGTCAACAGCAATCAAATTCTGGCCCAAGGAAGCCAAAGGCAGGTGACTGAACAAACCGTTTGTTTTTAGTAAGCAGCTATGTTGTTTTTCTGTTCGTATGAACAACCTCTTCAAATCCTAATTTATTTATAGATAATGTCACTTAGCCTACCAAAGCACAGAACCAACCTCCACCAACCTCTTGGGTATATCTACTACACCTGAACATATCACAGACATGATTTTGAGACTTTCCTTCACAACCCTTAGTAAACACAGGTGTATGCCCTAAAGAGAGTGTGTCTCTATTTAAAAGTACTGCTAGAGAAAAGCTAGGTGATTCTTCCATCAAGCTCACTATTCAGTCAGAGAAGGATCTATCAGAGAATGATTCTACTAGAGAAGGAAGACAGGAGACCCTCAACAGATGAGGAGTGGGACAGGTGCCGACAAAACACCTCAGAAGATATTCCAAGTGCTGAGGTTAAAGCAGCAGGTGGTGTCAACCTGATCCTCCTGCAGGGAGGCTGCAGAAACAAGCACCTAGCACTTGACTACCAACGGTGTTGCAGTACCCTGCTCTGTCCCTTTAATGGATCTCGTCCCTGAAACCACAACCACCCCAAAAAACAGGAAAAGAAAAAAAGAAAATAGGAGGCTAAGGAGAAGGATATATTGTTATTTATTCTTGCTTTGGTTTTAGGAAGGGCCTCCTGATTGCCTTCAGAAGTGCTGTCATTTCAGATCCTGATACAAGACTCGCATCCCATATCAGATCCTCCCTCGCTTCCTAGGGCTCAATCCACCAGCCCATTCCCAAATTGTACATTGCAGAACACAAGACTGGAAAGACACTTGGAAAGTGTTTGCAGCAAAGCCTACAGATATTAGGAATATCTGAGAAAATAAAAAAATAAGCAAATTCCACCCCTGCCCCACCAAAACCAAAAGAAAACTATCTTTGAAACTGAGCTACCAAATTGAAACCAATGTTCATGTTTCCTTACAAAAGGGTCTTGATTCAGAATGTAATTTCAGGGGACATACCCATGCCTTAAAAATCTCTGAAAGCACAAAAACATGCAACACATCAAATCTAAAGATGAAAATGGAAAAATGTACCTCTTCCTTCTCTAAAAGTGGCAGTGGTGAGGGGACAAAAAAAAAAAAAAAAGCAGCTATTCTTCTTGTAGCTCCACTTGGACTGGCAGTTCACATTGCACCATGGCTGTCACTCAGAGTGTTTTGTTATTTACAAACATGCAGGATGGACTTCATTTTAAACACATGCACAGGAGTCCATATTTCTAACTCTAATTTAGGAAAAAAAATCAAATAGATTTGTTTGAAAGTTACTGTTAGACCAAGAGTCTACTTGAAATCTGCTGCATGGATCTCAGCCAGCAGATACCTTTCCCTCTCTGCCAACTTGTGGGTCACCAAAGGTTGCAATAAGAATAACATACATTGCCTTTCCAATGCAATGCTTGACAAGGACAGGCATGTTCACAACCTCTTCTTCCTTCTGTTCTGCACAATCAATCATTCAGCAAGTCAAACTGCCTATCACACAGATGTAAAACTTTCCCCAGTCCTCTGAAAGACTTACTTCCCACGAGTTCAGTTTTTTTATGCTGCTTTTTGCCCTACCACCTCAAGCAAAAGTCAGTAAGAAGCTACAGTTTTCTCCCTCTCATTACTTCGGGTTATAGCCTAAAGGAACACAAACTAGTGGAGAATTCATGAAAGCAAAGCAGCTTGAGTCTGAAGGCACTAGCACAGAACAACTGTAACTCATATGCTGGACTCCTAGTTTCCCTCAGGGGCAATGTATTTAAGGGACAATAAGAAAATTAGCAATCTGATATGGAATAAGGCAGAAAAAAACCTCTTGATTATCTTTCATCATGTAAAATAAATTCTGAAGTTTGATTCTTACACTGGAAAACAAATATTTTAAAATAGTGACAGTAATGTTGCAATTTACTATGAGTGAGCACCCCTGAATCAGAACCCGCGTAAGAGGCACAAAAAGGAAATCCAAACAAGTTGATAATGTGCTTTTATTATACAGATGTTTCTTATTTAGCTCATGTTTTTCTCCTTATGGCAGGAGCAGTAATACTGTTTCCCACAAATTAAGGAGTGATCCAGTTATCCTGCAAACTAACCTTTTGCTAACTTCACTAAAAATTATACCTTGCAAAGCTCACAGTATAATATCCTTGCCCCTTCCAGAAACCCTTCTTTAGTTCTTCTCTATTATGACACTGAACTATTTAAACTCATACCTATTATCTCAACTTTTATGCTGAATCTTGTGAGACCTTACTGACCTGTTTAGACAAGCTAATGCAGTGACACATAAAAAACTGTTCTGAAACAGAAACATATTCACCAAGAAACTTCTGAACCATTATTCACCAATGAATAACTCTTAACTACAGCCCTTGGTCATTTATTTCCAGACCCATTACACACAGAACGAACACTGAATTACTGAAACTCTCCTCCACCATCTTGTACCTATTGCTTTGTGTCAGCCCAAACGAGAATATCCTTTCCCAGAGGCTGAAACCATTTTAGATTTACAAATAACTAGCAACCAAACAAAAAAACCCCAAACAAACAAGCTCACTCTCAGCAACCATGCTACCTGTTTTTCCAGCCTTTGATAAAAGTTATGGATGAAACAAAAGCAACCCACAAAGCATGCTTGACTCCATACACCTCCCACTGTCAGAGCACAAAAGTCAATCAGGTTTGCTGCTTGGTAAGCTGGGTGTTTGCACTAGGAGACAAGAATTTTCTGTATACCCAGAAGTTTCCTTGACTGGGCAACAATCTTTAAGTATGAACTATTTCCCTCTTCTCTGCACTGCCACTAGTCAATGCTGCCTCACATTCATGGCTGGAAGAAAACAGTAAAAAATCTCATACCAGTTAATCCGGTCTTATTGATGCTCACATTCAATGACTACATTACATGCTGAGAAGTAAGGTGGTCTTTTTCATTTTTGCAGCCCTGTACCAGGCCACTAAACTATGCTCATCACATTAGCTCACCAAAGCTCCTTGCAGGGATGAAGAGCACTACTGCCTAGCTCACTTCAGAAAGTGGAATTGGAAAAAACTGAGAAGGGATTAGCACACAGGGTTAGATCACATCAAGAATACTGTGAAACTTAAGATCCTTCCAATATACACAGTTCTCCCAGAAAGTCTGGAAGGCTGTAGGCTCTGCTACGCCATGTTTAGGTGACCAAAGCACATCTGGCACAGACTGGCACAAGTGCAGTGCAGCATGGATTATTCCTGAGCAGGGATAATCTAGTTGGCATGAAGGTTTCCCCAACAAGTGACTTTGCTGGTTTGTTCCAGAGCAAACCACAGTGTAAATTATGTTTGTGGCAGGGATGACAAAAGACTGATAAGCCTAGTGCAAAACACAACAGGTGTGGTTACACCTACAGACTTGTAGGGTCTAAGCTATGTTATCAGAGTGCTGAACTAGCACCCTGATTTTCTTTGCTGCTGTTTGACCATGACTTTCTGGCTGGTTTTTCTCTTCCTTTATTCTGGCCAAGATTTCCAAATCTTTGTTTACATGGTGTTGCCATCAATGGCCTCTCCTCACCCTCAACCTTCCTTTGCTGGCAGCAGGGCCATACTGTGGTTGCCAAGCGATCAGGCAAGGCCATGCTCTGTTCCACTGCCTCGAGGGAGACACCAACAGCATCCTTGGATGCCACATGGGGCAGGAGTTCTCTGGGATGTAGCTCTGTGGATGTTCTCCGAACCACACTGCGTCACAGGAGATAAGCCAGGCCGTGTCTAAAGGAAACTGGCAGCATAGCCTGGGGACACTGTCTATACAGATAAACACAATCAAAAGTAGCAGCAGTTGGCATTTATATAAGGGCAGATGCTATTCTTACCCATCTTGTTTGGTTCCTCAAACCCCAAATAGCCCACTGAGATACTACTGGAGGAGTAAGCGTCACTGAACAAGAGACACAGCATGTGCTCTACAGCACTTCCAGAATCCAAGCCCAACCAAGCACAAATAGATGCAAGGTCTTTGCATAATGTTTATTGAAATTGAGCTGTATCTCCATTTGCTGTATTCGTGTACTCACATTCCAACTGTTCTACGGATACAATCGTATATTCTCTTCCAGCGTTCTCTTCCTAGAGAGCTACCCCAAGTTATTCCTGATTTAGACAGGCATAAGCAAAACCAAGCACACTGCATTAAAACACTGCTCCCGGGCACCTGCAAAGACAAGTCCTTTTTTCAGAGCTGTCCTGGACTTTCAGCTTACACTACTGTAAAAGACATGATGCATTTTCAGTTTAAAATGTCATGCTGATCAATCAAAAGAACTCATTACTTCAAACAGTTCAAATCAGGCCCCAAGATTGTATGATTGTATGAATAAGAGAAGATGAAATCCTCAAGCAATCAAACAGCCTGTTAGGTAACCACTTGAATTAGCAAAATAGGAAGCACTGCAGGGACAGGATGATAAATATGTGGGCACCAAAACAGGTGTTGGACTTGCTGTTTGTGTTTCAATGTGTCATTTACTGAATGCAAACAAAGAAAAGAAATACAAGGGAGTTCTAGAAATAAAATATAATGTCAGACAAGATTTGATAGAAACTACAAAGAACACTTACTGGGTTTTTTAATATTTTGCACTCGTACCAACATTGCATATTTTATCTTATTACTAGAGTCAGACGTGAACCTCAGAAAATCATGCATGAATGCTTTATCTTCTATAAGGAGAGGGTTCATGTCACTTGCTACCTATTTTTTTCTTGTTAAGCAGCAGACATAAGAGGGAATGTTTACTGTATTCAAATACAGAATGTTCAGGTTTATAAGGCTTAAACTTCATCTGTGGCAGCAAAATTATTCGGTGCTCAAGTTACGCTGTGTCCCCCCGCTAACTCTTTACTAAAATTGGTGCCCCAATGGCAGACATGCAAAAATCTAAATCCCTGTATTAAGGTGCCATAAATCAGAGTACAGCTTACTCACATTACACTCAGATTCATACAGGCCTTTAAAAATTTGCATAGTCAGGATGAACAAGCTAACTGTTCCTAAGTTAATAACCACGGCATCTCTTTGGGCAGTGTTTCTTCTGGCCTGAGAATGGTCAGCTTCTTGAAGAAAATAGGCTCTTGTGTTCAACACTTCAGAGTGACAAAAGTGCAAAGAAAAAGTTGAAGTCTTCTCACCCAGAGGACCTTGGCTTCCTAAGAAATTAGGATGACAGATTCAAGGTACAAAGATCATGTTCCCTTAAAGTAAGAGGACTCAGTACAGACTGAAACTTGAATGAAAAGGGGATCACAATGCAAATACCCCAATTTTGTCTTTTCAACTTTGAGAGTGTTTCCTTGAATATTCAAGCGCAGCTAAGGCCAAAATCGACTTGGGCAGAGAAAATACACAGCACACATATTTTTACTCCAGTACCTAGCTTTATTGTTCTCATGATAAAAATTCCCCAAAAATACTCCTAACCTACAATATGAAATATTACATCTATAGCACTTTAACAGGTAAGATTATTTTCTTCTTGCTTAGAAGAAGTCTGGTGAACTACAATTCTTCATAAAGGAAAAAGAATACATAAATTGATTTGAAGTTTGGCCCTGATGATCTATTCCACATTCTTTTGGGTTTTTTTTTGTTTTTGTTTTTTTTTAACTTAGTCCTGCTCTACCCTTTTTAAAAGTATCAGTTAGCATGGCATTTGGCTGTAGAAATGGAAGAAGGCATGGATGGGCTGCAATAACCAGATTCCATGGGTAGCAAGAGCCTGAAGAGGTTTAAGAGATGTACGACCATCTTACACAGCACTTCTGAAATTAGACCAACATATCTAATTATGCTGCTATTTTAGCTCTTTGATGGGCAGAGCTTAGCATATGGCCTTGTTACATATGAAACTACATAACACGCAGTTATTTTTTAGTATTTTCTGTGCTGGAAAGGACTGTACTTAATGGAAGAAGTTCTTGCTGATCAGTCAAATCAGGTCCTGAGGCAGAGAGAATACTTACAGAGATCCTCCACAGGATCTTTCAAGTTTTCAAGCACTAAGTTGCTTTCTTATGAAATGTTTTCTTAGACACATTATATACATACAACCTAAATAGTAAGTGAGCGGGACAGGCAGGTAAGAACAGATGTCCTTCTCCATCTTTAGGCTGACAACTTTACTTGCATGTTAAATCTGTTAGGAGAGGAATTTTATAAGGACATATCTAAGGAAAGAATAGAACTTTCAGGTATTTAACTCAGACAGACAGTATGATTCATGAGGAAAAAGACCTGAGATAAATCTATACTCTAGCACCATTCCTGAAATATTGAGAAATGTGGGTGAAAGGGCAAAATTCAACTTTCTGCAAGAGTTTCTGGTTCAGCCAATAATGGATGTTTTATCAGGAGCCAGCTGAAAGCACATACACTCAAAACTCTTTGCTGAGAAGGAATAACCTAGCAAATAGACAAGTTACTCAATAGTCTAAGTACTTAGGGAGTAAAAATGTAACAGAGAAGCTGTGCAGATGTTCTTTGATGGATCAAAAGGCACAGAAATTATGCAAGTCAGGCAACAGAGGAGCAAGAGAATTTAAACTCTGTAAAAAGCAAGCTTACTAAATACAATTCTGTGTAAAGCATACGGGTGAGGAGAATGGGTCATATGAAAGGAGAGTGGAAACTGTGACATTAGAGGCATAAAACAGATCAAATGTTACTCAAAGACACTTTCAGTACCACAGAAGGTTCCTAAAGACCTGGAACACAACTGTTCCTGAGCTGTCACAAGCTCATGAAAAAGCACTTCCATGGTCAAAGCCAGGTGCATTTATCAGATCACAACCCAAAGGCCACTACAGCCAGTGCCAGTTTGCAGAGACTGTACTTTGCTTTGCTACCACTGTACTTGTACAGCTTTTCTTCCTGAGGACAGAGGGCTTCAAGAAAGAGCAAGCACATGCTGTTGACAGAGATAACAAGCGACAAATGGTAGGAGACCACAAAGAAATATAGAAGCAAGCCCCTGAATGTGTTACTCATTCAGCAAGGAGAATTCCTACTTATTAAAGAGCTGAATCCCACTTCTCTCTCTGGCCCTCTTACTTCAGCCAATCCACATCCCCTTTAATCAGTTTTCAGAAATGCATTGCTTTCAGAAACAGCCCTTCTCCACCCCATCTATTCTGAGCTCTTGCTTTCTGCTATTACTTTGTTATTTTAAAGGAAGCGGCAATTATTGAAGTTCACTAGTTGGTTCTTTTGAGGTATATGTTATCTAGCCTAAACAATTCACTCCATCGTTGCTAATGGCATGCATGTAATTCTAACACCTGCTGCTTAATTACTGTGATTGACTGGCATTATTATTCAAACACCATACACAGCAAGCCTTTTTTATTTTCAATTAAGTATGCTTACATGACCAAGCTGCTACTCTCTGTCCTTAACTTGCCTGCTAAGTAGTAATTACCTCCCCTATCTCAGATTTCTCAAACATACTCTCACACAGCCAACACACCAACTAATATATATATAATGTGAAACAATGCTGTTATATGTGAATGTGACTGTGTTATATGTGTATAATGAGAATACATTAGAATGACAGAGAAAACTGTATTTTGTTTGCCACACCACAAATCTGAAATTGTGGACAAAATTAAGGCGAGATCCTAAAGAGTGCTTGACCACACCTGAGGCGTTCCTTTGGTCCTTCCCTCACAACTGTGATTCCCTTCACTGCTGTGCTAGAGGGTCTTTTGGGATTCTCAAAGGTCCCTGACATGCTACAGGAGGCAGAACAAGATGGTCAGATCCTGCAAAGATCCATCAGCTTAGAAGTGTTTGAAGGTGGATGAGTGCTCAGCCCTAAGGCTCCTTCCACACCACTGCTGCCTTACCTCGGGGCAAGATTTTGTAGGCTAATGCACACCTAGCACTTGCAAAGCGTGCTGTATTAATCTGCTGGTATAAGCTGCTTGTTTCCTAGACATATTTACAGATTCTGTGTTGTTTTTCAGCTTCTCAGCCATTTGCTAAACCACGGCTCATGTTTTAGGTATGGACTTTGGAGTTACAAAATCTGAACTATCAGAAAGCAAGAGAGCCCTTGTGTAAGCAAAGTGCAAATTGCATGGAGTGGCGCTGATGGGGGTGGGCCAATTCTCTTTGATTCGTGAGCCAGGCTGTGTTTTTTGTAATCTTAAGGGAAAACTTGTGGACATCAGCCGCAAAATAAGGAAACTACGAAAGAAACTAAGAAGACAGAGGGGCGAAGAAGAGAGCGACTCCGAAGTTACCAGGTTTTAGGGTCACCGGCCCCAAGAGCCACGTGAAGCAGCGCGGGGCTGGGCGCCCGCCGCCCGCACTCACCTTCCCGCAGCCCGGCGGCCCCCAGAGGATGAG